>NW_026252108.1:0-316509 GCF_025399195.1 Umbelopsis ramanniana AG
TGGAAATTTGCCACACTAGTTAGCTTAAGTTTGAAAAGCTTCTTCATACTTCAACTTCTTGCCAAGTAGCAATAAGCGTAGCGTTCAACGCTTGTAACTCTTCAATGAACGAGCCGAGCCTTAGCTCGCAGCAAATATACAAACGAGAAGACATTCCGGATCTCACATTTGATTCACCATGGCAAAACTCTGTCATTAAAGACCTCAACATCGCATGCAATACTATCTCTATAGTATGCGGCATCACTGTGCTCGCCATTACAGCTGGCCTGAGAATCTACGACAAAAAGCTTGTTGACCGAGTTTCTCTTCGATTGAATGCTGCCATTAGCGCCACCGATGTAGTCAACTCCATGGGCCTTCTCATTTACACATTCTCAAATTCGGAGGGCGCATCCTGCACCTTCTCAGCATTCTTGATCATTTGGTTGTCAAACCAGTATATTTTTTTGACAACGGTAAGCTCTTCCTTTTTTTAAGATTACCATTCATTTTCAAGGGGGAAGGGGGTCCATCAATGTGTTTCAAATGATCTCATACATATCGCTTTTTGAATGGTATAGGCCATCGCTTTCAACCTACAATGGTTGTTCTTACATAAGAAGGCATTAGGCAATCTTGAGAAATGGTAAGAGGGTCGAGCAAGCATGCCTTCATGTTGCTTTAGTTATTGTCCTCATGGCCAGTATATTTATCTTCCTCATTTTTATCGCTCTTAAGGTACTTTATATGTCCCATTGGCCTCGCTCTTATCACAGCCATCATACCTCTGGCAGCTGGAAAATTGGGTTACGATGAGGCCCAAACCTACTGCTGGTATACTCGTAAGTTGCACATCATTTCATTGTTTTATGACTAGGTGACACAAAGTGATGGACAGAGGCTGACCTTTAGTTTTTTCGGCAATGTTTCATTGACAGCATCTTACACCGCTCAGACGCAAGATATTGAATGGGCCACATATATAGTTCTTCAATTAATTTGTCTAGCTTACTGCCTTGTTGTTGTCGTCATTGTGGCCGTCAAACTAAAAAACGAGCAAAAGGAACTGGATCGGCATTTGCGAATGCCATGGATGGGGAAAGAATGGGCCAATGACCGTTTTCACGACGATGAAGCACGACACCGAAAAGCTCAGCAGTCGATTAATCGAGTGGTTCGACGTATTTTATTATACCCACTCGTACCCATCATTACTCAGACCGGTTTTATTGTCTCTGAAATCTGGATGTACAGGAACTTTCGAGCAGACTTTGGCCTCAACGTTTGGTAAGTGGCGACTTATATATACGAACAAAGCCCATCATAGCTTGCTAACTATCTTTCAAAGGGGTGTTACATTGAAGGCGCTACCTGGATTTTTCAATCTGATTGCATTCAGTCTTGATCCCGCAGTGTACAATGTCGCTGTTACCATTACCAAGTATTTCTCGATCTGTTTGATTGCCATTGCTGCTTCTTCTAAGATGATGATAACTGACCATTTCCTCTATAGTGATCTCATTGACAAGTATGGCGACTTACCAAAGCATACAGCGACGGAAGGAAGCTCAGGCAACGCAACCCGACCTTTCGACCCAACAGCGACCGATATCAGCCTGTTTGAGGTTGTAGGCAATGGGAGTCAGTCGCAAACGACCCCTGTTCGACCTACTGGCGACCAAGGGAATAAATTGATGCGGTGGATTGTACGAAACTGGCTGCAACCTTCGGCCGGAAACCGTCGCAACTCACTTATACAAGTCAGCTCGTCTGACCAGAACGACATTAGCTTCGATGGTAATGTATGCGAATCAAAGCACTATCCGAATGAATGCCCTACAGGATCTCCTATTGTTGTTCCACCTTCTCCAGCAACATGTGCCGAACCAGACGTACCCAGCTGGCCACGTCCTCTGTCGCAAATCTCTCAAATTGACTACCCGGTGGCCCCTGTTTCCAGTAGTGAGAGCTCAGCCCAACGGTGTTCCAGCGTCCTATCAGATTACCAATACCCATCCAGCTCTACCCCTAACCAATCTATTTCATTTCCCACCACTTCGACTGCGTCTAATGTCGATCCCCACCCACCTCCTCGACGACGTCGACGGCAAACGAACGCTGGCCGTGAAATGTACCATGCCCTCTAGTCAATTTTTCATACCTCTCATCGTATCGCATTCATCATCTCAATCAGACAAAAACAAAAAAAAAACAAAAAACAATTGCATTCATAGTTCTAGTATTTCCCAAAGTAATTTTGTACACGTTTTTATTTCTCCACTCTGTAGTAACTCTTCTTGTTCAGTAATGCTCAGCTGTAACAACATTTTATTTAATCCCTGCTAATGTAATCCACACAACCTAAGAAAATGATCAGATCGTATCATCCTCCACTTCCATATACAAAACACTTTTTTAAGTAGATGGATACTTCTTTTGAATGCTATTATTAAAGGTATTTCAAACCCATACCTATGCTATCGGCATTTAACCATTACCGATGTCGTTGTAAGAAGAAGATGTAGGCATCAGATGATGCTACAGGAGTAGTAGCGGCAGCAACCTTGTTGTCGTTGAACAGAGTCCATTGACCGTTCTTGTTGACGTGGGCTACATAATGTCCACAATGAACTGATGTACCCTTGTGCGAAACGAACGATTTGACATCAAAGTTAGCAGGTAGCGTGGCATCTGAAAGTGATAAAAACCAAAAGTCAATATAATGCGCTTCCATCTCTTTCATAACCATACTGCATGGCTTCATACCTCCAACAACAGGTTTCGTTGCCGCACCAGCATCACCTTCGTCGTCGACAGGCTCATCAGGGTGACTGAAGAGCCAATCAACTGCACGCTCGGCATCACCATTCTAAAAAAAAATTGGATACGTCAGTACTCATGCGTTCACATTTTGCATCTTTCCAAGACGGCAGTACTTACTGTCTCTCTCAAAGCCTTCTTTGCTTGTGCTTGCGAGAAACCCATGGCAGTAAGGAGCTCTAATTGTTCAGCAGACGGCTCAGCGGTTGAAGTGTCAGCAGCGATAGGATCATCGATGCCTGTATTACAACGTCAGTACGTCAAAAGCTAATGATATGCAAGTTGCCTACAGATATGTGCGTAATTACATACCTGAATCTTCCATATGCTCAAACAACCAGTTCATAGCAGCTTCTGCACCAGAGTTACCGGTGTTCATCATTGCTCGTTTACATCTATTTTCCGGGAATCCCATTGCCAACAATTGATCCAAAGCTCCTTGATCAAAGGCTGGTTCAGCAGCTGCTGGCGCTGACTCAGGTAACAGCTCTTCATTTGCTTGCTGCCCTGTACCAAGGTATTTATCCAAGGTGAGTGGACCATCCGGTATGCTGATAGGGATACCTATTGAATTGAAAAAAAAAATAAAAAAAAAAATTAATATAATGTTTGCATTGTATATCTCCATCATACATTACGGTGATATTTTAATACCTATTTTCACAGGCACCCAATTGACAAATTTAAATCGATTTGCCTGAATGACAAGTACCTCAGGAAAGGTAGCAAACTTAACAGTCCTGTTACAGAAAGCAGCATTAGTGAAATCGTGTATACATAGTAGTACACTTTAGCCCTGTGGATACTCACTTGACGACCTCCGTTTTTTGGTCACAGCTTGGGCAGTTGTACTCTAAACTTTCTGGTGCAGTAAACATGTCCAAGCATTTGTACAAATCTACAATCTCGTACTCGGTAGTATCCTTGTCATTCACCTTCTCCTTTATGACTTTCTCAGGAACGGGTATCATAACATCGCTTGCAACGTCGCGTTGGTACCGAACTTTGTGGCATCGTGTACATTGGAGTCGTTGTTCAAGTTCAAATTGAAACAACATGGTAGGATCATTACTACTATGGTTCGACTTTTCTTGCTTCTTGATGGAGCTGGTAAGGTACTGGAAAAATTCATGGGCATCCTGCTGACGCATAGTGGAAAATTCTGGGTGGCCTTTGCCTACTAATGCCTTCAACATAGAGGGTGTGATTCCTTCTTGTGAAAGACCGTCGCTGTCTGCATCCTGCTTTTTCGGTTGAGAATACCGACCAGACCATATTCCATCAGCCATCTTGTAAAGTTGACAGTCTAGACAGACTGCAGGCTCTCGTGTGCACGTCTTAAAATGTGACTCCGATGAATCATAATACCGATCAGCAAATGTCTTTAAATCGAAAACAGACTGAAGAACCGATGCCATATAGCAGCTGAACAATGTAATGAGTTATGGGATATAATTGATGGGAGGGTACGGTGTAGTTCGCAATAGTAACGCTTTCGTACTCACCTATTGCCAAGGTTTTTTAAACCCGTGAATCCTGGACCAAAAAGTGGTGGCAATAACTTTCCATCCTCGGTTGTCATGCTAAAATCAAAATTGAGATTCTGCTCAAGTTGCTGTGTATGCGAAAGATATTCAATTAGATAATAGCTCATTCGTCATTGGTGACTATGCTTCGTACATACCAGCTCAGTCATGCTCTTTTCCGTCTTCTGCTGATTAGATACGCTGATACCCCAATTTGCCAAGTGATCGGAAAGGTTTGGATCCAAGCGCGCATCATTGCACTTGTAACAATATATATCTGTAGTGAAATTTAGAAATAGAAACATGATTTATACCCGCATTGAAAATTTCACATACCAGCAGTGCCCTCGGGCGTAATGGTACCAAGCTTGCAACAGACAGCATGACCGGTCTTTTCAAAGTGCTCTAATCCGTGATTATTGCCCCCAGAACCATCGTACTGCCGTCTACCACAACCAAGACTACCGCAGGTAAAACATAGCCACAAATTCTCGCGGAGGTCGCACTCTGAGCAATGAGCGAGTTGCTGCGACTCTAATTGCTTAGGCGCGTCTTGCTCTAGGCAGAGGGTATGTTCGCACGCCGTGACCTCCTCCTCCCACGCTTGAACCTCCGAACGCTTTGCGGAAGACTGAGCATTCACAACCGCATTGATAACTTGAGACACCTATGACCGTACAGAATTTAGTATTTAAAATTGCCAAGGACTGGTCGACCAAGGGTTCATGACCATACCGAAGGATTTGACGTATCAATCTCCGCCTCGTTGCAAGCGTAGCACTTTGCCTTGGTCACATACTCGTACTTGTCTTGGTCACTCTCAGCGGCAATGGCAAGTTTGCTGATCTTTGGTGGTGGTGGCGATCCGTCGTCTGACTGTTTTTATAAAAGAAGTCAGCCAAGCATCCTGATCAATTGACCTCTCTGATATCCGCGTCAGTTACACCTACCCTCTTTTTCGGCTGTTCTTTAGGTATTCTTCGCATATTCAAGACAATAGGGTGTTGAGTCTTTGAGTAATGAAGTCGCGCATGGCTGCGCTGGTTGTCAGTGCATCCACCATTGAAGCAGGTTAAACACACGTCGAGGCCAGTTGGGGAATCCTAAGTTATTTTATAATCAGCGTGTTGATCGGCATTTTGACCGGTGTTAGGTCGAATTTGTCAGCCTACCTGCGAATCAAAGCACAGAGTACATTCGTCCTTGTAAATGTTGGAATAAGCATTGGGTACTTGAAGCTGTGCCAAATCGATATGAGTACATGCGGCCATTTTGTAGAAAAAAAGCGTTCAAGATTTAAGCTGTTCGATTCACGTCAAAAGGCACAAAATGACGTTGCTATGCGAAGGCAAAGTCACGCCAAGGCGGGGCGGACTGGACTGAGCGTGCAAAAATGTGACCCATTAACGTCGTCACTTTTCAAAACCCCAAGGAAAATAATTACCGTCGTTTCTTTCTAGTTGGTAGTTCTCCCATTACTTCTTACCTTTCTTTCAATCCAACAATGTCTCAACAAGAAACTCCAACTCTCAAACTGCTACTCATTGGCAACTCCTCGGTCGGTAAATCGTCTCTGCTTTTGCGATTCACAGACGATACTTTCCTTCCACAAGACGAAGTATCCGCTACAATCGGTAGGTATCTGCTGACATGCTAAATAGATGGTCCACAACGACAAAATGGCCAGTCGGATTCAAGCCGCTAGTGCTTGGCTGTTGGTATGAACAGACGTCGTACTTGAGGGCAGGAGCTTGAATTTTCGACGTTTGTTCTAGATGACCTGCCAAGCTCAGCTTCAATTGACTAATTTTGATCTCTTCACCGTTTCTCCCATGGTTAGGAGTGGATTTTAAGGTCAGCATGATGGAGGTCGATGGAAAGCGGTACAAATTAACGATCTGGGTAAGTATATTGTCTATGACGTATATCTTACTTATCATGCCTTGGTTAACTGTCATTCCAATTAAAGGATACAGCGGGGCAAGAGCGCTTTCGCACTTTAACATCAAGCTATTATCGAGGAGCACAAGGTGTTATTTTGGGTAAGTGATAGGACGTTAGCGACGTGGGAAGAGTGGGAACGTGGCCAGCTGCCACAAGCCTAAGCGATGGCATGGAATGACCATGGCCGTGCCGTACCGACAAAGCTAAAATTTTGATTCATTGTATAGTATATGATGTTTCCAATCGAGATACATTTGATGCGCTTCAAAATTGGTACACGGAATTGCAAACCTATAGCTCGTCAAAGGATGTTGTGAAGATGATTGTGGGCAACAAGGTTGATAAGGTACGACCCTAAAATAACTCCGTATAATGTCAAAGATATGCGGGCATTTTCGCTCACATAGTTTTTCCCTTCCTGCGCTGCCCACGTGCTATCCAGGAATCTTCAAGGGTCGTGACATACAAGGAAGGAGCAGCCATGGCTCAAAAACTTCAAACCTTGTTTATTGAATGTAGTGCCAAAACTAAGGTTGGTGTGCAAGAAGCTTTTGAAGAATTAGTACAAAAGGTAAAATCTCGATATGCTGAGTGCTGTTCTGTTATTTCTAACTTCCCATATGGTTGCACACAAACACCTTACTCACTAATCCCCCCTTTCTCATTAGATCATTGAAACCCCAAGTTTATGGCAAAAGCAACAAGCTCCAGCATCTACCATTCGTGTATCTTCGAATGGGAATGACGAGCAAGAGTCCAGTCCGTGCGCTTGCTGATCAAGTTGTTCCACTATCTCATCGAAGAGTGGTGTTTCCAACGTGTAATATCAAATGTGGTTTTTCTCTTTCCCCTCTTATCTATCAACTGGTGGCATATTTTTTGAGGCAATTTTATATATATAACAGTCTAGTATGGTTAACTCGCACGTATCTGCTTTAGAACTTTCATAGCACACACATCTCTAGTATATTTTTTTTGGATCGTGAAGTCATTTGACTGTTTCATGCCCATGTGGCGTAAATGCCATCTTCGGTGTGCTGACATAAGGGTTCGGAGGACCGTAGACAGCAGCGAAAACAGCGAAATAAATCAATTTATTTTATTATACTCAGTTATGGGAGATGTAGCCGTTGGTGAAGTTAGTACTAACATTTACATCAAAATCTTACCATTTTGATACTAAGAATGTTTTTTATTCTGGTTCTCCCAAAAAAAAAAACCTCGAGATGCTACCATGAACTCCGCATGGCCAGTGACTTCCAGCTTGCATTTTGAGCCCCGACCTGACCAATAGGAAGATGATCTAATATCGTTTGTCCGAGCCTACGGTTGCTCGACCGAGTGAAGGGTCCTGTCCATTCTTCAGCAGCAAAGCCTATATCAGATGCATTGAGCGTCGGATAGACAAACAGGGTCACTATTGGATGGTTGATAGTGGTGAAATGCATTTATAGACCAGTTTGCCATGAAAAGCTTATCATGTTAGTTTAACCGGCGTTCAACACATACAGCTATGTCTGCTCTGCTCACTGACTGCAAGCAAACTCCGAGGGAGAAGAGACCGTTTCCCCACACTAAGCCTAGCGAAAAAAGGGCGGCTTTAGAGGTTTTTTTCGGTTCCTCTTGGTTTGGTATCTTTTTCCTCCTCTCTCTCTCTCTTCCCACTCTTCCTGTTCTTGCTTTATTCACTTTCTTTATCTTTATATCCCTTTGGTGCACAACAACAAAGAAACAACAACAAAATACTCGTCATGTCGGTTGTAGAAACGTTTCATGGATACATCGCAAATACAACAGATTCGCTGTTATTGTACGAAGCCTGCCGACGAGGTTTGCTTCCTAGAGTTAGTCGTCGGCTGCAAGAGAAAGAGCGAAACTGTCTGGTGAGATCTGGATCGGTGTTTGTGTTTGATGAGAAAGAATCGGGTAATGAAAATATCCTTGGTATCATATCATTGAATTATTTCTGGTTACGATAAATCTGACCTCATACCTATTTTATTTTGTCTCTCGCAGGAATTAAACGGTGGACAGATGGCCTTGTTTGGAGCCCATCTCGTA
Source organism: Umbelopsis ramanniana AG (assembly GCF_025399195.1). Lineage (NCBI taxonomy): Eukaryota > Fungi > Mucoromycota > Umbelopsidomycetes > Umbelopsidales > Umbelopsidaceae > Umbelopsis > Umbelopsis ramanniana. The sequence continues at coordinate 8,334 of NW_026252108.1, forward strand.
TCTTGGGCAATTTTTTGGTATACCGCGAGCTTGATCGCAGAGCCTCACAAGGAGGCAAACGGATTATTGACCCAAAAGAACAAGAAAGAGATGAATCAAAGAACGACTCTGATGAAGCGGAGAAAGTGCGTGAAAGGGCACTGGTTGGTTCCCTTACAAACTCATACAAATTCAAAAAGAATGGCCTGATCAAAAAGTCTATGTCCATTGTGGTCGACGGCGTTCACCAAAATTTGATCAGCTATTATGACATTGAAGATGTCATGGCTGGTCGCTTGAGAACACCCTCCAATGTGCCCGAGTTAGCTATCTTAGAAATTTCTCCCGATTTCTTACACAAGCAGAATTTCCGTATTCCTTTACTGATTGAGCCCGGTGGTGAAGTTACTGGCGAACAACAACAAGATTTGCCTTCCCCACCGCCCTCTTCATCGTCTTCAACCTCGTCAGGTGAGCTAATTTTTTTATTCCGTCATACTCTTTGCTGGAAAGAAAAAAAAAATGCCGTCCCCTCCACAAAAAAATCGGCCGCATCCCTGACCACATTGTTTGCTATATTCCTATTTGAAAATAATGACTAATGCAGTACTTTTTTGTATATTATCAATTTCTATTTTGAAAAAAAAAAAGCAGAACGTCGACCGTCTACGCGAGACTCTGGTCTTCCATCCTCTCTCAACGTCGAAAATGAACAGGCGCAATTTATGACGCCGCAGCAGCACCGACATTCAATGCCATATTATTCACAACACATACCACATGACTATCAAGATATCACAGGTCAAAAGCGAAAATATTCATTGGTAGATGGCATGATGGAACGACAATCTCGCCAGGCCGAGCGCCAAATGTCATGGTCGCCTAGCATGTATCGTTCCAGAACACCTTCTATGGACCACATGTCACATAGCCTGCCAACTTCGTATGGCATACCCATGGTTCCACAAGGATCATTCGCTCGACCAACATCTCCGCACATGTCGGACTCTATTGCGGACAATTCACCGGCACTTTCCAACAACGACACTGCTCAGCTCGCTCCAATACAGCCATCGTTTCGCCCTCCGTTTGGGCAATCCATGGATAACAACTTGGACTCTGTCGCCAATCTTCCATTATCATCTGCCAACACCACGCACCCTTCCATGATTCCCACCACTAGTATGAACCCTCCGAATAACTTTTCTTATGCCTACATGCATGTTCCAGACCGCCGAATAGATGAAACCCCCCTGATGCCACCTATCGGACGATCTAGTGGTGGAGGTGGAATGAGAAATAGCTCACCACAAGAACTGTTCTCGTCACAATCATTTCATAACATCAATCAATCCACCATGCAAGTTAGAAACGACGCCTACGTGACCACCAATTCATTTATGAGCAAGCCCGCTCTTGTTGCCGGCAACTGGAGCGAGTATGACCTTCAGATGTGAAGGAAGTGAATCCATTACTGTGTTTGGCGACTCTTTCCTTTAAAGATTGGGCGAAAACATGCCACCAACGTCTCACCGACGCAACCAACCACCGCTTGTCCGCCTCCCTGTGCTTTTCCTCATTTTCCTCTATCTCTTGTTTTTTTTTTTATTTGTCTTTTTGTCCATAAACAGTTTTTGTGTCGTCTCAAAATACTCTGGCTTTTTGGATTCCTCACCATCCACGAAGCAGAGCATATTTTCTTCTTGATCTGACAAAAAAATGCTTCCTGTCGAATCTGCTTCAAATGTTGCTTATTTTCCCTTCTTTTTTTATTCTTCTTTTTTTCTCTTTACAATAATAGTCATATAATGAAGGTACAGTTTGATGAATAAAATTCTGACCAAGAAATATATATAAAACGATAGTTTAAAAAAAAATTATAAAATGAAATTTGCATATGATACGGGTTTAAAACAAAAAAAAATTACGGTGCTGCGCGTTGGACCAAGTACCGAACACCTGCTGAAAAGGCATACCCATCCCTCGGGTAGACGATCACGGGACCAGAAAAATGCCGATCATTGACAATGACGCCCTGACCCGCAGTACAAAACATATATCTGAATTCAAGCATGCAGGACACGTCTGTATCAAAGTTGCGCCATCCTCCACGGCTGGATTTGAAGCGCCAGGACATTCAAATGAACAAGATTTGCTGCATATACGCAAACAGGCGAGTGTGGGTGTGTGCAAAAACGGTTGGGTGGATTATTTAAAAATATTGGGATGATGTGGTGAACCCTGTAAGTTGAAATCGGTATGCGGCGTCTATGCAATACCAATTGAAATCTTTTCTAGTTTTCCGGGTTGGTTTTTAGTTATATCAAGAAAGTGCCTTGTTTTGGTTTCAATGCAAGAAGTGGTGGCCGATGCGTTAATGCATTCGATTGATTGGAGGAAGTACCTTCAGGGGAAATGTCAAAAGTCGATTGGCCTAATAATTTCCAAACGTATCCGTTAGCAATGAGAAATGTTCTCCAAGCACGGAAGAGAAAAATAGATATTTGAAAGAGAGAAAGGTCAAGAGGATGGGCAAAGCACCCTAGTAATAACCTTTGGCAATTGAGATCGGCTTATTAAAGAGGCGACCAGTGTACAGTGAGTCACTCATTTTTTTCGCGGTGACTCAACAAAGGAAATGCTAATTTTAATTTTCTCGAAGGTACCAATGATGTAACAAATATTGCTGCTCCCAAATGAGGTGTCCTGTTGCCATGTGTCGTCTCTACGTTGGCTGACCCCTCTCGTTTTGAACGTACAAATATGGGGTAAATCTGTCAATTTTGCTGCGGCACCTTCAACTCATTCAATTCGCGACTCCATTCAATTCACGAATGTCAATAACCAAACCTTAGTAAAGAATATAATTCAATCCAAGTGTATGGCATTATGATATAACGAATTTTTGTTGGGATTTTTGCATTAATAATGCTTGTAACCGACGCTATGAATAGCAGGTTAGTTCAGTTCAAGTCCAAAGGAGGAGTCGGAGATGATATTGCATCAACTCTGTCATTGGAGGTCACTGATGAAGTTGCATATAAGTGAGTGTTTGCTGATCCGTAATCGGTAATGAAGGATGCTCAGTGTTTACAGGTAACCCCATGCACACCGTCATTTATTACGAGTCAATTGGTTAATATGGATGGATTCGGGTTTCTCAGGTGCTTAGTCAAGCTTGCGTTGACGCCTTTCACCCAAAGTTCAATTGCAATAAATGGGTAAAGCCTCGGGATTACGCTAATGGAAGGCCGAGACCGGTCACAACTTTACTGTGCAAAGGACAGAACTGCGCATGCCTTGTTTAAGTGAATTTTGAAACAGGTGCTTGGCATCAACGAGGCGGTTTCCGGCCCCTATCGCTCCATATGTCGGCGGTCCTTTTGCTTTTCGATGACTCAAGATTAGTATACCTCATAGTCCCACAAAATTAATATTAATGCTAATGAAAATAGTGAGACAAAAACATAGATGCTGTGAAAACTCGTATTGGGAGAGTAACCTGAAAAGTTGATTTCGCCAGCAGATAACAAATCTTTGCCTCACAAAAATCCTACCCCATTCAGTAAGATTTAGTCTCACCTTTTCCAATTGAGCAGTATTCCAAGCACCCAAACAAATCCTTTCAACATTGCTCCTTCCTATGCCATAAATAAAGCTGCTTTGTCATGACTGGAAGACTCACGCGACTCTTTTTTTTTTTTGTTATATAGATTGGTATTTGTGAGGGAAACGTCAGTAATAGTGTGGCTAAAATTAGCCATTGCCAACGGGAGAGCAATGAATACAAATAATCTACCAGGAAGTAAACGAGATTTCCAAATTGGCTGTTTATGTAGGCAGTGTAGCGATCTTCCTCTCACTATTGCTGAGCCATGCAAGCAGGGCTTCGTCCTATGTCATGTATACACTTGACCAAACTAATACTGCGCTGAATGAAAAGTAGTCTTGCAATTGTTCAGCATATGCTGTTACCCAGATATGCGAACTATGTGACAAATTAATAAAGAATCGGAGAACCTTAAAGAAAGTTTGACAATGCTGAGAGCATGCACATGGGCTTGCTATGCAACTGTTGTCAACGACATTCACACATTTTGCATCCATTTGCTATCACCTCTGATGTCGACATGAAAAGCTACATCATCTTTGCGAGCATTATACATCAATTCAGTCCTATGTCTTTACTGACTTTGTCAATATGTCCAGTATATAAGGCAAAACAAATAAATGAAATGAAACAAAGAGTATCAAATGTGCCGATTTTCTCTAACATGGAAAAAAATGAGAAGACGGTGGTACATAATAAATAATTATCAAACCAGTTCATCAATATGGAGTTTAATATCAGTTATTTTGGTGGTTGACGCAAATTGAATCCCAACGACCGTCGTTAAGCTGGCGAAAGAGACGTCGTGTTAGTAAAAGTAGATGCCCATGATCGAGATATTCATTTTTTGCGCCTCCGTGTTTCGAGAGCCATAACAAATTTACATAAAATACAACCGTACACATGTGGTAATGATTCATTCAGCACAGCAGCATAAAGATGTATTACAACGCTTGCATATTGTCAGAAACTTTGTAAGTCTTTAAATAGAACTTTAAAAGTGGAAGATATTCGGTCAATAACATTATTACTTTATTACATTGTTGTGCTGTTGACGAACGGTATGATACCCTCCTGGACACAGGGATGCATCAACCACGCAAAGTTCAGCCCTTAACACTGATGTACAATGTCAAAATGCTCACAAAGCCCATATTTATCAGATATTTTGATAGAAAAAGAACCATAGAGTTGAAGAATTCTGCTCTGACCTTATTAATTTTCAAGGTTTTGAAATTCCCAGTACTGTCTGTCACTGAGAAAAAAAGCGTGGTTTTTCTGACGACATGCAACTAGCCGTCACGTTACAAGCAAACCAACTTTCAACCGCCTTTGAGCTGGCTTATGCAAGTTACATTTCTAACCTAAAGTCAATAACTAATGTCAGCTCCACCACGAATATATTCTTCATCCCCACCACGGTTCCCACCTCCACACAGTCTCCATACAAGTTCAATACCATTTTCCACTCTCAACTTTGGCAGTTCCCCACCATTACATCGTTTGCCTCCACCAAGCAGTAATAGCACAACCGCCACCACTAGCGCATCCGTCCCAACAAATGCAATGGAGCCCCTCGTTCCTCCCAAATTTCCAAAGTATCTTGATAGTAGCTCATATGCTGAGCTTGTCCAGAGGCAATACGAACTTCGGCTTGCAGCCTACTCGTCCGACAAACATCGGGAGTCTGCCGACACAACTCCTATCTTGGTCAATTCTGCGGTACGAAAGCCCAAGGTGAAGACTAGTGGCCAGCCTTTCCATTTGTCGCTTGACAATGCTGATAAATTGGAAGATTTGGATTTGAAACTTCCCACCGCCTGGAATCCAAATGATAAGGGTCACTGTGTGGAATTGTCATCAGACAACCGTCGCTTGAAATATGTTGGTAAGTAACAGTGATAAGCATTTCATATACTATTGCGTCTATCCTCTATGACTATTTCGTTACGCTACTGCGTTATCATTCGTTATCTGCCATAATCGAATGAACTTTTAGTCCAAAACGGACGGGAAAGCTTGATGGGCCACATTGCCAATTTTACGATGGACACTTTTTATTTTTTATTTTTCTCATGCGTTTTTCCGACTTTTTGTTGCTGCTCAACCTACTAAACTTGTTCAATTTGTTTTCAGGCGTTGGAAAAGACGATACCGATGCGGCTTCAGTGCGAGCTAACTTTCCCATGCGACCCCAGTGCGGCATTTTTTATTTCGAAGTCGAAATTGTATCTAAAGGAAGAGATGGTTACATTGGCATTGGATTTTGCTGGCAGTCTAATCTATTGAACCGATTACCTGGCTGGGACGACCATTCTTGGGGCTACCATGGCGATGATGGACATTCCTTCTGTAGCTCTGGTAACGGCAAACCCTATGGACCTAAGTTTGGCACAGGTGACACTATTGGCTGCGGTGTCAATTTCCAAGACATGTCTGCATTTTACACCAAGAATGGAGTGGATCTCGGGACCGCCTTCCAGGGCCTCCAGGGTGCTTCATTATACCCATGCGTCGGATTCCGAACACCTGGCGAGCAAGTTGAAGTCAACTTTGGTGAAAGGGAATTCAAGTTTGATATTGAACATTACGTCAAGGTAAGGGAAAGTGGAAACCAAGGCGCCTTTACTGGTTCAGACAGCTAACACACTAGCATGCAGGAGGCAAAAGGAAAACTACTGGCAGACATATCCAATATACCTATCACGGAATCAGCTATATCCAGAGGTGCAGGTGACAGCATTTCCACCCCTTCCAAAGCCTCATCCGCCGCACCACCGTCGACACCAGCAGGCACTGCAACACCAGCCAGCACTTCCAAACCATCCTCACCTGCACCACCCAGGCTAAATGCTATAGATGACATGGAAAGTAGCAAAATCCTTCATGAGGTTGTGCTATCCTACATGGTTCATCATGGCTTCAGTGATTCGGCAAAGACATTTGCCAAGGACATAACTGAATCTCGGAGAACCGATTCGATGGCGCTTCTGAAGGATAATAGTATGGATACTGATCCTGTCGACTTGATACGGGATGAACAAGATATACAACAAAGACAGGGTGAGAGAACTTAGCTACAAGCGGATATTTCGCTATGACTGGGAAATAAAATGGATTTGGCGTGCTCACACCACCTACCCCATCCTCCAGAAATAAGACATGCGCTAATGGCTGGCGATGTCGACAAAGCCATTAACCTTTGTGAAGAACATTACCCCAGCGTATTGGACGACAATGACATGCTCATGTTCAAGCTTGAATGTCATAAATTTATAGAACTCATGCGACAGTATGCCGAACAACAAGGATTTCACCCCAAGAAAAAGCTAACCAGCAGTTGCTCCTCCAATACCAAGAGTGCCATCGATACCTATGTTCCTACTAGGGAAGGGATGGACCTAGATGACGTTCCGGTTCAGCAACAACGAGGGTATAAGCGACGAAGAAGTATACATGAAGAAGAGGATATAGCTAGCGTCGATAGCTTGAGCAATAATGAGGAAGATGACGAGGAAGATGATGACTCGGACGAAGAAGATTCGCTAGACGGATTGTTGGGCACGGCCATGACTTATGGGCAACAACTGCAACAGAATTATGGCCGAGACGAACGCCCTGAAGTGCAAAGTACTCTGGTCGAGACGTTTTCGTTGATTGCGTATCGAGATCCTTTCCAAAGTCCTGTTGCGCATGTTCTTGACGACCAGCGACGTGACGAGTTGGTCAACCAGCTTAATTCTGCTATCCTAGTGTCACGAAATCTTCCTGGTATGCCGCGACTGGAACATATGTACAAACAAACGCAAGTGGCGATTCAAGAACTTTTGTTTGCAGGTAATGGTAAAGCTGCCATGATGGATTTATGCAAAGACGTTCTTTGACCCACTATTATAAATAAAAAACGAAATATGGAAGCTTCTGTTTTCCTTTGAGTAGGTAGTGTTGAAAATCCATAAAAAACCTTTCGGACGATGAAATTTTTGCATGGCCCTTTCCTGGCCCTATATCAAATTGAGGTCCGACGGCGTGCCACAGCCGATTATATAAAAAAAATTACCAACGTATCCATTTCGTACAAGCATGTGGAGATGTAGAGTGACAATATTATCCCACATATTCATTAAAGATAATCTCGCTGACTCATTCAATTGTCATAACATAAGTGAAGGGAGATTGCAATTCTACAAGCAGTGCCATAACGCTTTGATCTGCGATGTCGCTTCGAAGAATACAACTTCGTCCCGTTCTGCGGCTGAATCGTTTTAGCAGAAAAAAAAAACCTCGTTTTTCAAAAGAACATCGTCGACTAACTAAAATTTTTTGCACAGTGGGGTACCTCATGTTTCACTTCTCCATTCAACTCTACTCAGATGGTTTCTGGTGTGATGGTTTTGGTTTTTGATGGCTGGCGCGTCGGTTGACCAGCACAACGAGATGAAGCGTAGAAAAGAGTACGTGCGTAGGATGGAAGGAAGGAAAAGGTGTCGGTTGGCAGGGTCAGTGTAGCCCGCCCGGTATGGCGAAAATGGATACAAGTTTTTCCAAAAACGTAAATATGGGATATTCTTAAACTCTACTGGCACGCTCTATCACAAGACAAAAAGAACGTTGGAACGAAGGGGTTGGTCAGTTGTACTAGCTTGAGGTATTTGGCAAATTTGTACAGTCACCATACCGATTTTTTTTTCTATTTTACATCACGCCTATCGGAAATTCAAAAGTTGAGTTGCAGTGCACCAACCAGAGCTCCTTGGCTTAGGGCCATGAAGCTTTTTTCATGGCCCTGTTGCACATTCCGTAAGGCCGAATACTAAGAATAAGAATGAATAAAATTTTTCAAGAACGAGGTATGGGATAGTTTTCTTTGCAATTTTATAATAATTTGGAATCATAGTATACAAGATCAATCCATTCATGGGGGGAGTTTCATCCAAGCTGTTTATAGGGTTTTCATTGTTAGAGCAAAGAAGTAGGCCAGCGCGGCATTTCACATGAAATGGAATAGGAGATGATGATGACATGCTTGTTTTCCCTGATTTTGGGACTCCGAAGGAATTTTATAATATCCGTGCTAGTAATACAGGGCTTGCCTTGGATCCACAGCGTATAAATACCTATTTACTTTTTGAAACCCTAGAAGGGTTTTTCTCTTCTTCTTCAGGCGTTTTCCTACCAGCTTTCTCTCCCCACTCATCATGTTGTCTTCCAAGACTTTCATGAAGGCTGCCAAGGTACAGTGTTATAGCAAGACGGTATTATGTCCTTCCACACAGCATGCTAATCTCATTGAAACTCTATATAGGCCGTCACCCCGGCCATCAATGTCACCACTCGCACCTACGCTAAGGCTGCTACCAACTGGGCCAGCCAGAAGGTTGCCATGTCCAACTTTGAGTCTGACAAGTTCATTAACTACCAACGCATTGAGGACAACCTTGAAATCGTTCGTCGCAGGTAAACAAATCGTCTTTTTTTTTTTTGGTGTGGCAACGCCAAATTTTTTTTTTTTTTGGGAGCGTGAACTAACATATCACTACGTTGATCCTCACAGATTGAACCGTCCTCTCACCTTGTCTGAGAAGATCGTCTATGGTCATTTGGACGATGCTGAGAACCAAGAAATCGTTCGTGGACAATCTTACCTCAAGCTTCGTCCTGATCGTGTTGCTTGCCAGGACGCCACTGCTCAAATGGCTCTTTTGCAGTTCATGTCTGCTGGTCTTCCCAGCGTTGCCGTTCCTACCACTGTTCACTGTGATCACTTGATTGAAGCTCAAGTTGGTGGTGTTAAGGATTTGGCTCGTGCCATCGATATCAACAAGGAAGTCTACGACTTCTTGGCCACTTCCACTGCCAAGTACAACATTGGTTTCTGGAAGCCCGGTTCCGGTATTATCCATCAGATCATTCTCGAGAACTATGCTTTTCCCGGTGGTCTTATGATCGGTACTGACTCTCACACCCCTAACGCTGGTGGTCTTGGTATGGTCGCCATTGGTGTCGGTGGTGCTGATGCCGTCGATGTCATGGCTGACATTCCTTGGGAACTCAAGTGCCCCAAGGTCATTGGCGTCAAGCTTCACGGAAACCTTTCCGGCTGGACCTCCCCTAAGGATATCATCCTTAAGGTTGCTGGTATCTTGACCGTCAAGGGTGGTACTGGTGCTATTGTTGAATACACCGGTAAGGGTGTTGACTCTATCTCTGCCACTGGTATGGGTACCATCTGTAACATGGGTGCTGAAATCGGAGCCACCACCTCCTTGTTCCCTTACAACCACCGCATGAGAGACTACCTCGTTGCCACCAAGCGTGCTCCCATTGCTGATCTCGCTGATGCCTTCAAGCACAACCTCACTCCTGATGAAGGTGCTCAATATGATGAGCTTATTGAGATTGATCTTGACAAGCTTGAACCCCATATCAACGGTCCCTTCACTCCTGATCTTGCCACCCCCATCTCCAAGTTCAAGGAAGCCGTCATCAAGAACGACTGGCCCGCCGATCTCCGTGTTGGTCTCATCGGTTCCTGCACCAACTCTTCTTACGAAGATATGGCTCGCTCTGCTTCCCTCGCTGAACAAGCTGCTGGACACGGAGTTAAGGCTAAGGCTCAATACACCATCACCCCTGGTTCCGAACAAATTCGTGCTACCATCGAACGTGACGGTATCATGGACACTCTTACCCAAGCTGGTGGTGTTGTCCTTGCCAACGCTTGCGGTCCCTGCATTGGTCAATGGGATCGTAAGGACATCAAGAAGGGTGAGAAGAACTCTATCATCACTTCCTACAACCGTAACTTCACTGGCCGTAACGATGCCAACCCTGCTACCCACGCTTTCGTTGCTTCCCCTGAAATCGTCACTGCTCTCACTATCGCTGGTGACCTCACCTTCAACCCTCTCACTGATAGCTTGACTGGTGAAGACGGTAAGCCCTTCAAGTTCGAGGCTCCTACTGGATATGAACTTCCCCCCAAGGGTTACGACCCCGGTCAGGACACATACCAAGCTCCTCCCTCTGACCGTTCCAGCGTCAACGTTGCTGTTGCCCCTGACTCCAACCGTCTTCAACTTCTTAAGCCCTTCAGCAAGTGGGACGGAAAGGACTTTGAGGAAATCCCAATCTTGATCAAGGTCAAGGGTAAGTGTACTACCGATCACATCTCCATGGCCGGTCCCTGGCTCAAGTACCGTGGTCACTTGGACAACATCTCCAACAACATGTTGATCGGTGCTGTCAACTCTGAGAACGGTGAAGTCAACAGTGTCAAGAACACCTTCACTGGCAAGTACGATGCTGTCCCCGCTACTGCTCGTGACTACAAGGCTCGTGGTGTCCGTTGGGTCGTTGTTGGTGATGAGAACTACGGTGAAGGTTCTTCCCGTGAACACGCCGCTCTTGAACCCCGTTTCTTGAACGGTGCTGCCATCATTGTCAAGTCCTTCGCTCGTATTCACGAGACCAACTTGAAGAAGCAAGGTATGCTTCCTTTGACTTTCGCCAACGCTGCCGATTACGACAAGGTCCAACCCGAAGATAAGGTCGACATTGTTGGTCTTGCTGATTTCCAAGAGGGCAAGCCCTTGACTCTTCGTCTCCACCACCAAGACGGTAAGACTGAGGATGTCAAGCTCAACCACACCTTCAACCAAGGTCAAATTGAATGGTTCAAGGCTGGTTCCGCTCTCAACTTGATGAGAGAGAAGGCTGCTACCAACTAAAGGAAGTTTGTAGAAAATACAGAATTTTCTCCTCTCCTTTATGTTACATAACCAACCATCTACTATTACTGCTTTCATTCATTTTTTTTTTTCTAAAGTCGCTTTACTTTTTTTTTGTTTTCTTTTCAATTTGCGTGATGTGTACATAATATCTGGTCTTGGTAGTTCATTCCAAGAAAGTACCAATCAAAAAAAAAAATATCAAACAATATATTGACCTTTGGAAACGAAGGCTTGAAGCGCAAGGCCATAGCGAGTGTAGGTGTGGGAAGTTTGCCGTCGAGTTAGGCATAATGACTTTAACGATTGATTGTGCATTCACTAGCCCAGACATAAAAACAAAAACAAACCATTTTTGCGCAGTTTCATGGAAACTGGGGATGCATGTCGAACACTTCCCTATAACCCCGATATCTATTAGCCGCTGTTCAACTTCCTGCTCGAGGATAACTTCAAAGGTAACCATAGATAGATGATAGAAAAATATAATCAGATCAAATAAATTTGATTGATATTTTTTTTTCTGCTTTCTCTTCACCATATCTTCTTTACCTAACACTAGCATGGGCAGTTGCAACACTGCAATCCTACCGACAAGCGAATCGGCCTTGGAAGAAAGCAGGTGGTGGCAACAGGACGATGTCGCGTGGAGCCTCTCTCTCACACAACCAATGGACAACCCGATCCTAAAGATCATAGTACAATATACCCAGACCAACCTATACAGATGATGAGAATGGCAAAACGCGGCAGTTTATGCAGATCCAGAGAAAGCGCGATCTGCTGATAGGCATTGGCATGTTCTTCGGCACCTTGACCATCGATATCGGCCTTCCACTGGGCATATTCTATGCCATGAAGCCTCATACATCGATCATTGCTGCTCTTCTCGTGTCCTGCATCCCTCCTCTTTTTTTTGTCATTGCAAAATTTATACATCATCATAGAGTGGATATCATCGGCTTCCTCTGCTGCTTTGGATTCACCTTGGCTGCTATCTTTGCTCTTGCCACAGGCGACCCCCTCGTTTGGTGCCACTACCTAACTCTTCAATTACTTGCGTCACTGGTGTTTCATTCTTGCTGACTCTTATCCCATCCGAACAAAACGCATCCACATCTTACCGCTATTCTGTTTGGTTTTCTGCCAAATGTTTGGTGGTGGTGATCGCATCGAGTGAACCGATGAACATGGTACTGAGTACAGCGTTACTAAACCAGATTGGATGTTCGCCTATGTTCCCTGGGTTCGTCTTTACGCCTATGTGTCATCCTAGGGATTTATTCTCGTCGCCGAGTTCATCGCCAAAGTTATCATGATTAAAAGCTTCTTAAATATCGAGCAAGTGGTAAGTTGACAAAACGGTATATACGGATACAGAACAAACATTGACTATCATTGCCATCGTAGGTGGTGCATTATGGTAATATCATGGTAGTTGTGGCTGTCGCTGTAGGCAGTGTTTGTTAGTGGTCATAAGCGCACCGATTTAGAAGAAAACGGTTGCAGTTTGAAAAATCTGGAAGCAACAGCCTCATCATCCGGCTTCTCCTGCATCCGCTAGTTGACACTAACTCGTTTGCCAAACGTATCCTGAATGCTCATGTCCAACAACCTTTCGATCTGACAAAATTCTCTCGATATGTACTATATAGTCAATGTTGGCTTCGTATTATTTTCATTTTCACCATACTGCTATACCTTCTAGTTTAAACATTAATGGCTCACATCGCCAACAACTGGAGCCCCCTCGCTTAATTTCCCAATATTAGATTTTGAATCTCATATAAATGAATAAGCGCTAACTTTTATGATTGAAAATTGTCATAGTTTATAAACAGTATATTTAGATACAGTGGCAAACCAGCTTGCTGTTTTTGTTCCATTACATTCCATGCGATTACATAGCAAATACAAATGACCATCAAAGTTTAGCCTTGGGAGAAGCATGCAACGCATCGTTCAAAGCTTTGAACATCGCATCGAATGTTTCGTTGACTCGGTCATCAACTGGCGGGTATACGGTGAGGAATCCGTGGTCTTGGTCTGCGGCAAACACCATTTGACAGTCAACGCCTGCTTCCTTCAATCTTTCTCCGTAGGCCTGACCCTCTGCTTTGAGGACATCGTGTTCAGCGGTGATGATCATGGCCGGTGGCAAATTGGAGAGATCTTTAGCTCTCAATGGCGAGGCATATGGTTCGCGAGCTTCGGAGGGCTTGTTCAAGTAATGTCTGCCAAAACTTTTGAACATAACAGTTTGAGTGGGTTTGATCGTTCGTTGGGGTTGCCAGTACAAGGTATACTTACTAGTTCATGCTCTCGTTGCTTAGCGTCTGGCTTTTGTTGACTGCCTGTCCCTGCTTTTCTCTTTTGCCGTGGAAGGCAAAGTCGGTCGTAGGGTAGATCAGACATTGATAAATAATAGGTGGTCCATTTCGCTCTTTGGAAAGGATGCTGGTGACAGTTGACAGGTTCCCTCCAGCACTGATATACGGAATTGTGTAAGAGGTCTCGTCGTTACTACCATGTGCTTCAAAATTTCACCTCACCTGTCTCCTGCAACTGCGATTCGCTTGTTGTCGATGTTAAATTTGGTGGCATTTTCATAAACATGGCTAAAAGAGTGGCTCGTTTGTATTGATTTTCAGCAGAGGTTATTATGAAATTGTGATAACTTACCACAATGCCGCATAAGCATCTTCCACTCCTTTAGGGTATTTGGCCTACAACATGGTCAGAACTCACGCAAACATTGCATTCACATAGCGTGATTGCTGCTTTACCTCTGGGGCTAGGCGGTAGTCGACCGAGATGACAACGGCTTGTACTTTCTTGCAGATAGCTCTGCACAAGAAATCATGCGTATCCAAACTGCAAAGAACAAATCCGCCTCCATGATAGAACACTACAGCGGGGAAAGGGCCGGCTCCCTCCGGGGTATAGACTCGTAGGGTGACATCGTTCTTGTCGATACTTTGGAAGGAAGTCTCGGTGACACTGCCTACTTCAGTCATGGGAATAGCACCTTTGACTTTGTTCCAGAACTTTGCCATCTTTTCGCGTACTATGTGTGGTTCATATTTGAAGACATCGCCTAATGCAGTTGCCATGGTGAATGTCGAAGAAGTGGGAAAGTCTTCTTTGTGCGAAAAATTGTCTGGAGAAGTCTCTCGGCGGGCTTTCAAAACGGGTGATTCAGGCACCATCGTTGGTCAGCGTAATTTCCGATTCTAGCATCATCACGCTTTCTTCTCGCACTAGCAGGACAATCGAAAAGGTGGGAAAAAATACACTGGTTATTCCATCGAACCCATCAAGATTAAGCTGCCCGCCTGAATGACTGTGACTGCGTTCACTGTGGATATCAACTTCAGCAGCAGACTTTCTTGTCGTTTCATTCAATCATCGCATTGTGGTAAAGGAGTAGGTTAAAAATGCAACTAAGTATATTGTATGTGTAATTAAGTAATAATTAGGCAGTCAAGCCGCTGGCTACAAAAAGGGGTTAAACTTTGTTGTGTTGTCTATGGAAGATTATCACTGTAGAGAATGGAGTAACGGAAGAAGATTCTCGGCAAAAAGAAACATTCTCTAATGAGATGGTGGTTCAAAAGGCCCGCTGTGACAGGAAAGGTAACTGTCTTCGATTGAAATGTTTGGAGCAAGCAAGATGTCTTGCACATAGGATTGTGCAGTATCTAGTCATTTCCAGACCGTTTAGGATCAGCTTGGCCGTTGATGTTCTCTATGAGATCACCAAGAGACTTTTCCATATCATCAATCCGTGATGAAATTTCGTTCACTGTTGGAAAGCAATATTTGGTTACATATTGTTGCTAGCTCTCGGACACTTTTAGGAGAACATACTCTTATGATTCAACTGCGTAGACATGGTATCAAATTTCGTTTCCTAAGTGAATCATCGAGTGTTAGTCTCTACAAGAAATTTTCAACGTCTCAATGAACAGATCTTTACCATTTGCTCTAAAAAGGAGTCGATCTTGATTAGGAATGATCCAGAAGATGAATTAGAATTATAAGGGAAACCTATAACTTTTAGCAGATCGAAGTATGAAATCTTACAAATGCGGACAATTCCTCTGTCGTCTGTGCTTTTACGGTGTTCTGTTCTTCAGTCATGGTGTATGAGTTGGTGAACAAAAGCAATGAACCGATTTTATGGACACCACGCCAAAATTTGGGATTAAATTTCTCTCCGACATGCCAAGATGATCTCACAGGTGCTCACAATCCCTTTATACGTAATGGACCCAAAATACAACAGACCATATAGACAAAAATTCGTAATCAGGTTTATTCCTTTCGATATAAGATATCGTAGTGACCTTAGCAAAGAAGTTAATTGCAGGAATCAAAAATATGGTTTCAGCGCCTGAATATGTTGAGTAACTCACCTGGTCTGTATATCAACTGTAGCGCTTTTCGGCTCCCTTTGGACGCTTCATCCGGCCAAAATTCATGTACAGCTACATGATCGCCGGAGCTACCGTCCAAGTATAATACTTCGACTGGAACATCAAGTGCCTTCGTCAAGGCAGTTATCTGTAAATGGTCGCTTTCACGTCCGAATGCCTCAACCTCCTGTGCACAGAACTGGTCGATGGAGATTGACTCAACGATCAAAAATGGTTCATATTCGGCAGAGTGAATTTTGAGGTAAGCAGAAGTGACAAATCGTAAATGCATAACGATAGAGTTGCTGATCTCTTCAGTTTGGAAGTTGACGAGAAGCAGATCAGGGTCGCTGTCTGGTATCTGTTCGAGTTGGTTTAGCGTGACGTCGTAAAAGTCTTCAAATGCAAGCTCTTGAAAGCCTCCGCTTAACAAGAGTTCGGTTGTAGACTTCAGTTTTTCGACGCCTGCTTTGAAAATGTGTGGATTTCGCATCAAACTCTCGAACCATGCAAATGCAAATGCTGAGTTGCGTAAAATGAGTTGATCGGGGGCAAATTAATAACTGCGACTGTGCTTCTACCATACTGAACATCTCCTGTACCTCTGAAAAAGCAGTTGCCTAAAAACCATATTAGTCAAGAGTGTTGAAATGTATATTGGTAAAACGTAGTCTTACCATCACCACGGCATTTACGCAACTCATCGTTCGTCTCTTTCAATTTCTACGAAACCAACGTCATTAGCATTTCATCATGCTATGAGTTGCCGGATTTGCTTCCATATGCGCTATAATCACCTGCACTTTTTCGAGAAATGGCTTATTATCTTGAAACTCTTTTTCCAATGCATCAATAGATTCTTTCTGGCAGACTAAAGGTATCTTGGCGATAGCGAAACGTAGGTATTAGGATGTTCATAGTGGGAACCTCTGGTGGAGTATTGATATCGAGCTATACCTTTTCAGCTTCTTCGTCCTTAATTTTTTGCTCAAATGCTAATATCTGTTCGTCCGTGAGTTCTGGTTGCCAATCATTTTGTTCTTGAGAGGTCATGTTGGAAGCGCGTAAGGTTGGAGACGGTGGAGTTAGTGGCTGGATTGATTTGTGCCGCAGGAACCCTTTAAGCATGTGACGTGACTGCCACTTGGCGGCCTCTCAATATTTTTTTGAAATTTGCAAGTTTTTGGGAATGCCCAAGCTGTGCCAATCTCGACTTGACCTCTAGCGAACATGGGAACCAAAAGTAAGGACTTCTTTACCAACAGTTCCCCATTGCCTCTTTCAAATGCTTACCAAATATGAAAAATTTCAGAACAACAAAACAAGCGCCAGTCTAACGGAAAGCGTGGCCTTGAAGTTCGCACCCAGCCAAGTAAGCTATCTCCATCTACCCTTCATTCATGAGCAATAGCTAGTTCACTAATGCCATCCCTTTTAGAGCTGAAGAAAGATCTCGGAGTACCAAGTCTACAGCACTTCAAGACAAAAATGACCAACAAAGTTGAGGAACAGAAGCGAAAGGTACGCCATAATTTACGTGCCAATAAGCTAGTGAGACATTTGTTACTAATGCCTCGCCTACAATTAGGTAGAAGAGGCTGGAAAGCGACAAACAAGTGCTCGGGAAGCTCTTCATAACAAATACAGAAATATGTCATCCGGACTCTCATTAGCAGATATGGCTAATCAAGCAGAGCAGCGAAGTGCAACATTCGCTAGCGCTGAAGGTGCTGGCGAAGAAGAGTTCAAGGATATGGTGGATGCTGCCGCGACGGGACAAAAAGACAACTCCAGAAAAGCATACTTTAGAGAGTTCCGAAAAGTTTTGGAGCACGCCGATGTTGTGTTGGAAGTATTGGATGCTCGTGACCCTCTAGGATGCCGTACTCGACATGTAGAGAGAATGATTATGGATAGTGGTCTGAACAAGAAGGTTATCCTTGTGCTTAACAAGATTGGTAGGTGGAGCAAAGTGTCAAGATATAGTGAACGAATCCGCAGTTCATTTATGATTGTCCATGTTGTATGCTAGATCTGGTACCTAGAGAAAATGTCGAATCATGGCTAAAATACCTTCGCAACGAATACCCCGCCATTGCCTTCAAGGCCTCAACTCAGAGCCAGAGAAGAAATCTTGGCCAATCCAACATGTCAGCTGATATTGCTAGCTCAGATATGCTCAACTCTTCAGAATGTTTAGGAGCGGATCAGCTTATCAAACTCTTGAAGAATTATTGCCGTAATCTTAACATGAAGACTTCCATCACCGTTGGTGTCATCGGTTATCCTAACGTTGGAAAGTCATCTGTTATTAATTCACTCAAGCGATCAAAAGTATGTGGTGTCGGATCGACCCCTGGATTCACCAAAGTTGCACAACAAATCACCCTGGATAAAAATATCAAGTTGTTGGATTGTCCTGGTATTGTCTTTGCTGCCCAGGGACATAATGGAGAATCAGATGCAGAAGTGCTTCTGCGAAATTGCGTCAAAGTCGAATTATTGGAAGATCCAATCACACCAGGTATGAAAAGCAGCATGAATGTGTAGTGCACTGACCCTGTAATCTTACTTACTCTCTATTCGTAGTTGAGGTCATTGTGTCTCGATGTAATATGGAGCAACTTATGGCCATGTATGAAATCCCGCCTTTCAATGATGTTCAAGAATTCCTCGTGCAATTGGCGTTACAGAGAGGTAAATTAAAGAAGGTAGGTCGACTTTGTATTCTCATGGTCTGAGCGTAGCTGTGTTCTAACGTGCATGACTACAGGGTGGTATCCCAGATACACATCTTGTCGCTAGAGCTGTACTTCAAGATTGGAATGGTGGCAAGATTCCATTTTACACCAGGCCTCCATCTGCTACGACCAGTCATATCACTGCCTCTGTGGTATCCTCGTGGGGCAAGGAGTTGAGTTTGGACGAGTTGGTGAATGACGATAGTCTTGTTCTTGGATCATTGAAGAGCAGTAGCGAGTTTGGAAACGGAGCTGTCGTTATGGTAGGTACATCCAATGATTGGATCTAGACGAGACACGGTACTAAATCGCACTTTTTAGCAATCGAATGATGCCGACGCGGATAGATACACAGATCTTATGGACCAAGACATGATGGAAGGGTAACATC
Source organism: Umbelopsis ramanniana AG (assembly GCF_025399195.1). Taxonomy (NCBI): domain Eukaryota; kingdom Fungi; phylum Mucoromycota; class Umbelopsidomycetes; order Umbelopsidales; family Umbelopsidaceae; genus Umbelopsis; species Umbelopsis ramanniana. Next base: position 27,203 of record NW_026252108.1, read on the forward strand.
AATGTTTTATATGGTTGTCAAAAATGAAAGGAACATGTGACTAATCTCCGAAACCTACTAGCACTGAAAGTTTGATGGACATGAGTACCTCCAGTAACAATGATAATATGGCTACGGAAGCATTCTCACAACAACCGGTAGTCAATATAAGCTTAAGACCAAAGAAGGGATCCTCTACTATTGTCAAGAAGCAAGTATTGATTGACGCAAATGAAGCTCAAGCCAACCCGCAAATGAATCAAAGCTTAAAGAAACAACTCAAGATGCAACAAAAGAAGGCTAGACGCCAAGAACGATTAGGCGGAGGTGACGAGGAGCCCGGCATGGAAGAAGACGATGACATGATGGGTGACGACGATATGATGCAAAATAACTATGGAGCATTACCAGTCGATAGTGATGAAGAAGAATTATAGAATTTATCTTATTAAATACACTCAGTTTGCTGTACAATATTTTTGTCTTGCTAGGCATTTCATTTGATGTCCGTTTTGGTCACAGGACCGAGGTTTTTTCGAAGTGAATCCGAGTCGGATGATTATTTCGGGTGCCAAAAGTCTTTATAGAAGCGGTCGAATGCACGCTCTTTCTTCCTTCTGTTCTCTAAAACATGTTCAATAAATTATACACTGGAGTTAAACAACATCTTACCAAACTACAAACTCAAGCTGACCATGACTCGGTAAATAACGATCTGGCAACGACTCCTACCAGTCAGTCATGTCCGCCCAATATCATTGTCAGCCAACAGGAGGGTGGATCTCAGCCCATGACCATTGGCCCACCGCACGGGGATGCAGTCCGAAGACGATCGTCACTATTCGGTATTGCGCGCAATCAACACGATGATTTTGTACAAAAGGATCTTATGGCAAGCTCTTGGAGCTGAAAAGTACATTTGTGTGGAGAGATTAACTGTATCATTTTTTTTTTTTTTTTTTCGTTGTATATAAAGGGTTACACATAGCCAAATCTGAAAAAATACATACTCTCTTTTGCGGTTGCACATCTTCCCCCTTCTCCGTCTCGTTTTCCTCTTCTTTCCCTCTTGTTTTTGTCCCTCTAGTAGTGTCAAATTAATCATGGCTCCTGCTCCACTTGCTACCGGTGTTGGTGTTGCAAATCTCCCAAACCAACGCCATAAGATAGTCGCAAAACGTGGTGCTAATTTCACCATTATGGTGTGCGGTAAGCCCTCTCTTCATCATCTTACACAAACGCCATTGCCCATTCCCCAAGCTTTTAAAATAAATTCAGCCCAACGCGCTTTCATCTCGGAACCCGTTATTATGACCAACCTTAGCATCAATTCGTCAGACCGTGTACTTATGACCATTGAACTTGAACTTCTCAAATAGGTGAATCCGGCTTGGGAAAAACCACATTCATCAATACTTTGTTCACCACCTCGATTAAGGATCACAAGAACCCTCTTCGTCGTCATCATAAACAACTCGACAAAACTGTCGAGATTGAAATCACCAAAGCAGGTACCATGGTCGTTTCGTATATGTTCTCGGAATTTCCATGGGATTTCTAATATTCCTTTTTACCTCAGAACTCGAAGAAAAGATGTTCAAGGTCAATTTAACTGTCATTGATACCCCTGGTTTCGGTGATTACATCAACAATAAGGACAGCTGGCTGCCCGTCATTGAATTCCTTGATGATCAACACGAGAGCTATATGCGCCAAGAGCAACAGCCTTCTCGTCAAAAGATCAATGACTTGCGCGTCCATGTGTGCTTGTATTTCATCAGACCGACTGGTCATACGTAAGTTAGAGTGAAACATCCATTGGCTCTCTTTCACCCTCCTAATCCGCGCCCCCTTATTAGATTGACGCCATTGGATATTGAGGTTATGAAGCGTCTAGGAACCCGTGTCAACTTGATCCCGGTGATTGCAAAGGCCGACACACTTACCCCTAGGGATTTGGCTGACTTTAAGCGAAAGGTAAAATTTTGAGCACTGACTTCAAAGGCCCATTCGCAGCCAAACCCAAAACGATTGACCCCATGTCTATTTTATCAAGCTCCGCGAAGTGATCGCCGCCCAAAATATTCAGATCTATTCATGTCCCATTGAGAGTGAAGATGAATCTACCACTGCTCGTAACAGGACCATTATGAGTGCTATGCCATTTTCCGTTATTGGATCAACACAGGATGTCACCACAGCCGATGGAAGAACCGTTAAGGGTCGTGAATACTCTTGGGGTGTAGCCGAGGTTGAAAATGAAGAGCACTGCGACTTTAAGAAACTTCGTAGCTTGCTTGTTCGTACTCATATGCTGGATTTGGTTTCCACCACTGAAGAGATGCACTATGAAAACTATCGTCGTGGCCAAATGGAGACTAGAAAGTTTGGCGATCCAAAGTAAGGAGATCTGCAGTGAGCTATGGATTTGAATGCATGCATTTTCTTATATCTTCATTTGTACCAATCTAGGGTCAAGAAGTTGAACAATCCCAAGTTCAAGGAGGAAGAGGACAACTTGCGCAAGAAATTCACAGAGCAAGTCAAGCAGGAGGAGAACCGTTTCCGTCATTGGGAGCAACAATTAATCGCTGAAAGAGATCGACTGAATAAGGATTTGGAAGATAAGCATGCCCAAATTAAGAATCTCGAAGGCGAGTTGGATGCTCTATACCAAGCTCAGGGACGCAACACTACCAGAAGATAATTACGGCAGAAAGAATCTCCATGCGGACTTCAAGGCATAACAGGGCCAGATACTGGTTACCACAGCAGCAACAGATTTCACTCATTCTACTCTTCTTTCCTAACCCTTTCTTTTTTTTTCTATACTTCCACCACATCCTTATTCTATTGTTCGTGGAACAATAACCATAATCTTTATACTTTAAACCACTGTTTTCTATTTTTTAACTGTTGTCAATCCCATACTTCTGGTCAGTTGAATATGGGTTTGAAAAACAAACTTGCCTCTAAAATAGCATTTTATTTTCATATTCTACGTTTCAACTACAGTTTGCTTTTTAGCATTTGGCCGTGCCATAAAAATATTAGGCAATTATTGCGATTCAGAGAATTGGTGAACGGCAGATTTGAACAAGTTCAAACCTTCTTGGGCTTCAGCTTCAGTGAGAGTCAGGGATGGAATGATACGGACGGTGTTGCTACCAGCGGTGATAACCAAAAGACCTCGTTCGCGAGCCATCTTGACAATGGGGGTTGGGTCCTTGGTAAATTCTATTCCAAGCATCATACCATTACCTCTCACATCTTTGACAAGCTTGGGGTACGCATTGTGGATATCCTCCAAGCCCTTCTTGAGGACATCGCCAGTGCTTGAGACTTGCTTGAGAAATTCTGGCTTAGTGAGACGGTTCAAGACGCTGAGTGCAACGCCTGTGGCCAATGGGTTTCCACCGAAAGTGGTGCCATGATCACCTAAACGAGAAAGATGAAAATAAATACCACGCAAATTATCATTGAACACTTGCGAGTTGATATGGTTTAGTACTTACCGATCTTGATAATATCAGCGACCTTGTCAGTAATCAGAATGGCACCGATGGGGATACCATTAGCAAGAGGTTTAGCCATGGTCAAAACGTCAGGTCGGCATGAATCTGGGAAGTATTGATGAGCCCAGAGTTTACCAGTTCGGCCAAGACCGCATTGAATTTCATCGTAAATGAGCAAAGCATTGTGTTCATTGCACTCCTTTCGTACAGTCTCAAGGAACTCAGCGTTGGCTGGGTGAACGCCTCCTTCACCTTGAATAGGTTCAATGATGACAGCGCAGGTATTGTCGTCAATCAAGCGTTTAACGTCATCAACATTGTTATATTCGGCTACTTCGAATCCAGGGATGAGTGGTGCGAAAGGCTTTTGATATTTAGGATTGTAGGTTGCAGACAATGCACCCATGGAGCGACCATGGAAGGCGTTGGTGAATGAAACGATCTTGTGCTTCTTTCCAGATGGTTCGACGAGGTTACCCCATTTTCTTCCAAACTTTAAAGCACCCTCATTGGCTTCGGTACCGGAATTGGCGAAAAAAACCTTTCCAGCATTCATACCGCCTTGTTGAACGGTCTCTGTAACGAGCTTTTCAGCCAGAGCTCCAGCATTCTCATTATGATACAGATTGCTGCAATGAACGAGCTTCATAGCTTGTTCATAAAGTGTCTTTGCGACCTCTTCGTCAGCATGGCCCAGGGCATTGACAGCAATACCAGCCGAAAAATCGAGATATTTTCGGTTATTGGTGTCGTAGATGTAACATCCCTTGCCGTGTGTAAACATAAGGTCAGGTCGAGCATATGTGTTGAGAGTATATTTGTTGTATCGCTGAATAGTATCGATGGTCTCCTTGGGTACATCCGAATCAGGATGCGTGATCTATATGAGGCAGGGAACAGTATCAGCCAAAAGTAAACTCATCATTTCATTTATATAGTATTTTCTTGCTACCTCAGAGTTGGTACTGGCCGATCGCTTTGTCTGAAATCATGGCAAAACATATCGTGAGTCCGCGTGCAATAGGAATGAACTGAAATGCTGAACGAAATGACAAACCATGGCAACAATGCTGGTGATTCGACCAGCATTCTTGGAGAGACTGGCTCGAGAGGTTGTGGATAGGACAGCCTTTACTGTGCGAGCAGATAGCATTGCAAAAAAGTGAAGGAGGTAAGAGTATCAAACTAGCTTGAACAATTTTATTTTTGTTTCCTGATTTTGAAAAGATATCGGAGAATCAAAGATCTCTCAATGACCCACAGTGAGTTAAAAATGGTCCAGCACCGTATTTCCTCTTAAGCGACCGTTGAGTTTATCTGGTAAAAATGGCAAGTCTGTACAATGAATTCTAAATAGTTTACGCTAATATAATCAGTTCTGTATCGCTATCAAGCTACGTCCTTGCACGATTGGCATTCTTCAATTTGTCCTCTGAGATAATTTTTTTAAAGTAGGTCAATTAGATCAAATCAATATGATGAACTGCAAGCTGCGTCTGCTTACCCAAGTACTTGGTGTAGTCGTCTAATTCCAAACATATCTGTTCCATGTTGGCTGCCTGCTCACTGACATCATCAATCTCCTTCATATATTCTGTGAAGTCGGCATCTGCAACAAGATAAATGAGCTATTACGGTTCATCATAAAATCAGTTTCGGAAAGATGTTTACATGTAGACTGCAGCTTAGACATCTCTTTCACCAGACGCTGAGCCATTTCTGACATGTCGGCATATCGCTCACGCGTGGTATGGTTCATGGCCTCTAAAAGCTTATAATTTTCGCTACTGGCTGCATGTGGTGATCAATAAAACGCTATTTGTTACTTATGTTACTGATGTGGATGTACTTACCAATAAGCTCTCCCTGGGTATATTGTGCCAGCTTCTTGAACAGATTCTCACTCAGCCTTTGCACATGTTCTTGGCCAAGACTAGCCGAAGCTTTATCCGGGTCAAATGGGGATCTTGTAGGTGTTCGTGGTAATGGCGCTGATTGCGAGACAGAGGGTTTGGGTTGATCCATTAGGTGCTAGCTTGGATCACTCAGGCTGCCAGGGTTTATCAAAGGCGGCGTGAAAGTGCAAGTACGAGTGAAAACAGTCGAAGTCACGAAATGATTTAGCTAACTCCACCAGCGCGTCAAAACTTCCCACTACGAAACTATCCCACCCCATTGCAACTGTCAAAAACATGTCCGAGAGTCCAAAAGACGACACCGCTTATGAGGTAATTCATATTATAGTGTAGTACCATTCAGAATTCTAGCTTAAAACAAGTCTTGTTTGATACAAAGCCCAAAAACGACTCCTCCAGTGAAGAGGAAGTTGAGATTTCAAAGGTGACAATGCAGAACCCAATTCACTGTATATCAATGCCTTGCTAAACATCAGGTAACAGACAGTGGAAAAAGCGCCAAGTCGAAACAGCAAGAAGAGGAAAGCAACAGACGACACTCCCGAAACAAGCAATACGTTGAAGGACGCCAAGGGAAACGTATATTATCAGGTAAGGAGTGCATATGATGTACCCATAAGGTTTTGATGTTTGGAAGACTCACTTTGACGCACTGCATGTACAATTAGCTTTCGTCCAAGCGAAGAGTCACAATCACCAAATTTTCGTCAGGAGAGAAAGCTGTGGATTTGCGGGAATGGTATCAGAAAGACGGTGAATACAAGCCAGGAAAAGGTATGAATTCAATAGAATGGATTCATTTGGATACCAGTATCTAACAGGGAGTCATGGCTGACATGTACAGGTATTTGCCTGCCCAAAGCTCAGTGGGAGGCTCTGGTAGAACTGCTGCCAGAGATCAACCAGGCACTTCAGAAATGAGATCGAGTGACTGTCTTTTTCATCTCCTGAATGTGTCATATCCTGAAGACCGAATTATTTAAACTCGGTTTGACACTTTTTTTGATTCTTTATTGTACAATGCCTTTCGATTTACAAAAAGCTATTCGACCTAATATATTGGCTCTTCAGCCTTACCGCTGTGCTCGTGATGACTATGATAGTGGTGTTCTTCTCGATGCCAATGAAAATGCCTTTGGCCCTTCATTGTCAGAACCTCGCTCCGGAGATCTTAACCGATACCCTGACCCTCTCCACCCTGACATCAAAGAGCGTGTTGTCTCTCTCCGAAAAATCCCCTCAGTTCATAATGTCTTCCTAGGTGTTGGCTCCGACGAAGTCATTGACTTGCTCCTTCGCATTGCTTGCGTTCCCGGCAAGGACAAGATTCTTATCACCCCTCCTACCTACGGAATGTACAGTGTTTGCGCCCAGATTAACGACGTCGGTGTGGTTAAGGTCAACCTCGACGTTGAAGAGGGAGCCTATCAATTGGAAACTGAGGCCGTTAACCAAGCCTTGAAGTCTGACCCAACTATCAAGGTCGTCTTCCTGTGCTCACCTGGAAACCCTACCAGCACTTGCCTCAACCCTGACAGCATAAGGGCCGTCCTCGAGAACCCTGATTACAGTGGATTGGTGGTTGTTGATGAGGCTTACATTGACTTTGTTGACCAGACGAAAAACCCTTCTGTTTCAACTTGGATCACAAAGTATCCCAACCTTGTCGTCATGCAGACTTTGAGCAAGAGTTTCGGTCTGGCTGGTATTCGTATGGGAGTTGGCATTGCCAACGCAGATGTCATTCAAATCCTCAACAATACCAAGGCACCATACAACATCTCCACACTTACCGCTCAAGTTGCCCTTGAAGCCCTCTCTGATAAGGGATTGGAAACGATGTATCAAAATATCGAGCAGCTCAGACAGCAGCGTGATCTGTTGATCGAAGCACTTCAGAACTTCCCTGTCGCTGGCGTTGGAAAGATTCGTGGTGCGGCTGAAGGTAACTTTTTGTTGGTCGAAATTCTCAACCAAAATGGCGAACCCTGCAATCAACGCGCTGAACAAGTGTACAAGAACCTTGCTGAATCCAAGGATGTGGTTGTTCGCTTCAGAGGCAAGGATTATGGGTGCACAGGCTGCTTGCGTATCAGTGTTGGTACTGAACAAGAGATGAAGACTTGTCTCAAACAACTAGAAATTGCTTTGCAAGAAGTAGCCTAGAATTGGAATACCACTAGCTCTTATTGTTCTTTCTTTCACAGAATACAATCTGTATAATATAAGTCTGCATTTTCTCATTTTAACTTGGAGCCATGATTGAATCCGGTGCGTTTGCAGAAAAATTAGTGCAGTTGGTGAAGGAGGCAGTGCTCTTTATCCTGACATGCCGATGATACATGACTCACCAATATCGCCCAAGCAAGTTGAATCATGTTGGATGGTAGGGTTGCAGAAAGAATATGATAGCTTTGGAACACATGTTGACGTAATAGTAGTACTAAGTTCGATGGTTTTGTCCATAACATTCAAACTCTAGCTAAAACGCCATTAAGACCAGATTTTCTTGTTGTCAGTCAATCTTAAAAATCAACGGTAATGGTTGCTCCCTCAGGTACAAAAACTGGGGTTTGAAGAGAGAAGAAGATGAGAGGGCAAGTGCCTTTTGTCATTCGATAATTACGCTCTGCAACAACCCACCAATGTATCTGTAGTCACTCAATTATATGAAAGGAAAGGAAGGAGGGTTTATAATCACTAAATTAAAATAGTCGAGACTATCAGGGTCATACAGAAATAATTATTTTTTCTCATTATTTTAAACACTCCTTATGGGATGTTCAAACTTCCGGCGATGTGTGGCCAAGGGTATCAGATGGTAGTTGAGCGATATCTACCGTCCAAACTCAACACAGCGCCTAAAGAACGATGGACTTCAACTTGGAATGGTTTGGGAGGAGCATGCTCACCGTCAATCGCCACGTAGTTCTTTTGCTTTGGGTCTTTGGTAACGGGTGTAAGACGGAAGGCTTTGACTTTGTAATAATCAACCTATAAATTTATGGTTGCATTAGCTATCTGTCTCAACGACACTTACTGTGGATCGCACCGTACTTATATATTGACTTACAATTTTGGACTTGACGTGAGTGCCTTTATCGACGGTGTCGAATACACTAAGCTTATCACCAATTGAGGCGCCCTTTTTGATCAGCATCAAGTCGATCAGGCCATCGTTTGGCATACAGTAAGGGTGTGTTAACATTCCCCGAGCTAACCATGGCACCTTGCTCGTCAAGAATACGCAGATGTCATCGTTAACAACTGTCCAACCTTTTGGAACGGGTTCGGATAAAGGAGGAATGCTATCTACGACTTGTCCACCCCTACTATCGTCAATAGCTGTTTGCTGATCAGATCTATCGTATTCTACGGGATAATCTTCGGCAATTGAAGTTTTGTCGCTTTTAACAATATCAAATGCCGCTTCCATAGAATATGATTTTCCACCAAAGATTTGTTGCAATAATCCTATAATAGTGCGAGTATCACCCATCCACCTATTACCAAGCGTTATTGATGGGCATGTAGATAGGTGATATGATATGTTAGGATTATTTACCTCATATGTTCTGTGGCCAAATCTGCATAAGCAGTGATTCCATAGTTTTGAGACAAGAACGAGAAATAGCGTTTGTCATCGTAGGTTACTGAGCACAAGTCAAAGGCCATGGGTTTGCCTGTATAACATTTAATTGTCAGTACCAGTTAGAGCGTCATAGCAATTACGTTTAATCATGGTAAGCCGAACCTTTGATGACTTGAAGAGCAGTGTACTGTGGATCAAATCCGCTCTTCTCGCCTAGCATGGAGATGCTTAAAGCATTGCCCGTTCCGCCAGGAATGACTCCCAAGGGTAACTTTCTAATGGCTTCTCTGGCATCTGGTCGTTGAAGGAAACCATTGATGACTTCGTGAATGACACCATCGCCACTCACGGTGACAATAGAGTCAAATGCATTGATGTCGATTTCTTTGGCAATATCAATGCCATGTCCTTGACGCTCAGTAACTAATGAATGAAAATGATGAAGGTTAAAATCCCTGAAATAAAATGGTAACAGGGACATTCTAAAATAGACTAACATTGAACATCCATAGCGCATTTTGCGGCTTCAAATACAGGCTTTACCTGAGTCTCGAATATGTGCTTGGCCTTTCCTTGACCTCCGAATGGATTGATAAGCACTTTGAGGCGTTTGCCTTGCTGGACGTCTGTGACAGATTGCCATTTAAGTTAATTGCTTATTTGCTTCAAGGTTAGTCGAAAATCAATCCCGACCTTTATAAACTTGACTCATGATATCGCTGCTAAACTTGGTTGCTTTTTCCGCATCTTGGGGGTCGATTGAGTATACTAGATTGTAAAGAGTGACGGGGGATTCATCCTCAGCTGGCTTGTCTGGAATTAAAGCGCTGATTCTCAGCATATTGGTAGAGCCATATTCTACGTTGAGAAGGTTGATGTTCTGGATGGGTAAAAGGAGTGGATTGGATACTTTCGGTGGTGGCAATGGGATGCAGAAGCAAGTGCGAGGAGCTTTGGCTGAAATGATATTTGACAGTTAAAAAGTATGATAAAAAAAAAGTAAGCAGCCGTAAAGTTGACTTACGCCGCTTAGCTGCTGTAACGTCTCCCTCAATACGAAGACCTTCACCGTCGTAGGTGAGTTGAACGGCTTGGTGACCTTTCTTGGCACTCAACGAAGCTACTACCATAATGTTGTAATTGCAATACCTGTGCTATCACCACAGTTTTCTCGGAATTTCTGCCCTGAACGCCTTTCAACACATGCAATTCCCGTCGTCACGTGGATGACACGCTCTTTGGCTTAGGCAGAGCAAATCGGACAACACACAATGGCATCACCACTGGGCAAACGATCACAAAGAGACAGTGATGACTCCAGGAAGGCTCCACGTCTAGAAGAATTAGCGTCATTTCCCATTCACCCATTATCAAAGTATCATGGAAATTGTGCTGTATATAAACAACCTGTAGAGCTACAGTCTTATAGCATCGATCATGAACGATCAGTTCATTTTGACGATCGCCAACTGGTAAACTATATCTCAAGGAAATAATCGACCATGTATTTGGTGACTAAATCTTGTGTTGTTTGAAGAAATATTACTTGCCAGCCGACCTATCTGATGCGGATTTATCCGTTGGGTACGACGAATTTATCCAGCGCGACCCCGGATTGAAAGAACACATTGATACCCTGTTGGACGCCTTGACTATCGCACGTTCGAAAAACGAGGACCCGAATACAATAACAGCAGATATTGTATGAATTATACTGCTGCTGAAACATTATTTCATAAGAAAATACTGAATCGAGCGACGTTACACCTTTTGTAGGTTACATGGAGAGGCATTATCACCAAATTACTATGTGTGCCATACGCAAAAGACCCTTTTGAGCTTGGCGCCACGTTATTTAATAACACTATCTACCTTGAGGAGCACGAAACAGAGTATAAGCGGTCGCAAAACCAAGGTCAAAACGACCGACAGCAACTTATGGGATATTGGGGATACAAATTTGAAACCCTCTCCACAGTGTCTAAATTTCCGCCAGATATGACAGAAGCAGATAAGGAAGAGATAAAAAGTCGAAAGGGTGCAAGTGCGAACACGAATGAGCAATATTGTACAGTTTTCAAAACCAAACTTGGCGATAACACCTTGATTATGGGTGCTGAGGTTGATTGTACATCTGGTAAAGTGGAGGCCATCCCATATCATGCGTGATGGTATTGTCAAAACCGAAGACTGATATTTTTTTTATCTTATCAAAAGCTCCAAAGCAATCTGACGTCAATCCCTTACCGAATTACCTGGAACTGAAAACGTCCAAGCTGATCGAATCAGGGCGTGACAAACATATTTTCGAACGGTAGGTTCGAAAAACATTCGGTACAGTTTTAGCTTGGCCCTCATTGGTAGTTACTAATATCCAACTTTAGGCACAAAATGCTGAAGTTTTGGGCACAGTCTTTTCTTGTCGGTACGCCTGCAGTCATATGTGGATTTCGTGACAACGATGGCAATGTTCGCAAAATTCAAAAACTCAAGACGCTGGAGATGCCGCGCATGGTCCGCGGTCAACACGGCATGTGGGTAAGGACATGAAAGCCATGACGCATTAAGCTCTAAAATGAACAAAGGGATGAAGAAATGCTCCTAAAGGCTAACGAACCAACCTTTTCAGGATGCCCGCGTATGTTTAAACTTCGCCGATCAATTTTTGAGCTGGCTTCAAAACATGATCACCATCGACGATCCAGAGCATACATATACGATTACTTTTGAACACCCGTTCCAAGAAATCCGTATACGCAGTTCCGGGAAACAGAACGTTTTCCTGACCAAAAGGTATATGGAAGGACAAACGAGTGACCAAATAGGAGGACCACGCGTTGGCGAATAAGCAGGCAGAGGTTCTAGCGTTCTTGAGGCTAAGGCGCTGATCATGCCAATGGAGTGGACCTGTGCTATATCTGCAAAGTATTCCTAATTACCAAGATGGAAAAATTGAATTTTACCCCTGACCAGCAGCGATGAAACGGTGACAGAGTCAGGATCATCAGCTATTGTCATCATCACAGCGATGATCAGTTTCATAAATTTACAAATTAAATCACAAATAGAAATGTCAAGTTTGATGTAAACCGTCTGCATAGGCTGTGAATATTTATTTTTATTTATTTATTTTTCTTGAAAATAGCCCATATCTGAGAACTCCATTAAGGATACCAGTTTTCGTCAATGTGAGATTGGTGGAAAATTCTAGCAGTTCAGTGCATGTAATTTGACAAATTGGACTTTTCGGAAGGGGTTCAGTCTGAAAAGGCCCTCGCCTACTGAGGATCAGCAAGCCACATTGGCTTGTTTGGTTCTAAAATTTCCGTCCAGTTAGCCGCCTACGTTGGACGGTCAAAACAAATGGGAGTATCGATGAAAGCAAGATCTCCTCTTAATGTCCTATGATGGTATTATAGCGTAAACATCAGCTTGTTTCTCACTCCTTTTATATTCCCAATGGCTTCTGGTCATAAATAATCATTCAAAGCCTGTTCCATGGCAGATTTTTTTTTCTTGCGCCCAGAGATCTTAAAACTACGGGGACCCTTCGGTGATACAGTGCAGTGTTTTCTTTTCGAACGAGCGTCAAATTTAAGTTTCCCTTTTCGTACTGCAAATCCGAAATGAGAAGCGTACCATGACTCAAACGTTCAAAAGTTTAAAAAAGCACTCTTCCTTTATTTCTAAAAATTACTACAGATTCAGATGTTCGTTTTGCATTTGATAGTAAGCAAGAAGAGCCGCCTTGAAGGCATGGGGCATTACTTTATAATCAGCACGCATTGGGAAGCACATTCTGTAATAAAAAAAAATATGGCTCGAGCACACTTATACGATGTACTACATATTCTTGTGCGCTCTTGTACGAGATTTGGCGGCTATACTCACAAGGCCATCTAAACTTGGCAGTTGGGGCTGGGCCACGACACAGCCAAAATTTCAGGGATACAACAGAAGCTGGTATGTATACAAAAAGATATTTTGAGTTCTAATGCGAGGGTGATGTCGTAATGAAGGGCTGGCATACAGATGCCGCAGAGGAAAAGTACATGACAGCCCATAAAAATTTCGAGGGTGTTTGTTTACAAGCATTGGGGTGAAAAGGACCAAAACAATTAAATTATGCTTGGCCATGGGTGTACAAACAGGCTGAATGCAGATATTGCAACACGTGCCCATGGCCATAGAAAGCTATTCTGGTAGGCAAGGATGTCCACATTAACATTTTAAGGACCGGCATGCCAATGGTTACCGGTGTAGTGAAAGCGATGCCTTTTGTAGAACAGCTATTCTACCAGATGATCGGGATAGACATTTAAGGCAGAGTTATCATGTTCGCATCCACACGCAGACACCGCGTGGAAAGGGTATGGACACTGTGCCGCAGACAATCGAACTGCCTTCCTCTGACACATGTATGCCTATTCAGGATAAGATGCACAAAAGCTGTGCGACCCTGTGCTCAGCATGACGCTACGAAAGTTGGCGCCTTTCTCGAAGGCAGACAAGCATATAAATATCCCAAGTATTGTTTGATTCATTGCAATACATCCCTCTTTTTCACCAAACTCTCATCTCAATTCCCTTTCTGTTCAAAATGGAATCATCAAAATCTCCCCTTCAATTCCAAAAAGGCATTGCATATGATCTCGAAAACGCAACAGCCACACTATCACTTTTACTACAGCCTATGGGTTACGACCTGTTCGAACAACCAGATCTGTGGACGGATGTTCCTGACTTAGAGGTTCCTCCTATAGACAGTTTTCTACCGGAACTCTCTGAAGACGATGAGGAAGACTACTACCAATATATACCTGAAGAAAATGAATGTTGTATCTGTGCCCTGTTGGAACCTGGTGTCTACTGTTTGACGCATTCTCAGTCACCAACGGATTTCCAACTGGATGTGGTTCCCATCGACGTTTTTGACTGCGAGGATCCTCTGCTTGCTGATCGCCCTTTTGCTGATGACCTTAATATCTCCTTTCTCTCCAATTCTGACCTCCTTGAATTTTAAAAGATACCACCCACGCTCTCGTTTTTTGTGTACAGTATATAAAATCATAACACTGCCCCCTTTTTGTTCATATTCCCCCCTTTCTTTCACATCCTGTAATCTTTCATCATCCAACCTTCAGACCACATCATCTCATTTACCCCACCCACACACATTGTTAAATATAGATATAATTTGCAGAAAATGAAGAAATTTGCGCTCATGCCATAAAAGTTTAAGCTCCGCATCAAATGGTTTGGACTCTGCAAAATGAAATGTGTTTGTCTTCCTCTGTAAATAATCTCATGAATTATTGTTGTTGGCGAACTACCGTCTTTCACGCTGATTTGTGAAAATAAATCACTCTGCCCCTTTGTTTCATGAATGTTAGTCTCCACATCATTAGATCAACTTTTATATATCTTATCTTCAGCAGCCCATCATTATGTCTTACATTTCATTATGCCAAATAGTAGCAATGGCATGCCTGAATAGAGAGAGTATGGGCTGGCTCTTGGGCGTTGATTTTCAACTCACACAATGAGAAATGCTTGCAACCATTATGCTCCTCCCTGGGTTAAAATATGAGATTGGTCAACCGTATAATTATCAAACTAATCGTGAGACATGATTAGAAGCCATTGCTGAGTTTTACTAAACTAGCTAGTTGGTATATTACAGTACAACAGCTTGACTATATAACTTGTCCCATTTACAGAGTAAACAGAGTTCATGGCCTTGGACTAATGATGTTTTTCAACATCAAGTCAATAGTAATTGGTAAAAGAGCAGTAGTGGTCTGTATACTAATTGCTTTCCTTTTTTTTTTTTCAGCCCTTTACTCTGATTGCTGGAGCTATTTAGTTTACGCGAGTGTTCTATACGAACGAGATTAGCCCAGGGACATCCCTGATGTATTTAAGCCAGAGAAGGCTGAAGACCAGGAGAACCACGGAATTGCTGACTGATAAGGTCAAGCAACAAATGGCGATGGTTGAAAGGATGTATGAGGATCCGTCCCCAGTTGCACATAAGGCATTGGGGTTCGATCACATATCAAGGGCAACTTGATACGTGGCAGAAAACGGAAACCACTGTAGGCTCATAGCACCGTTGAATCCATTCCAGAAGAGCATAGAAGCGGTCAAATCTTGCATCTTTTGTTGTGGCCAAGTGACGGGATCTCACTCACTCGAGGCGGTTGAAAGATCTTTGGGAGTTTCGAGTGCCTCAACTGCGAGTGTTTGGCATTTCAGACTGGTCGAGCTTGCCAAAGACGGGACACACAAGCTTCTCTGCCAATGCTCTTGCTGACCTATCAGCCAAATAGATGGTCAGGCCCTTTTTTCGCGTTGCGCTTTACATAGCTTTATAAAAAAATGAAATTCGTATCGGCATCCAGTAAAATGGTTTACTTTGGCTTACTTGTGATAAGGTTCTACCTGAGCTTGCTGCAAAACTATCAATGGTACATGTAATACACCGACGGCGCGCTTGTGGAATCAACGGCGTTCTCCTGTACTGTACTACTATTAAAAGTAGTACAGTTACTACCGCCAGTGCCGCCAAAATTGGAGCCCGATCGAAACTCACTTATGATCTTCTTCTCACTTTCCAACGTCTTGATCCTTTCTTTTTGTTCTTCTTCTCTTTTCTCAATATTCAAACTCACACTCCGAGCGAAAGCGCTTGAGCTCAACACAGTGTACATTATAACCATCGAGCCATGATCATCAAAAATTTTCGGTACCACAAAATCAAGCATGGGGAATACGACTTTAATTGCACGTATGCGGAGAGAAAGCATCGTATCAATATGATGATAATAAACAATACCGACAGGACATTGCGTTTTCATTATCGAAACAGCCATACGGAAGATATGGTGGTGATTAAGCTTGATCGATATTTCACGAAAGAGTTTGAATCACGCCCGAGGAGCACCATGCTTTTCAAATTGCCCAAGGCAACGAATTCTTCCTGGACATTGCATTGCCGGACACTAGACTCTTTCACCAGGCGCAAAATTGTCGGGGTCTATGCCCAGCCTATGCATCACCCATCGCTAGAAGAGGATCATGAAATGATCAAGATGTACATTCTGCTCAATAAGGTAGCTAAAGAAATGAAGCCAAAAATCGCTTTTGATGTAAATGATGTAGATTCAAGAATAATCACTGAACACGACAAGAAGATGATTCGAACATATTTGAAAAATAATAATCCAGTCTAACAGAGTTTAGAAAGTTCTTGATGGATGCCATGCATTTTAGAATTGGCCTTCTGTTGTTTCATTATAATTTGTTTTGACCTTGCGTTCTTAAGATCACTGATCGTTTGTTGCGCAGCCTTAGTCATAATTATAAATTTTTAAAAATATGGCATTCTATTTAATGTCGGCGATCTGTACCACGTTTAGTCATGTTCTTGAATACAAAGGGAGTACTATAGTGACACATTGTTCTGAATTGCACAAAGCGGTAAGGACGAAACAATACAGCCAGCCGCAACCACATGCAGGTAAAACTACGAATTGATACTTAATGGTAAGGCGAAATATGTTTTCGTAACAGCTATTTAACAGCTATTTATTGTTTTCTTGTTTTCTACTTACAAAGTCAAAATTGCTAAAGGCTAAATTATTTACGAACCATCAAATAAATATTTTGGCTTGGTATATTTTTAATAACATAATTTTTTGAAATCAGGACGTTGCTGACCGCTGTGAAGGTGGTTTGATAGCTGAGCCTCCTTTCATCATAACTCCAGAGCGATTAGTCGATGAACTAGCCTTTCTCTCTGGCTGTACCGGTTTACTGATGATGTCCGGTTGTTTATCGTCGACGACTTGATTAGATGTTGCTGATTGTTTTGCTTCTCGCCATTGGCGCCAACCTTCGTAATCTATCAAGGCTTGCATACATCCCCATTCTGTGATCTTTCGGTCCAACCATTCCATGCTTACAGGTTTGGTCAAAAAGTCATTGCAACCAGCTGCCAGGGCTTCTTGACGATCACTATCAAGAGAAGAGGCTGTCAAAGCTACTATGATGACAGGTGATCGGAATTCCGTTGCTTTTTCTTCCATGGAACCCAGTGTATCGAAAGACAGAGACCGTGGCACCTCTCTATGAAGGCTTTGTTGCATTTGCTGCAACTTGTTTTCCTTCTCCACTGCTCGAATTTTCTTGGTACAAGTAATACCATCCATGACTGGCAGTTGAATGTCCATCTACAAAAGTTTTACACGTGTCAATACAGATTTCGCTTTTTTCAGGTGCAGCTAATGGACACTTCTAATCTATCACTTTGATCTGATACTAACCAGAATAAGATGGAAGGCTCCTTGAGACCACTTGTCAAATGCCTCTTGGCCATTACTTGCAACCTCGTACTTGATGCCATGATTTTTCATCCATTTCGACAAAATCACTTGGTTAATGATATTATCTGTGGACAAAACAAGTTAGGAACATACTAAACTTTTTTTGGTGATCCCATATAATGCTATGGCCGTAGTAAATGATGTGCACATACCTTCAACGATAAGAACCTGAATGGAAGGACTGACAGACTTGTTCAAAGAAAGCTTCTTCTTTCGTTTGAGCGATGCTCTTCGTAATGTCGCCTTGTCCGGCAACTTTGGAGGCTGCAATTGATCAGGTGCTTGCTTTTGATAATCTACTTGCATATCACCTGTCAAATGGGGAGTAGGAAGTGGACCGTCTACTGGGGGCATTGCATCTCCCAGTTTGTCATCCAAATCTGGAGTCGTATTCCTACTGTGTGTAGTATCCGTTACGATGGTAATAGGACTAGTTCCGCTTTTGCACGTTGAAGTATCCGATACCTTGGAGGATAGATCATCTCCAACGGCCATATGGGCAGGTGAGCCACCATTAAGGAACTCATTTGAGTTCGTATACGGAGTCCTCGTCTTTGGTATACCAGAGGCGTTGTAATCGGCTGACGTTTCATTCGGATGAGGTGCTTCGAGGAACTTGTCTTGTTTGGTGGGGCTCTGTGCTTTGGGTGATAGCTGTGATTTCTTTGTAGGATTCTTGGTCCTTGGAAGCGAATGTGGAGTACGATTTCCAGGTACAAACAGCATCCCTTCGTCAACTACCATTCCAGCAGGAGAGGCATGGTTTTTGAGAGAATTACCCATGGACGGGTGTAACGTAGAATATGAAGGAGAGAAATAGTGCCCAGTCTCGGTATCCCTTGCCAACGGGCTGTCTATGCCACGCTCATGTTTTCTTCCATTTGAATCTACCATGATGTACCCATCTCCATGGGGTGTAGGTGGTGACATATGTTCCTGATAATTAGACTGGCTACTATATGATGAATTTGAAGTCAATGGGCTGGTGGGCAGAGAAGCAATTGGAGTGAATTGAGGATCGACCGATTTCTTGTTCCAGGCTGTGAATAAAGCTGTGAGAATTCTTCTTGGGCAAGCTGGTTTTGGAACGGCTACTATGTGTGCAAGAGCATAGGATTGCTTTGACCATGGGTTGACGTTTGACATCATGATCTCTCTCACTTGCTTATAATTTTTCAATGAAGTGAAAAATATAATGGTAGATTGAGGTGAAATTTCAGGATAGCGGATGTCAAGCCTGCCATTGAACCCACCCTTCGTACGACGATTACTTGTGCGAGGTCGAATGGATGCGTCCGACGCTACAGCTGCCTGTCGATTCATAATCTGTCTCTTCAGAGTGGGGATGTCATCGTCTATGATGATGAATTTAGCATCTGTGGTGTCGTATCGTTCATTTTCTGTCGTGGCCGGGCTTGTGTATGGGCTGCCTGGAGACACTGGAAATGGTGCTTGATGTGGATAGCTGACGCTGGTAGTAGGTGGGCTTGACACCGCATCTTTAAGAGTCCTGTCGCTTCCCACGCTATCTAACTGTTGACGTAATTCATTTATGGAAAAATGTGTGATGTTCATACTCCAATTCGTCAGACAATTCGTCAGGTGTTTAGCGAAATGGCTATTCTCCATAGCATAAAGAGCTATTTTCATGTCTTTGAGAAGTTCATAAAAATTCTCCAAGGCGTGGTAGCCTTCGCTGTCACCATCTAAGTTGGATAGATCGGTAGGGACGGGATAGGCGTTATCTTCTGACCTTTGTGGTGCCTCAAAGAAAATTTCCACTGCCTGCCTTCCTTCCTCAGCAGATCCTGCTACCTCAACAGTTCCTCTCAACAGCTCGATTTGATTAGGAAGAAAGTCTGACTTGCAAATTTCTTCGACCTTCGCCTGACTTTCAGCACAAGGAATGAGAGCAATTTCGATGTCTATGCCCAATGTTCCAGAATCATCACCGCTTTGAGACTTTACATCTTCCGAAGAACTGTCTAGATTTCTGATATTTAGCGTCATTTCGATTGTGGAACCGACCGTTGCTTTGTTCAATAATGTTGTAAGGACCTAGTTCATTTAACAGTAAGAAAATAGTGTAGCAATGCTTACTGTGCAGAGTTCAATACTTACCCTGATCAAACCATGTCGCAGAAATCCTGGATTACTTTTAATGCATATACTTTTCCACTCACTGTCGGTGAAATAAATAACCATTGCTACGTCTAGTGAGGCACATATACCCTCCATGGCATCGCCAACGGACTGTAATAACTCGCATAGATCAAAATTACTGGTTTGAATCTTTTCTGGTGGAAGGCTGGAGGAGGGCTTTTGCAAGCATGACGAGATGTGTATTATTTCTTTCATAGCAGTATTGATAGCCAAAGTAGAAGCTATTGGCATAGCAATAGAGCAAGAGCTCAGATATTCTTGAGATGCAGTTGGTATGGAAGTTGGCGCATATTGTTCTATGATGGATGTGACCATATGTGCAACGTCATGTATCTCTTGGCTGGCGATTTCGAGATGCGGTGGCATGTCGTTTAGCTGGATCTCGGAGGATGGAGAGTAGTCTCCACTTTGTATGATGCTTTCAAGACTGATCAAAAGTTGGATGACTGGAAGCAGAATTGTAGATGAAAATTGTAGAAATGGAAATGTTGCATAACTGAATAAAGGTCGCTGAAAGTCTCCTGCGCTAACCCAACAAATGATAATGGAAAATGTCGAAAGAAGAATATGAGAAAGGCATTGTAAGCCAGCTATAATAATAGAGAGGGTTCGCAATTCTTGTAGAAGTGACCTCAGGTCGCGGTGGGTTTTGAGCAAGTTAAACCAAGCCAATGCGCAGCAAAGGTAAAAAAGGTTCCAAGAGGTAATATCGTACCTCAGATTGCTGGATTTGTTGTTCAGTAGTGGGACATACCAAGAGACGATAATGGCAGCAGTTGGGGCAGCGATATTACACAAAATGATAAGCCGTGTCCATTTTTCCACGATCAATTGAAGATCTTGGTACTTTCTTGATGATTCTCGGTCATCATTTTCACCCAAATACAAGGCTACTCCGTTAATTGGTTGCTGCAGGTGGTCATCACTATCGAACGACTGAGTGGTGGCTTTCAGTCGGCTTGTCCATATGTCTTCAAGCTCCGAAACCCTTGAGTTTATTACTGGTTCCTCGTCTTGCAAGTTTGGCCGAGGCTTCTGTATTGACATATCTATAGGGATTTCGAACTTCACGTTAAATGACTGCTTATTTTTTTCGTATTCATACATGGTACGTATGGAATTGTGAAATTACTAACGAATGAAAGGGGTGAGAGGAGATCCTGACGAAGCCGGTATATCGATATGCTGGCGTTTATCAGCAACGTCAGGTTTGAGTATATATGGGTAGCTACTTGGTCCCTCACAGAGATCTACGCAATCGAACAAGAGAAATCGTGGAAATGAGAAGAAAAAAAGAAGAAAATAGGTTTTTAATTTCTGAAACGAGCTAGAACCAGCCCTTCAATAAAAACGCTGGAGCTTGTTCCTGACGCTGAAATCTGATGTCATTATTGCACGTCTTTGAAATATGGTTATTTCCAAATTTGCACCAAAGCTTTTTTTTTGTTCGCAACTTGTAAAGAATTTCAATCTCATCGCAGGCTTACCAGGACTTCGGTGATGAATTGAAGAAATCATTTATGTATTGATTTTAAGGGTAATTGTATTGTTTATGTTGCACTCGGGTACCGATGGAACCGAGTAAGCTGAAATTTAGGAACATGTATTGCGAAAGTCTTTTGGTAAGGGGGTGGCGTAAGGCTAGCCGTCCAGCTGTCACCAGCCTTAACCCACGCTTTTTAACTTTAAAGGTAAACTAACGCCATTCACCCTTCGTATTGTATAATTGGATTCCATGTTGAGAAAGCAATATAGAACGGACGAAAAAATGCGTTTCTGAATGAGAAACTTGAAGTTGCAGGTTTTAAGAAAGAATAAAAGAAAATGATGATATAATGTCAGTAGTCACTGATCGCCGCCATTGAGTCACAAGGGTGGGCCATGAACAACAACAAGGGAAAATAAAAAAATAATACACAATGGTGGTCAGATTATCACAGCTAACATGACCTCTTCAGATTAAGGGGAGGAACAAGGAAGGAATCGTGCGGTTGAACGAGATAACGCTGGTGCGAAAAAAAAAATTCACAATATACGCTGTAGATCAGGTTTACATTGCCATGCTGGCCTGCAAAGCCTTAAGTTCTGCCTCTTCATCATCCTCCACTGATGTATTGGTACGTACAGCTGTTATTGAGAAAGAGATGAGTAACGGTTGTATACTATTTACTAACGAAAGAAAAGAAAGAGGACGTACCTGGCTCATGAGATGGGACATTTGGAACACTCATTGCTGGTGTAGGTGCCTCCAACATCTTGGCATCCAGTTCTTCTTGCTCTAGTTCCTCCAATTCATTCAGAAGTTCGTCCTATAGGAGAATATTGGTGTTAATTCAGATGCAGATAAGTGTGTTACAATGGTGTTGACCTCGGCGCTGAAAAAGTTACCTCATCTAGTTCATCTCCTAGAACTGGTCTTGAAATAGCATCTGATATTTCATTTGCAATATCCATTTGGTCGCGAATATCATCCATAGTAGCGTCGACTTTGTTGATATCCCTGTCATTGCAATTTACAATCAGTATCTCCAATCTAGAGCTTGGCGCCAAGGACTTCACCGTCCGCGCAGATGACTACTTTGATCTTTCGGCTCCACTGTACATCAACTGGTTTATGTTTGAACAGCGAGTTCGTGGAAGATCAAATGTCACCCAGAAAGCATCGACAGCTCTCATAAGCTGTGGATGGCGCGGCTGGCAAGCACATAGCACAATCTTTCTAAGAGTATTCAGTATATGGTACTTACATGGAGCCATGTATGTTTTTCATGGCTTCGGCACCGCCACGCAAAGCATTCATTGTTTCCAAGTTAACATTAGCGTTCTCGATGGCCATTACTTGTGTCTCTATCGTCATGCGGGTTCCATTTATCTTGTCAATGTGCACATCGTAAGCCTTCTTCTTCTTGAGCGCCATGAGCGCAACTAGACATCGCCAAATTTAGTACCCATACAGGACTATAAGGACTACGTTGAAAGAAAAACTATAGATACTAACCTCTCCGATTCTTCGTAGCATTAAGCTTTGCAATCTTATATTCATTTTCTGCCTTGGTTTCGAGATGAGCTTGTCGCTTCTCCAGCATAGCTAGAGTCTCCCGCAGCTTCACGATGGAATCCTTCGCCGTTGTCTTTGATTTTGCTTTGCCAAAAAACAAGTTCATTTTAGGTATAGAAAGGGTCGAAAAAAAAGAGTGTACAGCTCTGAACAGCCAGATAGTCATGACGCAGCGCAGCTCACGTTTCAGTGGCAGCCGACACTTTTCATTCTCCGACATAGCCATCACATCATTGCTAAAGATTGATACGGTGTTACGCGAAAACTTGTGTTCTTCAAGGTGATCTCTTCAAATGAAATAATATTATATGTGATGTTGGAGACTTTATCAATCATACCGTGAAACCATTATAGGCTGCTTGAAGGCTGGCCGGTCAGATGCACCCTCTCAAGCACTCCAGGAGACTCTCAAAGCACTTTGAGGGGGGAGAGGTATCACGGTCGACTTTCATATAATTAGAAATTACTTTTATTATTTTATAAAGTTTTAATAAGCTAATCAAAGGACAAAAACTGAGTCAAGAATAGACGTCTATCCTCTGACGAAAGATACCGGAGCCAGGATATTCATGGATTCCCGCAGGTTACTGTAGGAATAGCTGAAGGTGTATGGGTTGAGCTTTTGCTACCATCAGTGGCATTTACGCTTGCACAGTTTGAAGTTTCAGTCGTTTCAAGTTAATCTGGTCTGTTTGAGCCGACAATTTAAAAGGTTTAAATAATTTTGGAAAGCACCCCTTTTGATCCAGCTAACGCTCTGGAAGTCTAACATCACCAGTATGTTTGCTCTTCCAAGAGATCACATTGTTCTATACTCCTGCTCAACCTTGTCTTGTAAATTGTCCAACATTTCTTTGTATCTGTACCAAATCATCTTTTGAGAGCTCAAATTAATCTTCATTCAAATACACCACCATACAGCACGCAAAAAGTTTACCTCAACGGCGGCAACGTAATTGAAGTATGGGAGTCCTGTCTCTGGCCGGCATTCATGATGATGCGGCAGTACATTGGTTACAATTCTGAAAGGATACAACGTTAAATAAGGCATCTCTGTAGATTTTTTAACAACCAGTCACTTACATCATTCCTTGAATACCATGAGTATAAGCGTTAGCATAGTCTTTGATCTCAGAGTACATGCGCATGTTTGAAAAACAATCATTTGAATAAGAGATCAGTCCAGAGAATGACATGTATTTAATGCATCCAAGGTTAGACCGCGCGTGAAGTCGAAGTCTAGCAAGTATAGGATTAGGTGTAGACGTATTCGGAGACGCGCAAGGTGTAGGACCGTTGACAGACGAAGCGTGATTGTCGCGCTGATTATTGGGCGGTCGGACGTGAACTTGAGGAGCGGCATCATTGCTCATTGAATTATCATTTGGGTCCAAATGATCACCGGTCTGCTCCCCTGGAACCATTTGACCTAGCTGAGGGCCTGTGTTACCAGAAGCCTTCAGGGTTGGGCTTTGCTCATTTTTCTTTTTAAGACTGGTATGCCTATGGGCCCGTGGTGGTTGGTGCATAAACGAGATCAGAGGTATATAGGTGGGTATTCCATTAGCTGAAGGAGAATAAGAAGCAGACGGTTGCTTCTTCGAATTTTTCTCCGTTGCAACGAGCTGTCCTGGGCTAACCTTGTTTGCATCGGAACCGGCCATCAAAGATCGTAAAAACTCGGTTGAAATTCTGGGCCACAACGCTTTAGGCTGGGAAGATTTGACGATAATCTTGACATCGTTCGAAGAGGTTGATGCAAAGACAATTTTATCAGAAGCTCTCCTGCGAGATTTTGAATTATCTCTTGCTAAAGGATCTGTCTTCACAGCAGACAAGTCTTCTTTAATGGAGCCGGATGACGACCGTGTCTTTCCGAAGAGCATTCTACTTTTCTCTAGTTGAAAGGATACTAGTTAGAACATGTGGTTAAAATGCTGTTGTTTCCCAAACCACTTACTAGTCGGAGATGCGCTCGTTTCGCTGTCTTCTGCCAAAAATGTAAGCGGGCTAGACGAAATTTCACCGTCGTGTGTCACGTTGGAAGGGCCAGGCGGCTCGTCTGCGCTAAGAAATGCATAATTGATAGATGAATCCGAAGAAAGATCTATATCTAACATTGATGTTGGTACATGAAGTACTTGGTTCCATTGTATAGAACGAAATCGTACAGGTCTGATAATCTTACCTTCTGGATATAATTGAACATCTCTACCACCACCCGTTTCCTTGTTGACAAACATATCGTTAATGTTTTGAGCGCCATGTGTTGTACCAGGGTCTTCATAGGTTGCCGCAAATACTTCTGGCTCTGATATCTTTCTTTGATGAACTGTCCAGCTGGGAACCAAAAATGAAGCATCTTCCATATTTTCGTTTGGAAGATGAGGTGAATCGTTCTGGGATAATGGCCGAAGCTCTCCAAACAAAGATGATGCTTCATCGAAAAGCGCTTGAACGTTGGCATTGACTTCCAGTTTCAATTATGACATCGATATATTAATTAATGGAGTCTAAATTTGCATTCACTTTTCAGCAGAACTTACCAATGGCGGCTGATATAGGAGGAGTAGATGTATGGGTCCTTCTTGGGGGGAAAAGATGCACATTGTGGTTACCCAAGCTGGCTTCGCCAGATATAGGGTTTGATCGAGTTGGTGAAGGAGGTGACATGCTCGTATCCATGGGTGGAGTGTTAGGTGGGCTCGGATATATCCTCCTTGTTGATTGAATCAGTTCCTCAGGCGTAGCTATTTTCATGACGACCATATGAGTCTCCTCTATCCTATGCCTCAGCTGGCAAAAAAAAAAAGATAATTTGTCAACCCAGGCTGTTGTAGTTTCGTATTCACTTTTGATCTTTGATATCACGATAGATTACCTTTCTCAACGGCAGTGCTGCCTCATCAGTGGTATGCATCTGTGCACACTCTGGGTGCACAGGTAGAAGAATATATGCGATCCTGAATACAAAAATAGATAAACATCAATTTCATGGCCAGCAATGCATTATAGTTGCAGATATGACAGATACCTGAACGCCTTTAGGAAAAGTTTCATTGCAGACTCATGTTCGTTCACCCGTATAGCATGCTCAACCTATTATATACAAACAAAGTAAATTAGCATACAGTGACAAGCATGGTGTATAAAGTTGACTGTTGCTCTTACATTGTTAATATAGTCGTTGGCTTCTATGATCCTTTGCTTCACTGTCTGGTCACGTAGCTCCCAAGCGGTAGGAGAAGGCAAGCCTCGCACAACCTCTACAAGGAAAGCTGGATCCTGGCTGTCATATATTGGGCTGGGGACTAACGACGACATTTCGATTGATATTCATGGACGAGTGAATATTATTCAGTAGTATTTTCTGTGTGCGGAAGGAAAAGAAGGTGGTCTAGGCTCCAGACGAAGAAAGGAAACAAAAAAAGAACTTGTGGTGGCAACAGCAGTTATAACTTGTTCGGTATCGACTCGTTGCACACAGGTCATGTGCCTACCCAAACTGATACGGACTGTCCCCGGCACGGCCAGAATGGCCCAGCTGTGACACTTGAAAGGTATCTTTCGAGTGGGGAATGCAAATATACCCCTGTAGTTTGATAGCCAAAAAGAGAAGATGAAAATTTACAAGAGCGTTGATAATTCAAAATGTTCAAGACGCATCTTTACAATATGGAAAACTTCACTCAATCCAGACTTACAACACAGGTATTTTCTAGTCATCTATAACATTACAGCCACCTCGTTTAAATTGTTGTGACCCATCAATTGGGCAGCAGCACCAAGTGGTCATGTTTTATTTGAACAAAGGTACATATCATTTTTTGTGGCAGTTGATGGCAATGAAGTAACAAGAAAAGCCATTTCTTGTATAGTAAAAACGTTTGCATCGTCAGATGTAACTATTCGTCAAAGCAGTAGGCTTTGGTTGGATAATGAATGAGGATGGAAGGAGGATCTGGAAAAAAAAAGTTCGAGAAGCGGTAGGTTGAGTTGGAAGAGGCTAATAAAAGGAAGGTTGTAAAAGCACCAAGAAAAAGAAAGGACAAATGGCCCAGGGAGATAGATCGAATAAAGAAGAGACAATGAGCCAGGAGGGGTTGAATAAAGGTGGCGAAGGGGATAGAATTTAGCTCAAGTCACGATCTTGACTTGCAGCGATTGATTCTTCGACATGACTGGGGTTTGCATAAAGATCATGATTCCAGTCAGCGCGGCTCCATCCTCTATCGTTACCAACATCCAGTTGATCAATTTGCGTGAATCGTTCTTGCATAGCATAGCACGCAGCTTCCCATCGACACTTTTCCTCCCAAAGCTCTCGCAATTTTTTATAAGCGAGAGCACTCAATAGCTCTGATTTATCATTGGAGTCGTTCATTGCTGCTACAAGGCGTTTCTTGGCGCGTTGTTCGTTGGTCAGGCGAGATTGTAGTTCACTAACAGCATGCAAAAGAGATGTAACTTGTTGCTGCAAATCCTCTTGATTACTGTTGGGTGTCAAATAATTTTTGCTAGGTTGAGGTGTTGGGCCAGCCCCTGCAGAAGCTGGGCGTTGAGGTGATGAGTCGTACATCTTTAGAGCTTGAGATGTAGTGACAGCAGGAGTAGAATAAGATTTTTTACGGTCAAAGGCTACCTCTTTAGGGGACGATAGATCGATATCGCCATGGTGAAAGATGGAAGAACATGAAGGACAAGAAACAAAGGATCCATTCAGATGTTTTCCGCTTGGACCAACCACCACATTGTTTCCTTCTCGTACTACTATTAAGGAGTCGGTTTGTGTTGAAGCCTTGCATTTTTCCACCGTGTCCATAGTTTGAACTTGAACATGCCGAATTTTTTTTCTTTCTGCCATAATAGCCATATTAAGTCTTCCATTTGAATGTGATGGACTAATACTGCTAGTAGTGAGAGTAGACTGATGGTGTGCGTATTCAGCATTAGCAGCCGTGATGGCCATATTCTCCACCGCGTCGATCTGTTCGACGCTGGATAACTGCAGAGCACGGAGATGTTCTGCTACCAATTGACTTGCAACCATCTCACTTGGCGTTGAATGAACCGAGTTTCCATTTGTGGCTCGAAATGCCTCGATTCTTTGGGATAATGCTCTCTCAACCAGATCAATTCGATGTCGTCCTCGCGCTTTACCAGATAGATCGGATCGCCCTATCGGAGATCCAACTGACCTACTAGATGGCCACTGAGAGGCCAAGCTCCCACTTTTGGACCTAGGACGCCTTGGTGCGGTTGAGCTTTCTTGTGACGTACTGCTGATGTTGGATACTCTCAAATTATCCATCGAACGACTTCGATCAACCTGTCGTTTGTCCATAGCTTGTGGAGAAGGAGAACGAGAGTGGCCACTGATAATTTCCGTATCGTCTGACTGAGGTGAGTCCGCCGACCATATTGCCGCATTACCAAAGGTCATTCCACTGTCGCTTGATAGTGCATAACCATGGCGAACGTTGTTTGGTGGTGAAACTCGCCGACTGGATTTCAATGGTATAGCTGGTGAGCTAATATCACTAGCTGTTATGGAATAGTCGCTTTGTGATTTTACCAAATAGTGAGGTGCCTCAACTGCTTTTTCATGGAGATTGGCACTGGTGAGATCAGAAAAATAGTTGCGGCTGGTTGGACTATATAAGCTGGATTCCTTTTGTTTACGATGGTTTTGCGGAAGGGGAGTGCTGTTAGGGAGGCCATCTGGAGTTATGATACTTCGACGAAAGCCACTGTATTTTGCAGCGGCCAGCGATGGCACTTTAGACAATCGTCGGCTGCCAAGTATATCCAAAGGATAGCCAGTGACTATCTCTACATATTTTTTTTGGTTTCCAGGGCTGGGAGGAATCGGTGGCCTGGCTGGTGACTTCTTACGCCGCCTAAAAAAAAGTGTAGATCCACGCTTGGGAACGGTGGCCTGTTTTTGAAACTCTTCTGGTCCAGTGGTGTTCAGAAACTCAACTAGTGCTTGTGTGCTGCTCTGCTTTTTACGAGGTTGTTTCTCCCGTTTCTCGGGCTGATGGATGTCTTCGCTGCTGTAGTCGTCGTCGTCCTGGTCGATGCGTGGGCCCTTCGGTTCATAAGCAAGTGCGCGAGTCACCATGATATAAGGATATACTATATGAGAATCAAAAGGGATTTCCAACGGAATAAAAATAGAGAAAAGGGATAATAATATAAAGTAAACAACTTCCTTTTGCTGTCAAAACACACAACGTAAAAATGGAAGAATAAAAATGAAAGGCGAAGAGGAAAAGAAGAAACGAAAAGAAAAAAAAATGGCAATGTTATCGAAGCGAAAGGAGTTATTTTTTCTGTCTAGTATTGGGTTTTGGAGCAACTGTAAGGGATGGTTTTGGGGGAGGTGAGATAAACCTGATTGTTTGGGCGGGTGCACATGAGGTGGAGATTGGGTCCACAGTGCGGCTACCAGTAAGTTAGCACAAGTCTGGTAAGCAAAGTAGCCTAACCGTCATTCCGTATCAAACATGAAATGTAAAAATGTATCCACTGGAGCTATGAAGGAGAATAGAATTGCTTTGTTGTTGTGAAATATAAAGTCATTTACGAGGTAGCGAAGCACCGTGATCTTGCATATGGTCAATCCATTCCACTGTAGATGTGTGAAATAAGATTTTGTGTATCAATGCGTGGTTCAAACCGGTTTATGCCCATAATTAGAATTAGTGTATGCTATTCAAGCATGGAGTGATTCGCACTTAAGCCGGTTCCCGCGTAATTCATATTGCAAAACTGCAATGAAAATCATTCGAATAGCAACATGTCAGCCTTACAAGGGGAAAGGTATAATTGGGGGGGGGGGGCGAGAGGAGTAATACGAGCTTTAATCAGAAGACGACAACAGGAATAATTTTTTTTTGGTATTATGAAAGGGTTTCTTTACCCGGCGCAGTCTGCACAGTACTCTTTTTTACGTATTCGTCATGGAAGAAGCTGAACTCCTAAACAAATTCCAGTTCTCCCGAATTCTTTCACAAGATTCGCGTGCCAAATGTGTTTACCTCTTGGGACGCATACCAAACCAAGACCAGCCGGAATTGGAGGATGCCATCCTGTACTTTGAGAAGCATCACTTTTACGAGTCGGAATTGCCCATATTAGCATCCAGTAGGATTACCGAACTTATTGACACCGAAAGTAACGACATTTACCACTGGACTAAAACCAATCTGGTGAAAGATTTAACGCGACCGGACGTGAATATTCGGATCATATATCCTGCCACTCAGGCGCATATTGACAAATACTCCACCAGACCGTTCATCAATATCCGGGAAACAAGTGACGATTACCTTCAAATAACTAAACCTTATATTGAAGAACAGCCTTTGAAAAGAGTTCAATGGGTGTATAACATTCTGGAAGGCAAAGCTGAGGCCGAACGTGTGCTGCTGCGAGACGATCAAGATCCTAATACTGGTTTCATACTTCTGCCCGATATGAAATGGGATATGAAAACAATGAACGCGCTGTACCTGGTAGTAATAGTACACAGGCGAGACCTCAAGTCTATCCGCGATTTGAATGCTAGTCATCTTCCGCTTTTGCGAAACATTGCAGAAAAAGTTGAGCAATTTGTGGAGAAGACATACGAAATCAAAAGTCAAAGTCTGAGGATGTTCTTCCATTACCAACCTAGCTACTACCATCTGCACGTCCACGTTGTACATACTGCTTATACATCTGCTCCTGGGATCATAGCTGGACAGGCTCACCTTCTGGATCAAGTCATTGACAACATTGCTATCATTGACAACAATTATTATCAGCGGGCAACGTTACCGTTTGTTTTAGCTGAAAATCATGAAATTTGCAAGCGATACAAAGAAGCCAAGGGATATTGATCACCAATCATTATCTGATGACAAAAAGTAATACTAGAGTAATGTTGTCAAGAAGTAATAATAGAATAATGTAGGATCGTAATCAAGTAGTCCACATAATCGCGTAATCTGTACATATACCTCTTATTCAACTCTCCAAAGAAACAATATATCATGCATTTTCGTAATCACAATGACAAGCGCTGTAGCAGTGAAGTGAAATCGTTACCGCCATAAAGAGTATCCGTGTACAATTTTATATTCACGTATTTCATGATAATAAGAGAAATATGAAAATGGCAATGGAAAAACTGAAAAGCACTGGTAGTATTGGAAAGCAAGTCGAAACAGT
This sequence comes from Umbelopsis ramanniana AG, assembly GCF_025399195.1. Taxonomy (NCBI): domain Eukaryota; kingdom Fungi; phylum Mucoromycota; class Umbelopsidomycetes; order Umbelopsidales; family Umbelopsidaceae; genus Umbelopsis; species Umbelopsis ramanniana. Next base: position 58,030 of record NW_026252108.1, read on the forward strand.
GCAACCACCTGAATAATTTCGCTAATACAATTTGAGTGGGCTGAAGAAACAAAAATGAAAGAGTCGAAACCAAGTATGGCCATAATTCATATCGCATACATGTTTTAATCCAACTGCTCTTGAAATACTTGAACAAGGTAAGATGGATATCGTTTAACAGCCTCCAATTTGTTCCACCATAACATCGATGGAATCGCCATCTTCCATATCAAGCTAATAAATGAGAGACTCGTTAGCAAGCTCCATATACGTAGTGTATTATACAGAACTGTCACTCATACCTCATTTGGCGTACTTTAGAGAATAATAGAAGATAGGGCGAGAGTTTCAACAATTAGTACCTTTTGGCGTGAGAGTGTTACATTCGGATGGCTATGGAGGACTTACTTTGTTGGCTGGATTCGAATACCATCATAAAGGAAGCGCACGGAGGAGGTGGCCTTTCCTTGACGTTCGCAGTATGCGTCCATCAGCTTCTTGAGTTGAGTGGAGCGCTTAATCTTGAAGAAAACTTCGTTGTGGTCCTGTACATTGAGCAAAAATAGCGTTAATGCATATGCCTGCGGCAACTTATCATCCAGGTTCCGACAACCGATATAGGCTTAACGGTAAAGATGAAGAGGACTATGATTTGAACGCAAATGGTCGCTTTGCATCGCAGTAAGAAATGGAATGGCGCAGCTATTGCACTTTTTTCCAGAAACTGTTTCAAGATTCAAACATGCAGCCCGTAACGCTTACGTGTGCAGATGACCTGGTTCATGTCCATTTATCAACATTTTACTTACATTGCCAACAACTTTGAGGTTGATGTGTTCTGAACCTCCTTCCTTCTTTTCGATTCCTTTCTCAGAGTCAGACATATTGTATTATTTAAGTGGGTCTGGTTCGTAGTAGGATTTATTGAATTGCGAATGCATGCTCTCGTTTTACAGTGAGGTTGGAATGTGGCTTGGCTCTTAAGATTTTGGCTCCAACTACGACTTCGTAGCCAATCTTTCTGCCCTTTCTCTATTATTTTCTTCGATATCTTCTTCCTGTGACTCCAACCATTTTGCGTACTTCTCAAGACGAGCCTTTTCTGCTTCGTCGTCCTCTGCATCATTAGATCCACTCTTTTGATATTTAGTCGTTCCATCATAAATCTCAGCGCTGATTTGCTTGCCAGCAAAGTATCGCTTGTCCATAAGCTGTGGTGTGTTTTACGGGTTAGAGCGATAAATATGAGGTGATGGCTAAGGAAATAGGACGCTTACCTTTATGCATGCCTCAGCACTCTCAGGTTCCTTGAATCGAACGGATATAATGCCGCCCGGGGATTTCTGTTCCATGATAAATAGGAATTAGCATGAGCAGTAGTGCACCAGATGCAATCATGAGTGTTACTTACATCGTACATAATAACATTTGTGACCTCTCCTAGTCTTTCACATTCTTCTCGTACATCATCTTTCAGTTCCAAAAGTAACGCCGGGTCATCCTACCCAAAAAAATAATAAATTAGATCCTGCTCTTTCAAGTTGATTTCGCTTTTACCCAACAGCTTACATCAAGTTCCTGTTGCGTATACATATTCTTTAGGATGATAATCTTGCGGAACTTTTCGTTCTTCTTGCCTACTTCATCATCAACCCAGTCTAATTTTCTAGATAATACGTAACCTGTGTCAGCATGACATCTTTTTTCCAATTGAAAATGTAATGAGACTGAATTACCTCTGCAATTGATGTAGTTTCTTCCTAGCTTTCATCTTCTCCATAGTTGACTTTTTGTTCTGGGTAATGGCTGATGGGTCTCTTTCCTTAAATTCAGCCTTTGATGCATTCAAATGAGTGAGTATTCTTCCTTTATATCACGTCTTGCAATTCTGGATTTTGTTACCATACCTGTTGCACACGAATCTTGCTTGCTGCATCACCAAGTCGAAACTCTGCATCATCCAGTAAATTAATAGCCAGTGGAACGGAATCCTCTTTGAAAAATGTAATCAAAGCATCTCCCTTCAAAGCTCCACCTTCATCTTTGTATAATTTGATTTTGGGTTCTCCAGTGGCTATATCTTCCATGATAACACCACATTTCGAAAACACTTCTTTAACTTCATCTACTGTTGTATCCAATGGTATTCCAGTCACATAGATGGCTTTGACTGGTTTGGGCTTTACATCACGTTTTTGCTTTTTGTTAGGATGATCATCCTGCTGAAGTTGTTTAACGTTAGATTCGATTATCAATTTCAGCTGTTGTAGGGATATTAGATCAATCGCCATACTTCGTTAGATGTATAAACCTTCTTCTTTCTGCTTGGCGTGACTGCCGGTTCCTTTAAATGTAGCCATAAACATGAGTGCTATAATTTAACCGAACGACCCATGCCGTCCATCACATACCGATATATCCACGCCTTCGACAGCATAAGCCGACTGCTGTGCTTCTACAAGGCTTTCGTCGAACTAAAGTACAGTCCGTTACTACTTTTCCAATTAGCATGCCAACATAGTTTCCAGAATCACTTACCATTGGAAACCAAGCACCGATCGTTTCGTCATATTCATAAGACACGCCATCGTCGCCGACATAATTCCACTTTCCAGACTGTTCGTTCATTGTGCATCTTGGATCGCTAGAGAAGTCCGAATAGGCGGGTTTCGAAGCCGTAGACCCGTCTTGAACGCCCTCTATAGTTGCTTCGTTATTCATTTCCAATGATCAGGGCTGGACTTTTTTGTATAGGCGGAGTGGAAAGGCAACTCCATAAAGATGTGCCAGTGACTGCGTTTGGTGTGATAATGCTACTACTGTGGTATGGCTGGCCATAAGCAGAGGTATATTCGCGCAACCATAGCAAAAAGTTCACTGACACAGGAATTCTTTGAGCACTATTGTTTCGTTGATAGCCAACATTTTGTTGTTTGACACAGATCATGTCTTGAGCTTAGACCTGGGCACTTGGTGCAGTATGGCGTGAACAATGCACACAGATCTGCTGACCAACTTGTCACGGGCTGGTAGTCGAGTCCGATGACTATTGAGTAGTTCTGCCCCCTTGCCCAACAGCCTTCTACTTTCTTCCTATCTGTAGTCTCCTCTTCCGTAGTCAGTTCCCTTGGAGGCAGCTTTCCATAATACATAGCCAAGCTGTACTCTAATAGCATACCTTTTTTTTCACAAATAGCCCTCCTACTGAACGGATAACCGTTGCCACACTTACTTTGTTCCTAGTGCTCTACTTTTGACTTTCTCATTGCCAAAGGTTTGTGGAAATCTACCACCCTTTGACCATTTCGAACCTTTACTATATGCTTAACCCCTTCACAGTGGTGCCTTTTCTTTGTTCCTGACCAAGAACCATTATATTTCATCCTTAACTTGATAAGACCCTTATCGCCATGTCTCGACACCACCGTTGGTATGAAGATGGAGAAGAAGTTGAGGACGGTGATGATAGCGATAATCAAATGGAGGAAACTGACAGCCACCGAGATGAAGACACCTCAGTTGATGAGATGGACTATTGGCTGCAGCGCTGCTCCATTTGCTTTGACTCACAGTTGGACCTTTGTCTTGAATATTGCCGTGATCAATTCTGCATTGACTGCTTTGAACGGTTGGTTTCCATGATTTATATTATTCATGGGGTTGCCGAATCGCATAATTTAATCTTTCCACTGCCCATAGCTATGTTACAGAAGTCGTCTCATCATCTTGGGGCCTGAGTATTACGAAAATTAAATGTCCAGGTACTGGTACCAGACAACGATTAGCGTCAAAAGCAAATTTATTAACTTTCTGATTATTGATTCATCTGTATGTCAATAGTCTGTCGAGATTGTATTCCATATGGAGAGTGGAGCAAATATGTCCCACAACACGTTATTGATACTTACAACAAATATAATCAACCTTATCGATCGTTCTCTCGGTTCTGTCCAGACTGCCAAGGAGAAGTCAAGGCTTGTGAATACAGTCGCAATTCTGGTTTCACAAGAGAAAGGTATGCTATTTTTGAACGTTGATCGAAGTGTATTTCGCTGGCTGAGCCGCATTTCTTGTAGTCGCATTATCCTCATTCAAGAAACAATCAAAAACTTGATACTGTCATATGATCCCGACATTATGTTGGATGAAACCTCCCAAATGCGAAGATTGTTGACAACTTTTGATGATGTCTATCGAAGTTATGGGGGTCATAACTTGCAAGAATTGCACAAACACACAGTCAAAACCCTTTTCACGTGGGCTGATGAAAGAGAATATGAAGTCAAAGCCTTAGCTGAGCTACAGAGCAGCCGATTTGGGAGACTCGACATGAAACGTAAATTTTCTCGAGTAGATGTACTTCGACAAGCATCGAGCATTTCCAAGCAACTGGTTGCTTTGGAAGTGCGACCAGAAGGCTGGAAACGATTGCAATTCAGCCACATTAAGAACTTTCCATTCACACATTGGTAAGGATTTACTGCGTAGGTGGCTGCTGAAACACCTGTAATAACTAAAAGTTCGATGCTGATTTCATTTTATAAGCACTCACTGTCAGCTTGAGCTATGCCTACAGTGCGGTGAACCCGCTCATCCTGATGCTAATTGTATAGTTAATATGGAGAAAAAGATAGTGCGCAACACTGAAACAGCTGATGCGATAGAGACGTTGCAATGGAAATTGAAGAATAGTCGTCCATGCCCTTCCTGCTACATCATGATAAATCGTGACGAGGGATGTAACAAGGTTGACTGTTCTTACTGCGGTCATGCGTTCTGTTGGTCCTGCCGTTCATCTTGGTCGGAGGTAAGTTGAGCTGAGCACATCGTTTTTAGAGTATCAAAGTACTGATCTCCGGCGTATGGATAGAAATGTGGATTTTACCAATGTCGAGATCCAACTACATCAACTAGCCTTGTGACCGCACCAAATGAAGTGGAAAAGGTATCGGAAATAAAGGTACAGTTGTCAATTTATCGCACAAAGCAGTGGGACGGAAACAATGTCAGCTTACAGCCATATTTGACATCCCAGACGGAGCTTGGTGTACCCAATGTATTTCTCATTCAAACAAGACTTTCTACCACGGTGCAAGCGTAATAGTGTATTCAAACATAACCGATGGGTTTGCTACATCATAATGTTACTCGATCATTGGCCCCTATGGTAGCACCATAGTGTATAGCAGTCAATGATCGAGTATCACATTCTCTACCTCATGTCATTAAATTAGCTTTAGATTTTGTAATCAGAATTAGTATTGAAAATATTTTCCAAATTCTGTTCTGTTCTGGTATAGGCCTGTTTATTTCATTCTTCAACAAATAGTGTGATGCACTTGGGATGAAAACATGAAGTGAGAGGAAAAAAGAGATTAGTCAGACATCTAGACAAGTTTGTCTATGACATTTATGAATCTTGTCGCCTTTTTTTTTTCCAATTTTTATACATTAATAATCCTTTCAAGTTTTCATGCCTATTTGTATTCAAATACGGTATATGAAAGCGAACAATATGATTCATCTGCTGTCATAACTTGGTCGACCGAGAAAAACTTTTATACCCCGCCGGCAAAAAGTTGCATAAGTTTCAACAATTTTGAAGATCGATCAGTTGCATGAACATTTCGACTCCACTTAACATGCCTGCCAGCATAAGCTCTGAAACCCCCACCGATGAAGCAATTGCCATTGAGCCAGTACAAATTACCAGAGAGGATATTATTCGGTGTCGATTCTCTTCTTGGTACGGCCGATTTCGAGATGCCACATTCAAATCTCGTGTGATACCGTTGCCGAAGGAATTCATTGACTATTTGAACGCAGATGGCATATATCTTCCCGACGAAGGGTAAGAAATAATGAACATTTTAAGAAAGTATTCCTTTGCGCCTATTTTCTAACTTTACCCCAGGCAAGCGCAAGCAGCTCGACTGATGGAACAAGACAGCGATGATGAGGACGCTTTAGACGACTTTGACACAGATGGAAACGAAACGGAGGTAAAGCTAACAAAAATTTTCAATTGAAATATGTGTTTTTATTCTAACGGTTGTGAATAGGAGCAAAGCAATGCTCCATCTTTTCCGGAAGTTGAGGATGCTATTCGAGATGCTGTGGCAGAGTACGAAGGTGCAATCTTCCCAAAGCTCAATTGGAGTTCGCCAAGGGTAAGTGTGTTTACGTAATCATTTCAGTTATTGTGTTCATTGCTAACCATAGTTTTGTTTATAGGACGCAGCATGGATTACCGCAACGCAATCTTTAAAGTGCACCAATGCATTCGACATTTACTTGCTATTGAAATCTTCTGACTTTATCAATTATGACTTAAGCCATGCATACGATGAATGCACCGACGGGCAACATTACGATTCAGACCAGAGCTACGAACTTGTACTCAGGAAATGGTATGACTTACACCCATCAATGGAATTTCGATGCTTCGTACGAAATCGTGAAATCATTGGTAAGAGATGATGTGTAATTGGAAAGGATGCAATGTTGGCATAACATTCTTATACTCTATGGCTTGATAGGCATTTCACAACGGGACATCAATTACTATGAGTTCTTAGCCGACATGAAAGATGAACTGGAAACCACGATACATGAATTTTTCGAAGACCGGGTTCGAGACCAGTTCGAGAGTGATAATTGTAAGCATCGTGTTCTCATTCCCCACCACTGTATGTCATTACGGACGGATCACTTATTTTTTTTTTCAATGTTAGATGTCTTTGATGTATACGTATTGCAAAATCGACGAACGGTAAAGCTTGTTGATTTCAATCCGTTTTCACCAACAACTGACGGCCTTTTGTACGAGTGGGCAGAGTTATATCAAAGTAAGTTGAGCTGAGGGTGAATCAACAGGGAGTGAAGCCAAAAAAAAAAAAATCAGGTTCTAACAATTTGGTTGCAGTTTCACCAGACGATAACAACGCAGATATTCGAATCATTACTTCCCAAGTTGAGGCCAACATGAGAGCACGGTGCGCCCCATCATTTTCAGCGAACATGGTTCCCAAAGACGTTGTCGATTTGTCCAATGGACAAACTATAGCCCAGTTTGCAGAGGATTTCCACAAAGCCATGGCAGGACAGAAGGTCGAGGACTCAAGTGACGAGGATGACGAGCCATTTGTACAGAAATAATGGACCCATAGACACACACACAACACACGCACGCAATATCTATAAGCTATAAATTTTTCTTTCATATTTTTTTTGGAGCATTTTGATTGATTGGATAGTCGCAACTTTGTGATGGGAGGGGGAACATCGGGAAGAGGGGCGGGGAAGAAGGTGGGATAAAAGGTTTACGAATTCAATAAGAGTTTCGGAGAAACATGCGGATACCATTCAGCAGGTAAACAAAAGGAGTGTGTTCAAATTGCCAATAAAAAAAGAAAGATGGTGTCTTCGCAGGAAGGAATAAAAAACACGCCATTGTCGACCAATCGAAAGGGAGAAGAAGAAGAAGAAGTAGAAGAAGAAGAAATTCAAATTAGAAACATAGAATGAAGGAATAGAATGGTTTACTATATCAGCATCATGGTGTAGCGAAATCATTGAACACACGCTCCGTCTACTGTGCTTCCTCGTCAGCTCTTGATTCTTCGGCCTTGCTGTTTTCATTTTCTATAGAATAACGAAAGATATGTTTAGTCAGTGAAGCAACGACATCACACGGGCTTCCTTAATACTAACCATCTTGCAAGTCTGAGGTCCACAAAGTCAAGTTGTCTCTGAGGAGTTGCATGATGAGTGTAGAATCCTTGTAGCTCTCTTCGCTCAAAGTGTCAAGCTCGGCAATAGCATCATCGAATGCTTGCTTGGCGAGATGGCAAGCTCTGTCGGGTGAGTTCAAAATCTCATAGTAGAAGACGGAGAAGTTGAGGGCAAGACCAAGACGGATGGGGTGGGTAGGAGGCAATTCAGTCTGGGCAATGTCAGTGGCAGCCTTGTATGCCTCGTGTGCGAAGGTAGCAGCACCCTTGCGTTCATCACCAGCGGCGAACTCAGCGAGGTAACGGTGGTAGTCACCCTTCCTATTGAGTGAGAAAAAAGGAAAGTGCATGTGAGCATGTTTCAGAGACAACGAGCGGCAAGAGCCAAAAATTTCTCAAAAAAAAATTAAAATCGGGCCCTTACATCTTGTAGTAGAAGACCTTGGATTCACCAGCTTGGGACTTGGCGATCAAAGACTCGTCAAGAACCTTAAGGATATCAGTGCAGACATCCTTCAACTCGAGCTCAACCTTTTGACGGTAGTCCTTGATAATCTCAACTTGTCTGGCATTACCCTTGGATTCCTCCTTCTGTTCGATGGAGGAGAGGATACGCCATGAGGCACGACGAGATCCAATGACGTTCTTGTAGGCGACAGAGAGCAAATTGCGTTCCTCAACGGTAAGTTCCTCACCAAGCTAAAGTAAAAAGAAAAATAGAACGGGAAGGGAAGGAGGATAGAGAAAAAATTGTGAGTTAGGTCTAACTGCGGCAAGCCATGAAATAATGTCGCACTGTATGATTCACTTACACCAGCAACTTGCTTCATATACTGAACCATTTCTGCATATTGTAAAGAAGAATTATTGTCAGTTCAAACACATGGTGATAACCCTGCTGTCCCTTATCCATGACAGTCGCCTCCTTTTTACTCCCCCAGCGAGGTGTAAAAAAAAAAGGTTAGCTATTTGGATTTCAGATCACGCCAGCTTACCATCGTAGCGTTCGGCCTATTAAAAAGTCACAAAGAAAAAAAACATGCAAGATATATTAGCTATGTAACCAGCAGCAAAGAAAAGAGGTTCAGCCATCAACACATACCTGCTCGGCAACCTTGCTCATATAGACCTAATAGAGTTATTTTGAAACGGAGTCGTTAGCATGATATCAGAATTCCCATACTCCGCATCCAGCCTCTCTCCCTCTCATAATTTTCTTATCAAAGCAAAGCAAAGTAAAACGCATACATATTCGTCACGACTCTGTGGAACAGAAGATAGTTTAGTAAACGTTGATGTCATCAAAAGGAAAGCAATACGTCAAAAGTCGAAAGAATAAGTGATGGATGCGGAAAGAAAGGAAAGGAAGGGTAGGAAACACGACACAGCCAAAAAATAAGGTGTGGTGTGTGAAGTGGCAGGAGATGTTTGAGCAAGATGAAGATGAAATGGAGGGATACACAGATAAAAGACCATCTTGGCGAGGTAGGCGAATGTCAGAATGAATTACTTACGTTATCCAAAGACATTTCGATAATTAGGATTGATTTCTCAAGTGTAAAGGGAAGAGAAGAAAGAAAAAAAGTAGCAAAGCAGCTTGCGTGACGAGGAGGCGGGAGGTTAAATACAGCAGCGCACACCAAGCCAAGCAGAAACCGACCAAAAAAAAAAAAAAAAATGACTCCCCCCAAAAACCCATATCAACGACGCCACCCAAAGTCAGACACACACACAGCTTTAAGCAAGCTGTACCCTCGCTCCCCCAACTTCGGACTTCCTTCCGAGCCCCCCACCTTAAAAGGTGATGAGTGTAGTAGCAAGAACTGACAAGACTGTCGTACTCGATCCCAGACCAGCATTTAGTCATGGTTTACAGAATGATCAGGACACCTGGAAGTTGAGATCAGGCCAATTCAATCTAAGTCAACCTTATTTTGGGCCGAAAAGGGACATGCCTCAAAGAGCCAAACGACGGAAAACAGTGCCTAGCAATACAGAACAGCAGACATTGGAAACATTTCAGAGCCTTCAGCCGTATTTTGAACAATGTATGCAAGAACTCATCAGCGCGTGGCCCGCTATCAAGGATTCCCTTTGTGAACCTGATAACGAAAGCGCGATATCGCAAATCAACCACCCTTCGATGATTGATTTCGTTAAAAGCGCAGAACTGGTCAAGGTAGTGAAATCATTTGCCTTTCAACTTGATCCCGAGCAAGCTGAAAGAACCATGACTTTACAAGGTAAACCCAATGACTATCATAAAAATATATACAAGGCAGCTAAACCTTGCTGCAATCAGACACCAATAGCATTGAGTTGCCAGAAATCTACAATACCATAATAAGAAATCGCTCAAGTCAATATGTAACCTTGGCGGTGGAGCCAACTCTGCAGCGGTATTTGATACCAGCCAAGTCAACCTTCTTAATGGGTCAACTTGATGACAGCATGGACACGTTAAGCTCTCATGGTATGTGGCATACATGCACTTGCTTCAAATATGATGGGCACTCAATACTCTACTCTCACTTAGCCGAAGACCAAGGAGGCTATGACTTTATCGTCATCGACCCACCATGGCCGAACAAATCAGGTATCGTGTCCTTTTCAGCGCATCGCGAAATCGCCTTTCCTCGTCTCACATGGAAAATCTTTTTATCTCTCAGCCCACCGCTCCAAGAATTATGACACCCTTGATATTTATGCTCTATTTGATATCCCAATGGCTAAACTATTGTCATCCGATGCCTTGGTGGCCGTGTGGGTGACGAACCGTCCAAAATACAAACAATTTCTTATTGATAAACTTTTTCCTTCATGGAATCTTGAGCTTGTAGGAGAGTGGTATTGGATGAAAATGACGACCATGGGTCAACCTGTCATGCCACTTGATTCTACCCATCGTAAACCTTACGAGCTATTACTTGTGGCTCGTAGCAAGGCTGGTAGCTCAATCATCCATGTGCCTGAGAAGCTGGTGTTTGCCAGTGTTGCAAGTCAACACTCGCGCAAACCTCCCTTAAATGGTAAGACCCCAGGTCCCTTTTTTTTCGTAGTGGGAAGGCCCATGGAATGTGGTGGTGGCTAACAAACAAAAAAAAATGTGCTTCAGATCTATTCTCTCTGTTTGACTCCAACCATCCCGATCGTCGTTGCTTGGAGCTCTTTGCAAGATGTTTAGCCTATAACACAACCAGCTGGGGCAATGAGTGTCTCTTGTTTCAACACGACTCGTATTTTACAAAAACTTCCAGCGCGCCAGACACACCATGAGATCAAGCTGACATGCTGTATCTTTGTCCTACGCATGCCACTGGCGGACGGAACTTTAGAAAACAATACACAGCAAACCTGTAATCGATCGCCTCCTTACATTCAATTAGACCAGCATTCTGGAAAGTTTTACCGTATTGTACCGCAACACTTTTACAGACTTTCCGTAGCTTGACCGATTTCTCGATTGAAACGAGTGATCGGAAAATTTTGACATGTCTGCCATGCTTGTCGTTGCGACACGAACTGTCATTCGATGAAAAAGCGTTACAATAAATTGTGATAGCTTCCTGTATATAACATATCAATGCTATACATTGTGAGGTAGATGTGGCTTAAAAGAAAGCACTTTGTATGGAGTGTCCTCTGATGTTTATTGTACTTGGTACCTGCAGGTGTCAGGACCACTACAGCGGAGTTGTGATTGCCCACACTATACAAAAAAAAATCGTTTCCCTGGGACAAAAGAACGACTGATTTACCAGGAAACATCAAGGCACCTATCCTACAAATCAACAATCACTTCGATATCATGGGCATATTCGACTGGCTGCCGCTATTTAGGAAGGAAGAAAATGCTGACGAAATCTCAAAGAAGAATTACTGTTATCACATTGTAAGCAACATGTAAAGAGTAGATCCATCTTACTAGAATGGCGACATCTCACTTACAACATTTTTTTTTCTGTCTGTAGGAAGGGTTTCTATCATGTGCGTATTTCCATGCAGCGACAGATGTCGGTGATCGTTTGACAGATAAGATGAAGGATGTTAAAATCGACGTCAGCGCTTATATGAAAGCACAGTGGCAGGATCGCTTGAACCAACTACAACAGGCAAGTGAAACGAGCTCAAACTTGTTTTTTATTGTCCCAGTGCTGACTCGTTCCTCCATCATTTCAGGAGCTAAAAGCCGGGTATCATTCAACTTCCCCATTCATCTATGAGGGCTGTTCTGGGAATGAACTCAAATTTGTAGGCGGCTATAGTGACTTTGCTAGACTTGCGCGAGATCGTCACCGTATATCGGTCCCATTAGACTGAAAGCCAAAAACAAAAACTACACAATAGAACTGTATAGAAACTTTGTATCATATAAAAACCTTCTTCTTTTCGATACTTGCATCTGTGGGTTATTCCATAGCGGCTCATGAGTTGCACGTGGCAATTCAACTGACTGCTTTTTGGGGTGGTGTGGAGAGCTTTGGTTTTAACATCCTTCTCTATTGTGTCCAGTCATGTCGCATCAGTCGCTCAAGCTGTAAGTAGATCCACTAATGATGTAGTGCTACACTTAATGCATCTTTTTAATTCTTTGATGTCTTGGTTCACACCACTTCTATAGCTACATTAATGAAGAGACCTTCACTGTAGTCCCAGAATTCTACGACCCTGAGGTGTCGAGAGAGGTTATTGTCATTAACCGATCTACTGGAACCTTAGAATGCACTGGTATGTCTTATCGTACTTCATTATACGAATATTGGCCCTGACATGCAGAGACCGTACTAAACATAGTTCAAACATTTCTCAGCTGAAGCCTCGACACACGCTACTCGAGAGAACGTATGGAACATCTATGGTATCATGGGATTCATCAAGCTACTAGCTGGTAATTATGAAACTCTCATGGTTTGATACAACAACTGCCGTTGACAGTAGATCGACGTTCCTTTTTTAGGTGAATATATGATAGTCATCACTAATCGGAAACGTGTTGGGCAAATCCGCGGCCAAGACATATACCGTATTACTTCCTTCGAGATTGTGCCATTTGTAAAGGACTTGTCGTCACTGACTCCTGCTCAGGTTAGTCATATGGAGTGTAAAAAGAGCAGATGGAACTTGGATTTTAACTTTCAGACTCCTTCTTTCAGGCCGCCGATGAACAGAGATATGTAGATCTGTTAACAGATCATCTCAAGATCAATACCTTCTACATGTCATATACTTATGACTTGACACAGACTATTCAAAGGCAAGCGCAGTTCAGCAAAGAGACTATGAATCAAGTTCCTTCACAGCGGGTAAAGTTTGAACTATTGTCTACGAATAATGAAATACCATGCTTAACTTTGTGGTTCTGATAGGCCGATGACCGGTTCTTCTGGAACAAGTTCATCTCTACCAAGTTGATTGATGCGGCCAAAACTACTGAAAATCCATCCGAGGTAAGTTTTGAAGAAGGCATATTTCTATGTAACATGTTCTAACATGGTTATAACTCTGATTTCTAGCTGTACAAATATATCCTTCCAGTGATGCAAGGCTGTAAGTAACGTCGATATGTGGACTATGCATATCTTGCTAGCGCTCATAATTCTAATCTTATCATTTTAGTTGTGCAAGTTCTCCCAACTAAGATCAACAAGAAGCAAGTCCTCTTCGCTTTGATTACTCGTCGTAGCAGATATCGCCCCGGTACACGCTACTTCTCTCGCGGTATTGATGCTAAGGGTCATGTATCCAACTTCGTCGAAACTGAACAAATCGTACTCTATGATGGAGATAAAGAAAGCACCTCTGACGTTGTCGAGGGAAGAATACAGCTCTCGTACGTACAAACGCGTGGATCTATCCCAGTCTATTGGTCTCAAATTATCAATTCAAAGTATACACCAAAGCTTTGGGTTGGAGATAGCCGAAAGAGTGTGAGTAAATACGAATTATCTGGGTGACTTATCAATTTATATCGACACTGTCTCTGAACCTCGCTTTTCTTTTTTTTTTTAGCTTGAGGCCAGCAGAGCTCACTTTGACGAGCAGATCGCCATTTATGGCCCACAACTCCTTGTCAACTTGGTCAATAAGAAAGGATATGAACTTCCAATGAGCCAAGCCTACGCTCGCAACGTCGAGCAGTTGAATGACGGTCGTCTTATTTACACTCATTTCGATTTCCATCACGAGTGCCGCAAAATGAGATGGGACCGTATTTCGTTGTTGTTGGATCAGTTAGAGCCAGAATTGGTAAAACAAAGCTACTGCTTCTTTGACGCCAGCAACCTAAAAAATCCTGTTCTCCAAAAGACACAAACCTCAGTCGTCCGTACCAACTGCATGGATTGTCTCGACCGTACCAACGTCGTGCAAAGCACATTGGCTCGCCATGTTCTTAACCAGCAACTGCGTGACATCAAGGTCCTTGATGTGAAGGAAAAGATTGAAGAACACGAAGACTTTATGGTATCTTTCCGCAATAGTAAGTGTTTCAGGTGGTAGAGAGTTATGCACAATGATCAATACTAAAGTCGTTGTCTTAGTTTGGGCCGACAATGCTGATGCCGTCAGCTTCACATACTCTGGCACTGGCGCTTTGAAGACTGATTATACCAGGTAATAGGAATAACCGAAAGATCAGCCCGAAAATGTTGAATACTCGAATGCCTAATCATCTCCGAATAATACAGAACTGGTCAACGAACCAAGGCTGGAGCTTTACAAGACTTCAGCAACTCCGCCACTCGATATGTCAAGAATAACTATCTTGATGGTAGCCGACAAGATGGATTTGACTTGTTTTTGGGCAACTTCTCCGTTAAAGCAGCTGTGGCAGGGAAATACGTCAGTCCATTCCATACTGAAAAAGCACTTCGAGTACGAGTGGTAAGTAGAAGTGAAACAACCATGTCTAGTGCTATACGATAAGCAGTATCTAATTGCCTTGCATTGAAGGTTCCTGCCATTCTGATCTTCGCCTTCATCATGCTCCTGGTCAACCTTATCTTCCCAAGATTTTCCGGAAGCAATTCAACATTTATGTATCTGTTGGTAGTTTCTTTCTGGTTCTCGGTCCTCGTATCGGGAGTTCGTTATATCGTCCAGAATGGATCTGAGTTTGTGCAATGGCCAAAATTGGTACCTGTTGGAAACGATCGCGAACAAGTCGCTGTCGAGAACGCAAGTATTAAAAAGCCAGTTGAAGAAATTCCTCTCAAGAATCTGTCCTAAAAATTATGGTTGGATCACTATTTGCTATATTACATTACATTTAGGCTACTACAACTAGATGATGGTTATAAAATAAATAAAAATGCTATTATTAGGAGATGCGTTTACTCTTCTGCCTTTTCACAAACCCCACTGTGTGCTGTACGCTATACTTGATGGAGTAGGAGAAAGATGCTGAAGTTTATGAAATATGCGAATCGATTGCTTATGACCAGTAACCGTAGAAATAGTTAAACATGGCACAAATGTGGTATACTTGGACGATAGTGCCATTATTATACAAGGTAATGAAAAATGAGCATACAATAGGGGTTAAGATAAAGCCTACGATTAGCCTCGGACAGATTGGGCTATTTTTTGAGCTTCGCTTATGACTGGGTCAGCGGCCTGGTACTTGTCATATTCCTGTATTATGGATGAGTCCACTACTGTCATTGGGCGACAGTCTATTCCAATATCACGAATCTGGTCTTGCAAGAATAGGAACAGACGGACTTTACGGCGGTTCTTGCGGGTTGCGTCTTGGAAGTTTCCTCGACAAGTCATTTGAATATTGATACGCAACCTATATCCATCAAGAACACCATCGATGATAATATCTGCACTTCGGTAGTCGGCAATTTCGGAGTCGCGAGTAATGAACTCTCCAAGGCTGGTTCTCAAAGCGTATATTTGGGCAGCTGACGTTAATTTGTTGCAGTCAAGTCGAATCTCCTCCACCATGTCACCTTCAGAACAAATCGTTAGTCGTGGTATAAAGCTATGTACGTACAAGCACAAATGTATACCTGAACGCCTGATGTTGGCGATGAACTGCTGAGCAAGGATATGATTTGCAACATAAAAGTACTAATCGTTTCAGCAAGATTAGATGTCTGAGCCAAACGTTTTGTCAATGCATTGAGTAGTTCAGAAACTTACCAGGCCATCACCTCTACAGCAAGATAGAAAATTCTTCGTTAGCAGATGAGGATGCTATGGAATCATACAAAAGCCGTTTTCATTACCTCTCAAGCACTGTTGTTAATATATGTAATTTGTGGATTATATAAATTCTGTTGTCCAGAATGATGCGATCTCCGACGTCGAATGGATGCTGTAAAAATAGACTAGGATGAGTCTCGCCACGTCTTTCGTTTTCACCAATTCCATATCTGCTTACCACAATGAAAAGAAAGACTAGGCAGTCAAAAGCATTTTTGGCCGAATTACCCAGTATAAACGCCATGCTCACAAACACCTAAATGTTGAAACTATCCATTTTAATTGCATGCAATAGTGAGCAAGGTAAAAAAGAAAGATATCCTTACCGAAGAAAATGAGGCGATAATACTGACAACGCTGACCTCTATAAAATTCAAAATACATTTAATCTCTGTGATATTGGTCATGTAATTCTAATATGGCATTAAGCTTACCAAACACCAACATGGTCACCAGCAGCAGCAGCACTGTAGTTATGGTCTTGAAGATGATATCAAGTTTGTGAATTGCGCTCTCTAGATCCGATAACGTTTTTGCCAAGTTTCTTCTTTCCTTATACGTCCGTCTTACGGCTGAAGGACATTTTAATATATTGGCTTTACCAAGAATGATATATTAATCTCGCTTGTGATAATGTGTGTAATCTTACCTTCCCGCATATCTGTTAAAGTAATTTTGCCATCCATATCTTTGTCCAGCAATTGGAAGGCAAATTCTTGAGTATGCTTTGAATGGAAAACTCTCTGAAAGTCATCTGGTACTATATAGGCTCTGTTTCGGGGGCATATTCGGAAAAAGATCTTCTTGGCATACTTGTTTGAATCTTCTATTGATCCAATCACATTGAGTAATTTTTTGCTGCGAATTTGGCGAATGTACTTTGCCATCTGTGTCATATTGATATTTGCTGGTTTCCGATCCCCATACTGACTACTGTTTCCGTCAAGGAGACATTCTGGAATAATTAAACCAGCCTTTGAAGGCTTTCGCAGTTTTTCTTCAAGCTCTACGCTTATTCTGGTTGCAATCGATGGTGCTGCTCCAAATTGTGATTCTGATGAACAGTGAACAAGTTGAGATGGGTATTCTGGCTGCGACTTTAGAACTTGGCCAAAGTTGTGCCTCGTACTGGCATTTGAGACATTCAGATCAAACATATCACTGCCAGATGGTCTTCGGCCTTGCGACTTGGCCATTTTTCGCTCCACTCGGTCGATATGTCGGCATTTGAGCATGGCTTCCATCATGTCTGCCTCAAACCGGCACTGTACTATTCGGTCGTGATAAGCCCCCTTCTTGAAAATTGTGGATACCTGCGTCAATGCGATACGCTCTAAGCAGAATGCAAAGCATGCACAGACTAGACTTTCAATGGCGTTACCAATAATGGCAAATAATTTCCCTACATCCCCACATTGATTATCTGGACATGCAGGTGCTTTGATTATGTAATGCCAGCCAGATAAGCATACAACTGACCAGACGCAAAGGGCAATGTTGATTTGCACAAATTGTAGCATTTCAATCCTAGCTTGTGCTTTTCCAGCGGTGGATAGCCATGTTATCTTGAGGACTACGTAGACGAATAGTCTGGAAACGTGCAAACCAAAGAAAACCAAGCAAAGAAATTCCGTCCAGCGGTCAATAGGAATATCCAATATGGTATAATCTTTCGAGACAACTAGCCTCGTAACAATGCCCGGGACGAAGATTAAAATGAAAACCAATGCGTTGGTGACAATCCTTCGAAACAGCTTGGATCTCTGTAGCCACCATGACGGACAGCACCGGCATGAAAAGCTTGCAACCGGTTCGTCATCCTCATCTTCCGAGTACACCGATGCCGAGCCGTACAAAGTATCTACGTTGGACATTCTATCATCTTCGTCGTCCGTGTCTGCAACATAATTTGTTTTGTATTTTCTTCGTTGCCGTTCATAGTCTTCAATGGATGTTCTCGGAGTATAATCAATATCTTCCGATATTACGGGGCTAGGCATAGTCGGAGTGGCAGGTGGGGAAGTATGTGGTCTTTCGATAGTACTTGGCATTGCTATAGCTTGTGCTAAGCCTTGAGAGTTATTTGATTGTTGCAAGGGTGAATTGGTGACAATAATCTGGGGTACTGACGATAAAGATGGTGTGGAAATAGAATATTGAGGGTTGAACGCAAACGAAACATGCTGTGGCTTCAGTTCATTGCTTCTGCGAGGAGAAACCAATTGGCGTACTCTTTCTGCAACATTTGGGTGTTGAACACTGCGATTATAAGCTGCTATATCCTTCTCAAGGTCAGTGTCTTCTCCATGGTCGTTTGAAACAGTCATTTCCTGTGAGAGAAACAGAAAATGAAAGGGACAAGCGCTGTTTTTACAAAACCAATATGTTGATAAAATGTCACTTTACTGTTTATGAGGCGGCGATCACAACAGTCTCGTTTAAAATGCGTGATGTGTTTAAATCATTTCGGTTACATGATACCGAATGTACTTTCCCATACTAGAGCGTTCTTTCTACTCAAGGGCATGCGACTCTGTCTCATAGATCCTTGCATTATTCATTTCAACGCGTGGTGCTCAATTCAGATCAAACACGCTTATATTATCAGGGTAGATTTGATCATCTATGCATAGATTATGTTAGACAACTATCTTTCATTTCAATGAAGGCAATGTTTTCTAGACATGCGTTTAAATGTAAGACCCGGGAACATGGACAATGTTTTTAAAATTACAAACACGAAGTTTATTCACCGTAAATTTTGTGTGATTGATGGTGTTCTACCAGTACACTGATGCAGTACTTTTCGAATTAACTATAACAGAGCATAGAATGATCGTTTCGTTCGTCAACGTACGTAACTATCAGGGTCTTTGACGTCTTGGATGCTCAAGTTTCTTGGCTAAAAGCATGACTTCTGCAAAGCTGGTTTCGTTTTTCGCGGGAATTACCAAATCGGTCACACATTGTGCATGACATCAACTCCTCCATAATTTTTGTGTGCCGGTAAAGCTTGGCTTTCAGACAAACTCTTTCCGCTTACCATACAAGATGGCCGATAGAAATGCTTTACTGGACCAGATCCAAAAGGGAAGGAGACTCAAAAAGGCTACAACCAACGACAGATCAGCACCCATTGTCGGTAAGTGGAATTTTAGTAAAGTGACGAAGAATGAGCGGATGTCTCAAAACGTCGAGGGATTGAAATATTGACTGGTTGTCATGTGCTTTTTAGACGCTAAACCGTCAGGAGGAGGAATGGGAGCAACTGCTATGGCTAGACCACCTCCCATGGGTGGAAGTGGTATGAAGACAGCTACTGCTCCAGCGGCAGCAGCTCCACAAGCCCCGCAACTCGGTGGCCTGTTTGCTGGTGGTATGCCAACACTGAAGAAGACTCAAGGCTCAGCTGTTGAAACTGGTCGAAGTAAGTGAGCGGGTGGATGCAAATATACTGAATTTATAGATACGGGATAAGCACAAGTTAAATAGTGTCTGATACTCATGACTTGACTGTGTAGATACACCTTCGGCCCCAGCATTACCACCTCAGGCGCCGCGGTCGAACTTCAACACTTTTCCCAAAACTTCAGCACCATCTACTCCTGGTAGATTTTCCAAACCACCAGGCATTCCTGGTCGTCCAAGTGTTCCTCCTCCTCCACCACCACCGGGCGGCGGCTCTTCAGCAGCACCACCTCCACCACCTCCCCCACCACCTCCGCCTATGCCCGGTAAATCCGCACCTTCACCTCCATCAATGCCCGGACGACCCACTGCAGGAATACCTCCACCACCTCCAATGCCAGGCAGGTCTTCTGCAGCAGTACCTCCACCCCCTCCACCAATGCCAGGCAGATCGTCCCCGGCAGTACCTCCTCCCCCACCTCCAATGCCAGGCAGGGCATCTCCGGCAGTACCTCCCCCAATGCCCGGTAAACCTTCGCAAGCTGTACCTCCACCGCCGCCGCCTATGCCAGGTAGAGCCTCGCCAGCCGTACCGCCACCTACTCCATCATCTTTTGGACGTAGTGCTGCTCCTTCTGCGCCACCCCCACCTCCCCCGATGCCCGGTAGGACTACTCCGTCTGCTCCGGCAGCTCCTCCGCCACTACCAGGTTTTGGTCGACCACGGCCAAGTAATGCAGCACCAGCTACACCACCCCCACCTCCGCCTGGACTTGGCGCTGCTGCAGCAGCTAAAGCGGCTCCTAAATTACCAGGAAGACCACGCGCAAGTAGTTCACCGCAAAGGGACTTACCGATTCCACCCAAGCCTGTGCCTTCACCGCTCAATAGTCCCGTTTCGCCATCAGTATTATCGTCGCGGCCGAACCGCCCGGTACCCATTCCTGGCCTAGCGAACTCTGTAAACACCTCTTCACCCCGCCCTAGCAACTTGGCTGTACCACCATTACCACCAGGTAGACCTCGTTCTGCGTCATCATCAGCACCTCAATCGCCTGCAATGCCTTCTAGTCCTTCTACTCCTGCTCCACCACCGCCACCACCACCGCCGCCGCCTCCCTCTGCTGCATCACCAGGTCGACCAGCGATGGCTACACCACCTAGATCAACGCTTCCACCACCTCCTCAGCGAAACATGCCAGCTGCACCTAGCGCTCCACCCCCTCCACCACCGCCTGGAGGTCCGTCAATGCGGTCTCCACAATTGCCAATGGGTAACAAGCCAAGAACTGCAGCATATAGTCCACCGGCACCTGTGGGTAATGCTCCATCGTTTGCAAGTAGCCAGCAATCCGACGAGCCACCCGTATCAGAAGGTCAAGGGCGCTGGAGATTCCGACCTATGCGTGAAATACCAGCTCCCAGTGGACGATTTATGAAGACGCATAAAGCCTACCCAAGTGGAGAGCGAACTGGAAATGGTAAGAGATCAATGGCAGGAGTGACGAATGTGTGATAGTAAAGTGCTAATCTGGATGCTTCCTTGTAGCTTACGCTCACAACTTGGCCTCATTGCGATAAAGAGCTAGCTGTATCTATAGTATAAAATAGTTGATGTTGGCAGGACGATAATTTTTTCTGTATTTTAATACACTCCTTGGCTATAGATCAAGCCATTTGTGTTCGTAAACACCTTTATGGTCTCTGTTTATAAATAATGGATGATTCAATAGTTTGTAAATGGCGGGTAGGGCAGGGATTTGTTTAATAAAGGAAAGCATGGTATGTATATAAATATGAACTGTATCGGGCGGGGGGGGGGAGATTTTAAAACCGTACACCATACGGAATATTTTGTCTAGGGGCATTTTCTTGGCTCTTCACACTAGCGATATCATCGCGGTTTAAGTCATAGCTTGGACGACTGCGAACGGCTGCTGGGAGTTGAGGACGGGCAGCGCTGGGCGAGGGAGTAGAGCGACTGTTCACAGGCGATCGACTACGAAGATGGCTGGGCAAAGCGGGCAAATCGTCGTCGTCTTCATCGTCATCGCTGTCATCAAGGTAGCTTGTCAGGAACGCGGACATGGTATCTGTTTTGTTGGCCCTTTTGTTGGGGACAGGCAGCTGCTTGTTCTTGTACGAATTGGTGGTTTCGAGCTGTTGCGTCAGATCCTTCACCTTTTCTTCGGCTTCGGCCCTTTGGCTTTGAACACTGGTCAATTGCTTCTTTATATCCGTTATCGCTTCCTCTTTCTCTGCAGTCATCTTTGCCGCTTTTTCTTTTTCTTTTTCAATTCGAACATCCCGTTCATCCAGATCTCGTTGCTTGGATTTAATCAATCCTTCCAGATCTTGCACAATGGTATTCAACTTGGTTACCTGCTGCCGTTGTGAGTCCATTTCAGTTTCCATTTTTTTGCGGAAGCTGGGGGAAAAAGTGGTAAAAGTATCGTTAGTGACATGATTGACTTTCTATACGTGGTACACAGATTCAAATTAAAACTTCATGATCTCTAGCTTACCTGACTTCTTCATGAAGGCGTGCTTCGTATTCCGTTTCAAGCTCCTCCATCATCTTTTCATGCTTATGAGACATCTCTTGCATTTCAGCAACGGTGACAGACTCGGGCTTTACAGTCGGGGGATCGATTGAGGTTGCAACAGAGGAAGTACCTTTGCTCTGGAAATCGGTAAACATGGGTCCTTCCGAGCTACGATCGCTATCCAGACTACCCAGGTTACCAGTGAGCTCAAGTAAGCTTGAATCCAGCACGTGTCGTAATTCACTTCCCATGGTCAGACGATGAGGCATATTTGAAGAGACTGCAAGCTTTTCAGTAACAGCGTCCTCCTTCTCCGAAAGGTCACGTAATTCTTCTACAACAGACAAGGGTTGGTCTTGAGTATCTGAACCGCACTTCTTTTCCCATAGTTCATGAACCAAATGTTTAATTTCAGGAAGGGCGTCGTCGGTTTGTTTTTTGGAAAGCTCTTGGACAGCCTTTTCCAATACCTTCATTCGAACATAGATCACATCAGGTGATGATGCAGAGCCAATAGGCGATAATTTAGAGTATTCATCCATCACGGTTTCTCCTGTGGAGGTGGTGTTTGAGATGTTGGCGATTTCATCTTGAATGCGAGCATCCACGTCCTCTGGCACAGTCCATACACCCGCTTCGGCTGACTTCACACGTAGCATCAATTTCTTGTTGCCATCATCCAATCTTCTCATACCGACATTCAAGGTGGCTGCGGTGTGTTCCAGAATACGTCGTTGGACTTCATTCATGCGAGAAAACGCATGCCAGAGCTCAGTGGTGATATTCCTTACATGGGCCTCGGCTTCACGCACCTTTTCACTAGCAGCGGCAAGTTCACGATGGGTGGCTTTGGTTCGGAAGGAGGCGGACCGCGACACCTTTTGTCCGCCAGATTGTTGCTGCTGCTCCAACATTCGAAGCAAATCTTGAGCCGAATGCAAGATTCGCATTTCGCGGGAATGAGAATCAGCTAGTGAGCGTACGCGTGAGTCAAGTCGTCGATACTCGGCCTTGAACTCCTCATGCTCCTGTGAATCAAACAAGACACCGTATTCCTTCGAATCCGCTACCGCCTTGGTAATAAGAATGTGCATGGCATCGGGATGTATACGTTGCATAGCCTCAAATGGTGTCAAGTAAGGTACCGTCGAGACATATGAGTTATGTTTTCGCTGAACACCACCAACGATGGGATCCAGGTTCTTATTATCATAAATAACAGAGTTCTTCGGACTACTGCCCGAGGACGCAACTGAAGGCCGGCGATCTGATCTTTGCGGCCGCTCGGGTGTTACCGTTAGCTGTGGTACTTCAGCAACACCTTTACCCTTTTCCTCGCTGGTATGTTTGGGTGGAACAGGTAAAGGAGGATAAGGTATGTTAGCATTGGCTGGAGATCGAGCATGAGGTACGATTGGCGAAGATTTGGATGGTACAGGGTTATTTCTTGACGCTGATCTTGGAGGAGGTTGGACAGTTAGATTGTACGCCTGCTTCTGTGGCGATTGCCTTATCCGTGGGTTGGTGACCGAATTTGTATCACTAGATTGGCTTGAGGACTGTGATGGAGAGTAATCATTGGATCGAGCTTCTGCTTCCAAAACCTCGTGGATTCCCATGTGGTTCTGAGGAGTAAGCAAGCGTGGCATAGGTGGTGTAGAGTTGCCTGGAGTGGGATTGGCGGCTGGATTTCGATTTCTTAAAGAGTGTGTTCTGCGAGGAGGAGTAGACTGAGATTGGGTTGGCGTAGGTGACATGGGTGGTCCATTGGGTTGTTGCTGAGGATTTCTAGATCGGTTCATATCGATGGGTTGTGGATCTCTTCCCCGCAACGACGATTTTCTCTGGGGCAGAGGTCTTTGACTAGCATTAGAGGCGATGGTGGCATGAGATGGGGTAGGTGAATGATAAGGAGGACCACCACTGCTTTGGATGGAATTGTGAGGACTGGAGGAAGGATATGAGCTATTTTGGCTCTGGCTGTCCGGTGTGCCTGAATATTGATGGTCAAAGTTGCGGAGAAGCGGCGCGTTGGGAATGAATGTACTCAGAGTATCTGAATTTCGATTTGTCGGCAAGTTCAGCTGCTAATTAAAAAAAATATGAGGAAACTTTATTAGTACCCAAGTGTGGGTGGGTGGAACCATTTCATATAAGCACTTACAGGTCTATAATGATTGTTGTTGCCATATCCATTGAGATATGGCTGTTGATATGCTGGAGGAGGAGAGGCCATGCTTCGCATGGATCCCTGCTCGGACAATGTTGGAGATGCATAACGGGTTGGAGGAGATGAGGGATAATAGTGTTGAGGTGGTGGACGATAATTATTGGAAGCCATATCAGGACCAAGTAAAGGGAATGAGAGACGGGGTCTATTTAAAGGGAGGATGCACTAGGCATCGCTGGCTGGAGATGGAGAGAATAAGATCGTAAGTGGTTTTTAAAAAAAGCCTTGTTATTTTTTGCGCGCGGACGTTGGCTTCTTCTTCTTCGGTCTGTACGACCGAGCTATTTTTGATTTGGCGGCGGCCAACGGCAATGCGTACAACGAAATATGGAGTAACGATGGGGGCAGTTGGTTTTGGAAATATGTATATTTTGCAACAAACACGCTTTGATCAAAAAGTCAAGATTAATACATAGATTCTACGGATATGTACATTTGATATATGGATAAACAAAAAGTCAACGCTCGGACTAGCCAGCACGCGCGTGACATAGGATTAAAATCATGCTAGCAAGGGTTTTCATTGTTCCACCTGGTTATTCCTTTGACGCACCCTGGCAGCTTGACCTTTCTTCAACTGAAGTTGGTGTATGAATGGGCTTGATACAAGATCAGTGTCGATAGGAATAGATTGCACGGGGGCAAGCATGAAGAGAGTAAAAACCAAGAGTGATAACGACCAAAGCTTCATGAGGGACCAGAAAGGGCGGGAAAAATGGGAGAAAGAGATGCCAGCAAATCCAAATCGCGGGTTGTCCTAGCGTTCTTAAATACAAAGTCGTCATTGCTATATGGAGCAAAACGGATATGCTTTTTATAGAGTCAGTCTTTTTTGGGGGACTGGCTCTGTGCGAGTAAGCCATCATCTTTTTCATCATCCACGCTACAAAATTTGCCACCCCCCCACCACCACATCCCTGCCCTAAATCCCCTCCTAGGGCGCATGGTTTATGATCAGAAAATGTCCCTGCTTCATACCATAGAAACGACGCGAAAAGCCCTGGTCATGCGATCAGCCATGGCTTCGAATGCCGTATCTTGAGTATATTCCCTGATGTTTCATAACTGCCAGTTACCACAAAGAAAAATTCATGCGAATTTTCTAAGCATAACGTACGACTGAATGAGTTCTATATTTCATTATGCGTACAGACTAGTGAATGGATTACGAGGTGGCGGCGTGTATAGAAGGTACATTTACAAAATCTCTGCCTACTGTGGATCATAACAAGAAAACGCCATTGCTTTATTTTCTGGTTGCGCGCCATCCACCAAAATATGCGGAGCGGGGCAACTGTTTACATATCCATTCCATGCCCAGACAACCCTATAGCCGTTATCCGAAAAGCAAACGATTACAGGCATATTGGAGTGTCTCGGAAGTGATATCTCAACAAGAGCTTGGCTTTGCCGGATCCGGTCGATGCACCTTCTGACCGAAAATCCTGGTTACATCTTGCATGAACGATTTTTTACATTGTGGTGCAGACAGAGTTTGGTACCATGCGGCCTTGAAACATCTGCGCTTTGTTCACCGGATTGCCCGCTACAAAAAGAGATTTCTCCAAGGGAAGCATAGGAGCGGTTTGAAAACGAGAAAATTCAACACGTACCCGATAGATAGTGAGTGAATGATGGTCCTGGTTCCTAAATGAAGGTACTGTTCCTTATCTTACCTTAACCATGGACTCTTTGCTATTGCCTCTTTTAAAACTCCTGTGATCTCATTTTCTCAGAGCTTTCCTAACTCAGCACTGCTGGCGAAAGTGTACCACGCTGGTTGGAACGCATACACAATGGAACTTTTTCTTTGTCTTACCTGCTAATCCTATGTAATTTTTACACCATACGTTGCATTATTATCCGTAGTATTTCATCGTCACTGGCACAAGAGCATAGCAGGTGATTTGTATTTTGCAGCGGTGACAATCGTACATGTTATGTTTCGATATCCGCTACCAGAAACGGTCGCATAAGGGTTGGCTGTCGTCAGATGAATCTCCACTTGCACATTGCACATTTTTATTTTATTTTCACCAAACGCTATGGCTTCTTATCTGATCTGCTCACCCTTAGCTACACCTAAAACGATGGAAGATACGAATCTCATCATTACAATGAACAACATCATACGATTTCTCTTTGCTTGCAGTGTGGGGAGTGGGGCTATGAACTTCAGGTGTTGGTGTAAGTGGTTGTTAGTCTCATTATGGTAGAGTAACTATCACCATGCGCTTTACATTCGCTTGCAACGCCTTTAGTAAGGCG
The DNA here is from genome assembly GCF_025399195.1 of Umbelopsis ramanniana AG. Classification (NCBI taxonomy): domain Eukaryota; kingdom Fungi; phylum Mucoromycota; class Umbelopsidomycetes; order Umbelopsidales; family Umbelopsidaceae; genus Umbelopsis; species Umbelopsis ramanniana. The sequence continues at coordinate 84,405 of NW_026252108.1, forward strand.
GTGGATCATAGGAACTGGTGCATACGGCAATTCATAACCCATTGAGTTATGAGCACTTTGGCGATTTGGAATGCTACCGGTCCCAAGAAGTCACTGGTCAGTTAAGGTTTGCTGGAATTGGCATCCAGGTGTGTAGAGAGATTGAAAGACGAGAGTATTATGCCCTGATCCTACTCTTTAAAACACATCCATCCTTTGTTATCTAAAACGTGGCAATCGGACGCCTGGCACTCGTACCACGTAATGGTTAGCAAAGTAAGTAACAGTGAATCTACAAGCTGCAACTCAGGTAGAAGTCGATGAAAAATTCGCCACCTCTGTAACGCAAAGCCGAGAATGATGGCCATTTATAAAGTCGGACGTACAGGGAGTAAGTGGGTAATTGGCTAAAACAACCAGTGTGGTATCGCTTGAAGGCTCCTGCGGAGTAATAGAACCTTAACCAGCGTAACATATGCCTTGTACTGTGGAATAGCTCATTGGTTGCATTGGGTGCAATATATGAGGATGCATGAGATGAGAATACGTCCTTGTGTGGAAGAAAAATACCCAATTTGCCGACAAAACATTCTTGGCAGAAACCCGTTTTTCCATATACGGTATTTGATGCTGCAGGCTACAGTAACCCGGGCAAATCCATTGGTATGGCGGTGGCATATTGAAGAAGCTGGTTGGCAATACTTGGCTATCGTACTCGCTTCAACATCCATATCTCTCTGATTCTCGGTCAACTTGTCATGATGAAAGCTGATAGACTGAAATCAAAGTATATTCGTGAAGACGAGTCCATGGTGTCGCGAGTGTTGTTGTTATTCAGCCAATGAAGGCTGCATTTGACAACATTCTTTTCATTTTCCGTATATTGCTTATTCCTTCAAGCGTGACTGATGTTGTTTTCTCAGATATCCTTTTTCCCGACATTTCAGCATTATGACCTGTTTGTCCAACGTGCGGTCAATTATTGCAGTATGATAAACTGCCTTTCTGCCGGACATCTTCGTCTCATCTATCTTTTTTCTTCTTCTCCTCTTATCTCCTTTTCTTCAAAAAATCAATCATGAATCCCCTGCGACGCTTTCCTGTCTATTTGGCGGCTTGCGCTGTTGCCGTCTTCATAATATGGACATACGGTCAATTGTATCCTCAATCATGGAACTGGTCTCCCAATGACCACTCTATGTTGCAAAAAAACTCGAACGGATGGAGTGATGATAACACTACAATGTCAGTAGACCTTAAATCAAACCATTTCGCTTTCGCTACATCTGCTTGCAATGCCGATCAGGTATGATAAACAATGTAGAAATTGATGGTGTTAAACACCGTCTGTCTATCTATTATGAAGTGCTTATTAACTCTTTTTTATTGATACTTCCATCTTAATTCGTGCACAAGGTTGAACATGCACTTGTTCTAATTCACTCTATAAAAACTTCGAAAACGCCTTATTCAATACTGGCTGCACTAAATGACGATGTCTCCTCTCATTACGAAGGGCTTTTTCTGTCACTGGGCGCCGTAGTTGTACGAGTACATAACGCTGATTGTAACGTCGCCAAGATGGCTCTATGGTCATTGACATCATATAAGAAGATCATCTATATCGACTCTGGGAGTGTTATGATCCATGTATGTTGTCTTTCGATGTTTTAATTGGCCTTGCTTATTTTCAATGCTAGGTACTCATAACGTCATTTGACACTTGACTTGACATCTTAATCTAGAACTTTGACGACATGTTCGATTTACCAGCCAACTCACTGCTTTTACAAAACTGGCCAAACAACATCGAGAAGCTGATCATTTTGAAACCAAGTAGCTCAACGTACGACAAGCTACTAAAGCTATCTATTCATCAGCATAGTTCTACAGATGGAGTTTTAGGTACCTATTTGATGGCCGACACATTCTATCCCATACCTTATTCTGTTGTCAGGTTGGTAGGTGACAAACCACGCACGCTACAGGACGCTAAACTTTTGATGTTCGATGGAAATATCAAGCCTTGGAACTGGTACACTGCTCAAGACGATGCTTGGCTGAAGAATTGGGATCCCGATAGTATGTGGCAATGGAGACACCATCGCAACGTCATTCAGTATCTGTTTAACGGATCCAAAGGTATGATAGTAAATGGGCATTCTAGTCCACCTTATTCGTAACATTGGAAAGCCTTACAATTTTTCAACCCATTGTAGGACTGAGCAACAGTATTAACCGAACGAGAAATGTGTGTAACCAAAAACAATTGTCAAAGTTCTTCCCTATCACAGACAAGTTTTCGGTTCTGCTTAGTACATACAATCCTGATCGCATTGATCATGTCACGACGCTAATAAGGCACTTGGCAACATCTGATTTGGTTCATACCATCTACTTGACATGGCACAATCCGAAATTGGAGGTTAGCAAGGAACTTCAAGAACTACAGGAAAAGCTACGCAAACCACTAGTGATACTCCGGCAGCAATTTGATTCGCTCAACAATCGATTCAATCCAATCGAGGGCTTGGAAACGTCGGCTGTATACATTTTGGACGACGATATTGTTGTATCTGTGCCGGATTTGGAATTTTCTTTCCAGGTAATTTCCAGGCTCAATATTAACCATGGTGTGTGTATGCATGATGACATCCTAACCATGCTCAACAAACTCACTAGGTGTGGCAGAATCGGCAACATTCAATCGTTGGTCATTTCCCAAGATTTCACAGCTATAATTCCACCAATGGTCGAGCGATATATGCCATGGCAGATAACAAGCGACCAACCTATTCTGTTGTCTTGACAAAGAGCATGTTTATCAGATCAGAGTACTTATTCGCTTATACTTGTCTCATGGACCCTGCTTTGCACGAATATGTCGATGCCAACTTAAACTGCGAAGATATCGGCTTCTCACTTATGGTTAGCGGATTAACATCCGTAACGAATGTCTACGTCGCAGTCAAATCTCGGATACGGGACTATGGCCTCAGCCAGGGCATAAGCACCAACGGCAACCACATCAAGGCTCGTAGGGAATGTATATCCAACATGATCGGCACCTTCTGGAAAGGTAATGATCCAACCCGTATGACAAGTGAAATGGTCTCATCATTTGAAGCAGCCCGTTATGCTCGAGGAACTTGGGATCAACTCGCCAAGGAGGTTGAAAGTATTGAAAGCAGATTTTAGAATTTTATACATCACAAAGCAGCAATCCCACTTAAATCAACATCGATAGATATCATCCAATTCTTTTTTTGGGTTCGTTTTCATTTATTTTACAGATTTTTCGTCTGCTTTCGTTCTGTAGTAATTATATTAAGCCATCTGTACAGATATACAGCAATGAAATTCGCTCATAGCGAAGGGTAAACGCAGCCATGATGCTTTCTTGGTGCCTTCGCAGGTTACGATTTAGAAATCCTCTCCTTCATTTGCAAAGAAATGCGTGTATGCGATGACTATTACCAAAAAGCAATGAGTAAAAAAATTCGGCTATGTCACAAATGTCCTTCTCGCGTATACATACTGGTGCCATATACTAAAATGCCGCCAATGATGCTCATGACCATTGCTGGAATCGTTATCTAAAGTACATTTGTTTTAGACATTGTACACGGTTTACGGTGGTAGAAATGCAGCAACTTACCACTTCTGCATGAGCAAGAACAAGGGGCAGACCTATCAATTCGAAACAGTGAGTATTCACATTTTTGAGGATGGCTCGTTGTGATTGCTACTTACAAAATCCTGTGACAATAAATATCCCGGTTATAAATTCGCCAGCATCAACGGCACCACTAATTGTACGCGTAATTTCGCATGGTTAGCCGACATAGAAAGTGTCTCATCTAGATATACCCGAATGACTTACTTGTGGTAATCAGACATCAAGTCATCTCCTCCTGCGCACCGTGCACTCAAGGCGTTTGGAAGGGGAGCAAGTACATAGGTTGCAACTAGACAAGAGAACAATTACCAAAACCGATCCAACCCTTGATGACATATGATATATAACATACCAACAAACAATGGCCACCAGTTACTATTGATGTAAAGGGAAAAAGATGAGTCTGCGGGGTACCATAAAAGCTGCCAAGTGAGATCGGAACTTACTGATATAAGGCACATGACAATATGACAAGCAAAAATCCAACAGCCAAAACGAAGGCAAGAGCTATGATACTAAAGTAGTAGAGTCTAAGGTGTTAGTGGGTACTGGGTTTGTTTCGTCATGGAGAATCAAAAATAGCTTACGCTGTTCAGTTCCGACGATGCACACGAATGAATGAGAGTAAGTTCAGGAGCAAGTGGTGAGTTTTTGACAGACCAATCCAAAAGCCTAAAGTTGTATCACAGGCACTTTCTCTTCCAATACGCTAGACAACAACTTACTTCGTAGTCCAGCCATTGACTTTAAGAAGGGGTTTTGTGGGACAGTGGAGGGGCAGAGCGGGAAAAGCAGACCGGGCCAGTCTGAGTGAGTGTCAGCGACGTCATTTGGTCTGCAAAAATTGTGCAAGTTCACCTGCCGCCAAATACTCACCCAGGGATTTTTATTTTTTTTGGTTGCTGACTTCGTTCACTTTTGCAATCACTCATTGACAGCCATGGTCGCCGTCATTAAACCAGACATTAGTGGTCCAGCTACCTCCAACACCACAGTTACCGATGCATCACCTGCAACCGAGAGAATCAAGAAGTTTTTTGAAGACAAGGACTGGAAGTTTTACGCCGCTGTTTTCGCTGGCGTTGCTGTCGCTGGTGCCGGTGCTTACTATTTAACTGCTGGCTCATCGTCCAAGAAGCAAAAGAAGTCCTCTTCTTCCAAGAAGAAGGAGGCTGACGAAGCTACTGGCAAAGGAAAAGCGCCTGCCTCTGATGCAACCGGTAAAATTACGCTTACAACTTGCTTGAACACCCTAGGAACCTACCAGCTGACGCATACGCTTCTTTTGAATATTAGGCAAAGCTGACAAAACCTCTGAACCATCATCTGTTGATGGCTGGGTTAATATGACTCCTGAAGCAATTGCATCGCTTACTGACGCTGTAAGTACACGTTTGTCGCCAACCCATTGACAACAATGAACTCACTGTTTGTTTTGGTATAAAATTTAGGATCGCGCTGAAGCTGCTGGTGCCTTGAAGGCTAAGGGAAACTCTTTCTTTAGTAGCAAAAAGTATCAGGAGGCTATCGACTTCTATACTCAAGCTATCCTTTTCAAGCCGGATCCCATCTTCTATTCCAACCGTGCTGCTTGCTACGCTAATCTTGGAAAGAGCGATGAAGTCATTGCTGATTGCAACGAAGCTTTGAAATTGGACTCTACTTATATCAAGGCATTGAACAGACGTGCACAGGCTTTGGAAAAGAAGGGCAATCTTTCGGATTCACTTTATGGTAATGTTTCGAGCCTGTTTTGCTTGAATGGCTTGGCAATTGATTAACGACTTTGTCTCTGAATCATTAGATTTCACTTGTGTCTGCATTCTTGATGGTTTCAAGAATGAGACTGCTGCTAAGGCTATGGAACGCTTGTTGAAGAAGGTTTCCGAGGAGAAAGCAAAGGAGTTGATCAAGGTATGTGCTCGGTCATCATGCTATGTTGTAACGCTATTTTATTTATTAAACGATGTACCGTCAATAGACCAAGAAGCAAAAGTTGCCATCACCTACCTTTGTCTCAGCTTATCTTGATTCTTTCCACCAAGGTATGCGACATTCATCACGTTGTCATCTGACACGGGTCATGAACTAAAAAATCTCTATTTTCTAGATCAAACTCCCATGACCTCCACTGAAGATGGAAGTGGTGATGCTTATTATAACCGTGCCCGTAAGGCATTGCAGGAAAAGAAGTATGAGGAGGCTATGGATGCATTTGATAAGGCTGTTGAGTTGGGATGCTCGCAACAAGCTCAGGCTCTCAACATGCAGGGAACATTTGTCTTCTTGAAGGGTGATACTAAGGGTGCCGTTGCTGCATTCAACAAGGCCATCGAGCTTGATCCCAAATACGTCCAAACTTATATCAAGCGTGCCAGCATCTATATGGAGCAAGGTGACATCGCTGCTACTTTCAAGCAATTCGAAGATGCCATTGGTATTGACGCTAGCAACCCTGATATTTACTATCATCGTGGACAAGTTAACTACATCAATGGTAACTTTGAAGCTGCCGCCAAGGATTACAGTGAGAGCATCAAGTTGGATGATTCATTCGTCTACAGCCATATTCAGCTTGGTGTTGTTCAATACAAGCTCGGCTCTATTTCTTCTGCTATGGCAACTTTCAAGAACACTCTCAAGAAGTTTGAAAACAATGCAGATGTTCATAATTATTATGGTGAACTTTTGGCTGATCAACAAAAGATCGAGGAGGCTATGGAGATGTTTGGCAAGGCTGTGGAACTTGATGCTAAGAACCCATTACCTTATATTAACAAGGCTATGTTGATGTATCAAGTCAGAGGTGATGTTCAACAAGCTATGGATCTTTGCAAGGGAGCCTTGGAAGCTGATCCTCTGTGTGACGCCGCCGTTGCATCTTTGGCTCAAATTTTGTTGGAGCAAGGTCAGCCTGCTGAAGCTGTACGTTATTACGAGATGGCTATCGATCTTGCCAGAACGGAGGCTGAACTTGAACACGCTATTTCGTATGTTGAAGCCACCAAGACTCAAATCCGATTTGCTCAAGAATATCCTAGCGCTGTTCCCAAGCTCAATGCTCTTAGAGGTTAAACAATAACCAAATATCTTCATTTAACAAAGTTTTTTTTTCCCCCACCATTTTATTACAATTAAAAATAAATCCCCTCACCGCTAACGATGAAAAATGAAACAACTTCTTTAGTGCGTTTTTTACCTTCCAAAGCCGGTAGACAGCACTGTTATGCGGTATTCCAAATTGGGAACGAAAGCGCTGCAGAAAACAGTCACTGGAACCACAAAAACGCATTTTTTTTTGTGTTTTCTCGCACATCCCTACCCTCTAAAAGTTCATTCCAACATGATCAGTGACGAAATTCAACAGCAGCTCGAAAGAATCGGCAAGGACACTGCTGATGCCGATAGACAACTGTTCCTTCAGAGAAACAAGCTCATGAAGCCCATTTATGCTAAACGACGCGAAATCCTCAAGAAAGTCCCTAACTTTTGGGGAACTGCCGTAAGTACTCCCACACAGTACTATGCCACCTCTACGTTGAGGTCGACAGAGAGAGAGGAAAGCTGTTGTTGTACTACGAGCCAGTGTTTCTTACAAATCAAACGAGCCCGCGTTGCTAACTTCATATTTTTCATTGCGCAGTTGGGCAACAACCAAATGATGGTCACTTTGTTTGAAGACGTTGATCAAGATGTTTGTATTGCTGAAGTTTCTTTTATCGATCTCTTTTCATGTTTCAGTAGCTAACTTAGCGTCTTACTTTGCGGTGTACAGCTTTTGAACAACATCACTGACTTTCACGTCGAGCATGACGATGAAAACCCCGACACTTATACTATTAGTGTGGTAAGTAGTTAAATTTTTTTATTTGGCTCTCCGTTACATCATCTTGTCTTGGAGATCCCCCGGTCATTGACTAACCCTGTATTCCTGCTAGTCTTTCGCAAAGAACGATGACTTTGAAAATGAGACTTTGACCAAGGTATGGCTGATTACTTGCATTCTACCAGTTGGCTCGTGTTTCATGATTTAAATCTAATCGTTTGGCTTGCAGAAAATTACCGTTAGCGATGATGGTGAATCAGCTGAAGTTGTAAAGTCAACTATCAACTGGAAGGGTGGAAAGAAGCGCAAGGCGGCTGCTGCTGATGAGGAGGCTACATCTTTCATTGACTGGTTTAGCAATGACGATCATATCATCGGCTCCTTCTTCAGGTATTTTGAATTGAGTATTTTGAAAATATAGGTGCACCACGCGTAGTATTAAACAAATAATTTCCATGCAGAGATGATTTCTTCCCTGATGCCATCAAGTAAGTGGTTTTACATCTGCAGTGTGATGATACAGTGTGTGTGTGGATATCTAATTCCTCTCGTTGCATAGCTACTACAATGGCGAAGATGACTCCGACGACGAAGAGTATCTTGATGAGATTGAACTTGGATCAGAAGACGAAGATGACGAAGAAGATGACGAAGAAGAAGAGGAAGCACCCAGTAAGTGATGAAGATCCATTTTACCTAGTGGTGGTCACCATGATCTAATTACTTCTATCCTTGCCCATTCAGAGTCCAAGAAAGCTAGAAAATAAATCAGCTTTCGTCTGTATTTTTTTTTCAAAGAAGTTGAAAGAAAGAAAAGCAAAACTTGAACCTTTGATCAACACGGAATGGCATGATTGCCCATAATATGTTTTCTTTGCCGAGAAAAGTAACTTCATTAACTAGATTGCCGTACCTTCTCCACAACATAGCTTCTTCCAACCTTTATTCTTTCTTATTACTATGTTATCTATGTGCCTTGGGTCTCTGTACTCACTTTTAGACGTACCTTTTACGTACTTTTAACGAACTCTTTTTTTTTTACTTTGGTTATAAACCAACCAGTGCTCTATCTGAGACTCGAAGTGTGACTGCTGTAATTTGGGAAAAACCCGCTGCCCTTTTTTTTTGTCTCCTGTGCAAGCCCGCCTTATCGCCCATTCATCAGTAGTACTTTACGATGCTCCTAGATGAACTATCGGAAGAGTTGCTTATCAATGTTATTGGATTTTTGGATGACGAGAACAACTTGAACCTGAGCCAAACAAGCAAACATTTCCTCAACCTCTGCGGTAATGAGTCAGCATGGAAACTCATGGTCCTGAGGCAATTCGGTGTCAGCTACAAGGTCCCCGACGAATCGTGGAAGGAAATGTACGAACGTTGCAAGGACGATCCACGACACAATAGAATTTGTCCACATCTCAGCTTTATAACCCCTAAAGTAGTCCAACGTCACTATTCCGCTCGATACCAGGCCGCCATTGAATCCAAGACACCGCTCGTTTGCATGGCATGTCGAAAGCATGACGAAAGTAGCCTATGCTTTTACATGTGGCCCGGACGAACTCGTGTGTGTAAGTTATCCGCTCAGATGGCGAAATGCATTTCTGTTGCCGATCTATGGTTAATAATGGTCTATTAACAATTTACCTGCAACTCACCTTATGTCATCGAATTATGTTGGTTTTAGACTGTAAAGAATGCTGTTATCGATACCACGCTGCTGAAAAGGCTCGCCATGGCATCCTCGTACGAATTAACATGTTGCAGCTCTATTGCTACACATGCTCTAGAATTGTAAGTGTTACATTGCTCTCATTCCTTTGCCACCCTTATGGCATTTATTCTAACCCCAATTATTTCTGCGACCATCAGCTGGGTGAAACTCGAGGTGACCCAAGCGAATCTCAGTATGTCGACAACTTGCTGGAAACTTTGACGGAAGGATGCGAGAAGGGTAGACAGGAAATGAAGAAGCGAAGGCGATGTCTAGCGGAGCGCGAAATGTACTACAATGAAGTTGACAAGCTCGCAGTGCTTCGAGGAGAAAAGTATTATTTTATTGATAGACTCTGGATGACTAAATGGTTCTTGAGCTTGTGTGATGGACGAATTGCCGAAGAGAAGGTCACCAATCAGCATCTGACTGATGACGACGGACGGTTTTCTCACATTTCTCGACCCAATGGTTCGTTTACTGGTGGATTCAGCATTGTATCACCCTCACTATGGGAATACCTTAGTAATGCGTACGGCGTTGTTGGTGGTACTTTTACTTCTGGTAAGGATCCCTTTGTAGTGTTTTTAAAACCCCATTTTGACCTTCTTGTCGCTCATCAATTGATTTCTTTTGTTAGACGACATCCAGGACCCGGTATATAATGAGCTGAGGACCGCATTACAGCGTTGGGGAATAACATAGACGACAGAATACCATTTTATTGTATAGTAAAGTTATAAAAAGTGCTTTTTAAACCTATGCCAGCGTGATTAGTCAACCTATGGCGGTGGCAATGTATGAGACATCTTTCACATCCTTCTCTTAACTGTTCATCTGTCTGAATGCATACACTTGCATGAATGATATTGATCATATTCATTTCTCCATGAATCTTTATGCAATGTCTCATCATATCGTTCGATGATAGGATAGCCTCAGAAGCAAAGTAATTGTGATATAATTCTGGTGAAATGTTTTATGCTAAAGTGACTTCGACTATGCAGTTTGGATTCCATAAACTAGCACTTTGCGGCTACGTCAATACTATTGCTTTTTTCTCATTAATTTCTACAGCTCAGAAAAAAGAAGGAAATGACAAATCAATATACAGTATTTCGTCTACCTGACAAGGGAAGTAGCTTGGACGCGCTCAAGTCGTACAAGGAACCCATGCCTGAGCTGGACAAACATCAGGTTGTGGTCAGAATTTGTGCTGTAGCATTGAACTACCGCGATATTGCTATTGCAGAAGGAACCTACCCGTTCCCAGTCAAGAAGTCTGTTATTCCATGTTCAGACATGTGTGGTGTAGTCCATCATGCAGGCTCCAGGGTCAAGTCCCTCAAGAAAGGCGACAAAGTCATTTCTCTCTTTATGCAAAATGCATTGTATGGCCCATGCACTGATTGGCACGATGGCCTGGGAGGTCCTATAGATGGCGTCCTCCAAGAGTACGCAGTGTTTCCCGAGCATGGACTCGTGAAGATCCCAAAGGAAGCCCTGATGACGGACGCTGAAGCGGCTTCTCTGGTTTGTACCGGAGTAACAACCTGGAATGCGCTGTACGGCAATGTTCCTCTAAAACCAGGACAAACAGTGCTTGTCTTGGGCACGGGTGGCGTCAGCATCACAGCACTGCAAATTGCCAAAGCAGCTGGTGCAAATACCATTGTAACATCGTCCTCAGATGTTAAACTGAAGCATGTCCAACGCGCTTACAAACCAACCCATGTTATCAATTACAAGAAGTGTCCAGACTGGGAAAAAGAAGTTTTGGATTTCACCGGTGGTCATGGAGCCGACTACATTGTTGAAACTGGCGGCGCCGGCACCATTGAAAAATCTTTGCAATGCGTTGCTTTCGGTGGCATCATTTCTGTCATTGGGTTTTTAGCAGCATGTCCTGCAGATCAAAGACCAGATATGGCCGGCCTTGCCCTAGCCAAAGGTGCTGTTGTGCGCGGCATAATGGTTGGCAACAGGCAGCAACTTGAAGAAATGGTCAGGTTTACTGTAGTGAACAATATCCATTTGCCAGTAGATAAAGAATTTCCTTTCAGTGATAGTGGAGTCATGGAAGCCTTCCAGTATATGGCTCAAGCTGGCCATGTGGGTAAAGTATGTATCAACTTCACACATGACCTTGTACCCAAGTAGAACCTATGGTCATACCATCAAGATGGTGGACAGTACGATATGGGATCAGTATAATTGAAAAGCAGTATATTTGTAGCGAATAAGCAAATAAAACATTTTGTGTTTAAGTCATGAATAAATAGATTGCTCTCAATGCGTAGTTCAATACAATGTTTTCATGCTGTCAACAATTGGGTCACTCTGTATTGAGCGAATTGGGCGGTGTTCAAGTCGACGAAACTTGCATACATTAATAAGCATTCCAATTTTTTCTGCCCCAGTTCATGCTAGCAAAAAGGTATATAAGTACCTGAAGCAAACAACAATCTTTCCGTGTATCTTACACATTAAAGAAACTCACCATGAATGCGCAGAAGCACACTGTATTTCGTTTATCTGCATTCGGAGCTACGCTGGATGGCATGAAGTCGTTTAAGGAGCCTCTTCCACCGGTTGATAAGCAGTCAGTGTTGGTCAAGATAGGCGCTGTAGCTCTCAATTACCGTGACATTGCTATTGTGGACGGAACATATCCATTTCCCGTCAAAGATTCTGTTGTGCCGTGCTCCGACATGTGTGGTGTCGTTGAGGAAGTCGGTGCTCTGGTAACCAACTTCAAGAAAGGAGACAAAGTCATTGGCAATTTCATACAAGATGCCTTATACGGTGCACCCACCAACTGGAATTCTGGATTAGGGGGCCCATTGGACGGTGTGCTTCGAGAGTATGTTGTACTGCCTGAATACGGTGTGGTCAAGATTCCCAAAGATACGAACATGTCCGATGCTGAAGCGGCTTCGCTAGTCTGCACTGGTGTGACCACTTGGAACGCTCTTTACGGCAACGTACCGTTAAAACCTGGACAGACCGTCCTCCTTTTGGGCACCGGAGGCGTTAGTATGACAGCGCTTCAAATTGCCAAGGCTGCCGGAGCGAAGACCATCATCACGTCTTCTTCAGATGAAAAACTGAAGCTAGTTCAAGAGCAGTACCAACCAACCCATGTTATCAACTACAAGACCAAGCCAGATTGGGACCAAGAGGTGCTTAAGCTTACCGATGGTCAAGGCGCTGACTATATCATCGAAACAGGAGGAATAGCCACCATTGCAAAGTCTTTGGCATGCGTAGCCTATGGCGGAAATATATCGGTTGTTGGACACTTAGGCGGCAACCCTCGACCTGAAGATCGTCCAAATGTTGCAGCCCTTGCCTTGGGTAAGGGTGCTGTGGTTCGTGGAATCATGGTAGGCAACAAACAACAACTTGAAGAAATGGTCAGATTTGCTGTAGTCAACGACTTGCACATGGCTGTTGACACAGTATTTCCCTTTACTGACTCCGGGGTAAGAGAAGCTTATGAGTATTTGCTTCAGGCCAAACATATAGGCAAAGTGTGTATCAATTTTGAGAAGTAATGCAGTACATTTCCCAATAAATTGAAACGAATTGAATTATTCGCCTTTGCCCGCCAACACACCCCAAAGATATCAGAAACAGTGCATACATTCATACATAGTGAGAATAAAAAAAAACGAAATCGCCATCTATATTTATTCGAATACTTTTTTCTTTGAAAGAATAGTTTTTAGGAGGGAGAAAGGACATGGCGTCCAAAAGAAAGAAAAAAGTAGGTAAAGGGAAGGAACCAAGTCACTGAAGTTTTCATCAGGCTCGGCAATGCATTGTTTCTTAAACACTAAAGAAGGAAATAAAAGGTGACATGTAAAAAAAGAGAAGGAAACAGTAATTGCTTGTAAGTCAAGCAGCGTATTTAGTCATACAATGCCTTACACCCAGACAGGAACACCGGACTGGACGTCCTTGGGCTTCTCAGCGGCGCCAAGGAGTGCTTTGCTGAGGAAAGAGTACTCTTCGTGCAAATGTTGCTTCTTGTTACCAGTGGCAACAGAGGCAGAGGGTTCTCGGCCAGCATAGCTAGGAGATTTGCCAGAGTGATGCTCGGATTTAGAGAGAGCGGTGGTGATACGGGGTTGGACATGAGACCATGCACCCATGTTCAAGGGTTCTTCTTGACACCAGATGATTTCAGCGTTGGGGTACTTGTCAGCATGTTCCTTAACTTGCTCGTATGGGAAAGGATTGAGCTGTTCAACACGAGAAATAGCAATGTTGTTGAGCTTGTTCTGCTCACGAGCACGCAACAAGGCATAGTAAACTTGACCAGAGCACAGAATATGCTTGGTGATCTTTTCAGGAGCCTCGAGATGGTCTGGGTGGGCCTCAGGAATATACAATTGGAATGAGGTGTTACCAGTCATGTCAGAGAGAGTGGAGCGAGCCAAAGGATGACGGAGCATGGCCTTGGAGACGGGCATAATCAAAGGCTTGCGGAATTCACGATGAATCTGTCGTCTCAAAGCGTGGAAGTAATTAGCGGGGGTGGAAGCATAGATGACTTGCATATTGCAGTCTTGGTGCATGCGGTTAAGCTTCTCAGGCGATGGGTAGACGTAGGGATGGTCATCGCACATTTGGAGGTATCGTTCAACACGAGAAGAGGAGTGCTCAGGACCTTGACCATCATAACCGTGGGGCAAGAGGACGACAAGACCAGTACGCTGGAGCCACTTCTTCTCACCGGCAGCAATGAATTGATCAATGATACATTGGGCAGTATTGGCAAAATCACCGAACTGAGCTTCCCACATGACGAGAGAGTTAGGATCGACCAAAGAGTATCCGAGTTCGAAACCAAGGACACCATATTCAGACAAAGAAGAGTTAGAAATGGTGAAAGCAGCTTGTTCAGGAGAGATGTTGCCCAAGAGAGTATAGGGGGTCTCGTTCTTTTGGTCGTGCAAGATAGCATGACGTTGAGAGAAGGTACCACGTTCAACATCTTGACCAGAAAGACGGACGTGCTTGCCCTCCAACAACAAAGTACCCCATGCAAGGGCTTCAGCAGTAGACCAATCGATATCCTTGCCTTCGTTCAAGTTCTTTGCACGTTGCTGGATGATACGGTTGAGGTTACGGTGAATGTTGAAATCATGGGGAACGGTGGAAATGGCCTTTCCGACTTGTTGCAAAGTCTCAGTGGAGACACCAGTAGGGTAGTGAGGCAAAATCTCCTCAGCAAGTTCCTTTGGTGACTTGAAACCGGGCCATGAGCTGGAAAGCCATTCACGGGAGGTAGGCTTGTAATCCTTGGACTTGGTATAGCTCTCTTCAAGAATTTCCCAAACACGCTTCTTGTTTGCCTCAATTTCCTGAACACTAACAGAGCCTTCTTCCTTAAGCTGCTCGGTGTACTTTTCCAAAACAGGCTTTTGCTTGGCGATCTTTTCATACATTCTAGGTTGAGTGAAGCTGGGCTGATCAGTTTCGTTGTGACCGTGCTTACGGTAGCAGACAAGATCAATAACGACATCACGCTTGAAGGTTTGACGCCAGTCAGCGGCCAACTTCATGACAAAGGTAACAGCTTCGGTATCATCGCCATTAACGTGGAAGACGGGAGCATTGATCGACTTTGCAATATCGGTACAGTAAGGGGTTGATCGGGAGAAGCGAGGATCAGTGGTGAAACCAATCTGATTGTTGACAACAATGTGAATGGTACCACCGGTGGTGTAAGCAGGGAGATCGTGGAAGCCCATGGTTTCGTAGACGACACCTTGACCGGCAAAAGCGGCATCACCATGCATCAAAACAGCCATGGAGTGATCACGGTTCTCGTCCTTGCTGTAGAATTGAAGAGCACGAGTCTTGCCGAGAACGACTGGGTTGACAGCTTCCAAGTGAGAGGGGTTGGCCACCAAAGACAAATGAACACGCTTGCCAGATGGGGTAGGACGAACGTAGTTCATACCAAGATGGTACTTGACGTCACCAGAACCTTCAGCGCTGGGTTCGATGGAGCCAGAGAATTCACAGAAAATAGATTCGTTGGGCTTGCGAACAACGTTGCTAAGGACGTTAAGACGACCACGATGAGGCATACCAATGACGATGGACTCGACACCGAGATCAACCGAGCGGTCAATCTAAAGCGTGGTAAAAAGCGGAATTCATATGTCAAAAAATTTTCTCACAAAATCGAGCAACAAGGAATCAGTCAATCACTTACCAAAGCCTTCATACCAGGAATCAAACTCTCTCCACCTTCTAAACCGAAACGCTTCTCACTAGGGTACTTTGTTGAAACGAAACGCTCAAAGCTGTCAGACCACACAAGACGATCCAAAATCATCTCCTTCTCCTCCTTGGTGTACTTGAAGGGTTGAGGTGTTTCAACGCGTTGGCGAATCCAATCGCACTGAGCACGATCAGGGATGTGAATGTATTCAATACCAATGGAGCCGCCTGAAATGAAAGAAAACAATAAACAGTAAATACATATGAACCAACATAGTCCTAATCCGAAAAGTATTCCGTCATATCCCGAACTTACAGTAAATTTTTTTCAAGCTGTCAACAATCTCACGAAGAGACATCTCCTTGGAGCCATCGATGAAGGCAGGTAAGATACCAGGACCGAGGGTGAACTTACGGTCCAAGTCCTTCTCGGTGAAACCATAATAGCTCAATTCCAGCTCCTTGGGAGTGCTGCTCTGGAGGTCGACGTGCTGGATACCAAGAGGGTCCAAGTTGGCGATGTGATGTCCACGAACTTGATAAGCACGAACAAGCAATTGAATCTTCATATGATCAATGACTTCAGACGATGAACCAGTGGCCATCTGTGCGCCAGGGAGGGCAGGCAAACGTGCAGAGGCGGATGGCACAATGGTGGGAGGGGGCTGGTAGGCTTGGCCAGGGCTGACACCATTAGCCATGTTCTTAAAGTAAATCTGCCAGGAAAGATGGACGCTGGAAGGATCCTTGAGCCATGCTTCGAACATTTCTTCAATGTAAGCAGCCGAATTGCCTTGCATGAAAACATCATTAGGTTCAGGAGCTGTCTTTGCAGCGGCCAAACGAGAAGACATGGTGTGGAATGCAGCGACATTCTTGTGTTGCTTCAAAGGCAAACGAGTAGACATGTGTAATGCACGCGAGCCATTAGAAGCCAAAGGCTTCATGGCACGAGAGAATCGATACATTATGGGGAAAAGATGGAATTAAAAATGTAAAGAAAAAAACCACTTCTGTGTACCCCGCTGTTTACTCGCTTTAAGGGTTCTTTTTCTGCCTTGGCTCATGCTGGCTGGACGGCACTTTCCGGGTGACCGTCATTTTGGCCGGCCCAGCACTTTTTCCGAGGGAAAATCCGCTTATTCAATTCATTTCACTGAGCAGAGGGTTAAAAATACTCAAGTTTCTCTGAATAAAGAGCAACCAGGTCATGACTTTAGCTGACTTGACGTGACCTGACCTGAAGAACCCCATATATTCTATCCATGGGACCAATGATATTACTCAAGACCAACTTGATTCAGACTGAAAAACGAACATCATCATAGAGTTAAAACCCTATGTATCCAAGTAACCTTCATTTTCCATGGTCATTATTTATGACTACACAGTCGAAAGGCCAATGGTAGAAAGCCTTAAAGATGGCAACAAAGTCATAACCAAGGGAGAGTGGTTCAATAGCTGGAATTTTATTGGTCAATTACCCGCAAAGTTCCACCCTTGTTTATCCTTCGACGTCAACACAAATTTTTTTTTTGTTCCAATTTTTTTTTTTAAGAGCCGTGACAGGGACAGTGCCTGATACTTTCCTCATCTTCCTCCTCTACTTCACCAGAAATGTTCCCATCACAATCTGCCCTTCAAAAGAACTTCGTTGCCGCTGCTCCCGCCGGTGATGTTGCTGCTCCCCCCTCTGGAGCCAACCTTTACGCTCGTTTCGCCTTCGCCGGTGCTGTTTGCTGCTCCATCACTCACGGTGCTATGACCCCCGTCGATGTCGTTAAGACCCGTATTCAGCTCTCTCCTGAGATCTACAACAAGGGTATGATTGGTGGTTTCCGTCAAGTCATCGCTGCCGAGGGTGCTGGTGCCCTTTTGACTGGTTTCGGACCCACTGCTGCTGGTTACTTCCTCCAAGGTGCCTTCAAGTTCGGTGGTTACGAATTCTGGAAGAAGACTGCCATTGATTTGGTTGGTCTTGAGAAGGCCAAGGAGAACAGAACTGCGTAAGTATCATAGCTTTGGGTCATTGACTCATAATTTGGTGTTGTCTTCCGGTAATGGCCGGAGTGCCAAAAATTTCATCCAAACTAACCGATACATTTTCTACCAATAGTATCTACCTTGTCTCCTCTGCTATTGCTGAATTCTTCGCCGATGTTGCTCTTTGCCCTCTTGAGGCTACCAGAATTCGTCTCGTAAGTGTCCTTTTCCATATCACCGGTTTGGTCGAGAGCCGTTCTAATTTCTCTTATACTATGTACAGGTCTCTCAACCTTCTTTCGCCAATGGTTTGTTGGGCGGTTTCTCTAGAATCTTGAAGGAGGAGGGTGTCATCAGAGGTTTCTACTCTGGTTTCGGACCCATCTTGTTCAAGCAAGTTCCCTACACCATGGCCAAGTTCGTCGTCTACGAAAAGGCTGCTGAATCCATCTACAAGTCCATTGGAAAGCCTAAGGATCAACTTTCCAACAGCACTGTCACCGCTGTCAACTTGGGCTCCGGTATCATTGCTGGTACTGCTGCTGCCATCATCTCTCAACCCGCTGATACCTTGTTGTCCAAGATCAACAAGCAGAAGGGTGCTGAAGGTCAATCTGTCACCTCTCGTCTTGTTACCATGTCCAAGGAACTCGGTGTTAAGGGTCTTTTCACTGGTCTTGCTCCTCGTATTGTCATGGTTGCTACCTTGACTGCTGGTCAGTTCGCCATCTACGGTGATATCAAGAGGTACGTATTCTGGTGGTCTTTTTTTTAGAGCCAGATTGAACTAGTGTATGCCTTACGTTGTTTTCCGCTTTTATTAACTTTCCGCTTTTTACAACAGAGTTCTTGGTGCTACCGGTGGTGTTGAAATTGCTCAATAAGCGAGCTTTATGATCATTGTTATTCCGAACATTGTCAACCAGCCAAACCTTGATTCATAAAAAAAAATTACCAGCCTTCTTTAGAGATTCATAGAGATCATTTATTATCCTTCACTTCACATGTATAACTCATACCTTTTTTTGTCTATGGGCAACAGTCACGTACCCCCCAAATGCTCTTTCGCCCTAACTCTATGATGCGAAAATACATTGTTTTAAACAAAGGATGGTCTGTGCATGAATGGTGCAAGCTTTGGCGGAGGTCGCATGCCGAACGCCATCATATTTGTAAGAAGTCGGATATCCCTGGATAGGCTTCTGAGTTTAGATCGAGAGTCACCAGATCGGAATTCACAGTCGGATTGATGATCTCTCGACTTCTAACCATCACAAGATGAAAAGAGAAGCAGCGTAAACACGCCAGGCAGGTTCTGCAACTGGTGAAATGGTTATTAAAGTTTAAGATAATAGACTTATCAAACATCGGCAAAACAATATTGACAGGGTGTTTGGATGATCTTTGTACAACAGATTAAAGAAGTCTCCTGGATCATCCTCAATAGCCTCAAATAGAATGCTTCGATTCGACGTCATGACGGCTACATCATCTACATGTTTTTCCTCTGCTCATAAAATGATGATGCTATTCTAGCTGTCCTCTCACTGCCAATCACTCACTTTGATAAAGTTCGGTGCAAGGCTTGAAACAAGCTCAATCCCCAAGCTTGTTTCATCAGACGATCAACGCGATTAAAGTTGAAATCAGGAGTGGCTCTAGCTTTGTCCATTTTATATTTTTGTTAAGACAGTGAGACATATGTTACCAGTGAGTAAAGCTAGCTATTTATACATTTAGGAGTAGACATGCATGACTGGTATCTATTCTTCACAGGGTTATTCTTCTAGTAGGTAATACCTTTCTCCGATCTTTCGACAGCAATCTTGGTAAATTCATCCAAATCTTCCTTTGGCAAGGCCAATTTATCGCTATCAAGGCCTCTGGTTAATGCAGTATTACCCGCATTGTCTTTGAAGAAGCTGCGTGAATAGAGTACCGTAACCAAGGCAGAGTAATCTCCTTTTTGAAGCTTCTGTGAGGCTTCATCGTATATGTCCTGGATCGGGCGACTTTGGATCTTCCAATCTTGCTCAGTCGTGTTAGTGACGCGCATAACGGAATCCAACATCTCTCTCTGGTTGACGGTGAAGGAACCGATGTAGGCAAACTTATTCTTGTAGTTACTCAAGCATGGAGTGGTATCTTGTTCATTATCGGGAGAAACCTTCAAGCTGAGCAGCTGTGCGACTCCACGACCAACTTGAGGGAAGGTAGAGGTGGTAATACGAGTATTGCCGTCGTCGAAGAAGGTCACGGAGCGATTCTTGATGTCAATTCCGTAATTGCCGAGACCGAGACTGAATTCGTACCAGAAGCCAGTGCAGATACCGATCCAAGAGCTCACTCCAAGCTTTTCAATGTGATCGCGGTATTGAGTTTTGGCCGCGTTGACAAAGACATCCTCGCGACTTACCACGTTGGCATTGTCGCCACCGAACTCATTAGGGAGGATAAAAGGAACTTTGGCAGCAGCGGCGGCTTCGATCAACTTTGTCTGCTGATCACTTGGTGCTCTGGTGCCCATGGTGATAAGAAGGACTTCTTGACCTTGAAGAGCTTCGACAATGGATGTTTGATTGTCATAATCAATGCGCTTTACCTCGACACCGGCGGGAACTTGTGAGGTGCTGTCGCTGCGAGTGATAGCAGTGATCTTGAATTTACCTGTCTTTAGGAGCGCTTCAGTGATGTAGCCACCGATTTGGCCGCCTGCCTACGAAGATAAGGTTGTTAATACATGCTGACGCAGACAGACTTGAAATCATATTACTTTTGAATCGACTTACTCCGACAATAGCAATTCTTTCAACGTGATTGTTGTTGAAACTTGTGGTAGATTGGTTAGCGTTGGACATGTTGGAAGTTCGATCTGGAGTTGAGACGCTGGAAGCTATAGCTGTGGAAGAAAGATTTACGCTTTTAAGCTTGAAGCAGCGGAGAAGACTGTTAACAACAATGAAAGCTTTCGAAAGCCTTTCTTATACTATTGTTCACCACGGATAATTAAGTAACCGTGTGAGGTCTCGACAAATGAATCTCCGATACAACAGTAAAATCGCGGCATGTCGATTGCCGAAACACAGGGTAGAAAAAATCATCGTTTCAGGGCTACCCAATACAAACTATAGGTTGAGGGCGTCGAATTCGCTTCTTGGTGAATAATCGGATTTCAAATATTAAAAAGATGTCGTGCCGTGGTTGATGAGAGCTGACTAACACCGTGCCCTCATCCGTGTTTTGCTTTGGTCCAGCAAACCGCCATGTTCAGCCAGTGCGTTTCCCTCGGGTATCAACTTTCGATCTGATGTATTCGTATGGTGTTTCGATTTACTCAGCACCGTCTTCGGCTTCTTATTTTTTCTCGCAACGTCTTGAGTGATGTCGTATTGCCTTCACTCTCTTAGCCCATGGTTCTCTATGGCTATTTCTATTTACTGATCTCCGGCCTTCTATAAACTTCGTGGTCTGATGTGGCTAACGGTTGTGTCCCACTCTGATCTGACTGCGGTCTCTTACATAAGCTATGGCAATTTGGATGGCTACTCAACTTATCCATCACTGTCTCCTTAGGCCGGTTACTTTGATCTAGTGAAAACGGGCTTGATGCAACATCATCTTAACTTTGGTTTCCAAGGAAAACGTATGGGTTATTCCCTATCCCCAACAGCAGCATCCTCTCATTTGGTTTTTGATCTTGATCTGTCTAGCAGCTTTCATTCAATACCTTATTCCCGTCGGATACTATTGTAATCTCGTAACCATTATATCGAGCGTCGAAACCCATTTCCTGTCACACGAGCGTCTCAATTCGAAATTCGCGCAGTAACTTCGATATTTCTTGCCTAGTCTGTACGGAGTTTTTTTTTCTTATTCTGGTGTACCGGGGCGACTTCGGTACATGCGCATATGAGTTGTTTTAACCACAGGTTGGAAGAATGTATACTATGCTCCTTCAATGAGTTCACGCGATGTGGCAGCTATGACATTAAAGATTATCATACTCCCATAAGGCAATACTATACCGTATACTGGTGGTCGACTCCGCTGTCAAGTTCTTCAACTGCACTTCTCCAAATGGTACCATCAGTACAAATATCAGCACCACGCACTACTGCAATCGCAAGCAAAACGCTATAAAAATTTACGCCTCATATAAAAGAAACCATAATGGTAGTAGAAGGTGCAAAGATATCGAGTACCGTGAATGCATTTTAGTGAGTGGGGAAATAGTGTGAATGATTTTGTAAATAAAGGTACATAATAGTAAGTGTACATATGTTCAACGTTATAGCTGAAAGATTTCTACCAGCTAAATGATTCCTCGTAGTATGGAATACCTTCCTCAGAGACTGCACAACGAACCTCGTCGTTCAGGCCAGGAGGACCGCATGCAAGGACAGCAACCGACGAAGGGGAGACCGTCACAATTTCGTTGATTCGCTTTATCACGTTGGGTCGTGCTCCAAAGTGGATTGAATCGGCCAATGGTTTTGGTAGGTCTTCAGCCTGAGATTCTTTAGTAATGTAAATCTCCACGTCTATGGCGAGTGAAGAGTCTGCTTCTTTCAAAAGCTTGCAGAGATCCTCTTGAACCCAGTGCAAGGCTTGACTAGTGCGAACAATCCAGATAAATATAATATGTCTAGTCCTTCCAGGGCTCTTGGTGATGGCTTTCTGTAAATAGGGATATGAGGCAGTTATGCCTACACCACCAGTGATATAAACTGCCGTGTCGTATTGATCCATCGGTGCGGTATGTCCATAAGGGCCTTCAATGATAACATTTAGCTCGAGTGGCTTATGGTTGTCCAAAATCTTTCTGTACAGCTTGGCAGTCAGACCTCGTTGGGGTCGAATTAAGAGATCAAAGCTAGGTCCATTGAAGGTTTGAGATGTTGAAGAACCGGAGGCTGATGCTCTGTCTCCTTCGGTTTTAGCTATATCCGTCTCCGGGACGGGAAGAGTTTCATTAACTGATGCTTCCAGACTAGATGGCTCGGACCATTTGGCAATTGTAAAAGGATGAGACTGCCATAGCGAGATAGAAGGAACATATATGTAGACATATGCACCAGGTCGAATGTTTCGCAAGAAAGGGCGGTTTGCAGGGACTTGTAGCAGAATGCAATCTTCTGGTAGTACTCGGGCAACACAGGATTGGTAACCGGTTTTGGCTAATTTGATATTTAGCAGAATCAATCTGACAAGGCGAATAAATCGATCAAACGACCAGATAGCTACGGAAGCATAAAGCCAAGGCATGAAAGCCATTAACGGGATGTACTCCACGTGGTACCATAAACCGATCATAAAGAAAACCACCATAAAGATGTGGGTAGCAAGGAAAAATTCGTAGGCACGAGTGCGGAAGGTCGGCATTGCCATTGCCAAAATGAATGCACCCAGAATGGTAGCGACGATACCATATTGAAAGTACAAGTCGGTAGCATACAGCTTGTATAAAGTCCATCCGTCGTAGCCAATAGTGAGATAGGGGTATACCGTGTATGCGATGGAATGAACCAAGCCATGGAAGAACATGGTACGACTGATCCATTTGTGAGCGACTGTAAATCGGTCGTAACTCCAGCCAGTGACATAAAGCATGACGTTGTTTTTGCTTGAGAATAAAAACACCATAGGAAGTTGTGTGAATGAGACGATGCCAGTACGATCAGCAATATAGCGACAAAGTTGCAAAGGATTGTTGTCTGGCCAATATGTATTGTCGGTAAACAGGCGATAGTTGGGAAACAAGATGACAATGTTGACAATCAAGAAAATGGCAAGGGCAATGCTTTCAATACGCGTAGGGATTGTCACTCGCACACCGAGGAGACGACCTTGGCGACTATGTAAGCCATTGTGGAATAATGCAGGATTGATGAACTTCTTTCTCAAATACTGGCTGGATCGGGAAATCATAGACTTCTTCTTTGATACTCTACTTCTTGCTGCTCTCAAACCAAGGTGATGGTATATGTTGTTGATCACGCCAAGAATAATGTATATGAGGACGACTACGTTGGTAGCTCCTCCGTAAACATTTGCAAGCCATATCTGTCTGTTGTATTCATTGATAGTACGAAACGTAGGTTCAATTTCTTCTTGGCTGAATAGCACTGTGGAGTAGATAGGTTGTGTTTTGTCGATTGTAGATCCAGGGAGGATATAGTGCGTAGCGTTATTTAGAGTTGAGATGTACTCGGTATTTGCAGCAAGGCCGCCACAAATATCTTGTTGCAAATAGTCCCATGCGACTGCAGCCTCACTTTTGCAGTTATTTGCATAGCAAAGTGCCATAGAACCTAAGTAGGGAACACTTCCACATTGGCAACTTGCGAAATCGACCAGCGAGAGATCTGTGCTGCTGCAATTGGAGAACAAATAGGTGGTAGCTCCAGCTTGACAACCTGAGTAGCATATGGGTTCGTCAGCAAGGACGGTCTTGGCAACTTGTATTAGGGTTAAGAAGCTGGATAATACCAATGCCCTGGTAAACATTTTTGGTGCAAGAGTAATTTTCCAAGGCAACAAAAACAAGTAGAGGCGAATAAATAAATAAAAAGGAAAAAGAAAAAAAAAAAAATTATCAGATCCGAAACTTTTTTTTTTATTTTACCATCGCACCATCTTTATTATTATTTTCAAACACGGTGGGGGGCGGACAAAAGAATCTGATAATAAATCTGATGACTCCGTTGCTGAGGTAGGAATACCAGTTAGAATGAGCAAGCTTCATGTCCATCATTATCAATGCTTTTCTTTTGATACAAACATACACATCAATAGAAAGAAAAGCATGCTCAATTGTACATGGAAACGAATTTTAAGGAGTGGTTAAATATGTAGAAATTAAAACGTTTTGGTTGATCCCTGGCAACAAGTTGCTCCATGGTCGCGGGGTTTCGAGCTTTTAGCTTCCTGGAAATCCATTCGACACCTCCAAAACCAGAGTGGTGGTTAATATTTCCCCAACTTAACGAAATTACTGACCCGCACCCGCTTTCACCGACATTTTATGTTACGCATGCAGGTTTTGAAAGCGATCTGACTGGCTTATCAGATCCTTTTTTGCATGAAAGTCCATTGTCTTGTTGTGCACATCTTGACTCGGGACCGTACCTCACGTCATCTGAGCTGCATGTTCTGAACTGTAAACCTTACGATGCCCGCCTGAACACCTGGAACCCGGCCATGGCTAGATCGTGTTGTCCATCATTTTTACGGTATGATATTCTGTGCACTCAATTTGAATGGCGTTCGGAAGCGGTCATTTTATTTTAACCCGTTAAGACTAAAATGAAAATTATCGCCATTAAAAGCGCGGAGGCTCTACAGATGTAGCTTAACGAAAGCCAGGTTAATCAATGTCTCTGCGTATAGTTACTAGCCGCTTATGCGTTAAACCATAGCCATAGACATGACGAAAACCTATTTTGAATTTAGGAATAGGAAAAGCTAAAAGCTTCTTAAACGGACCTGCGAGACCAGCTATTACAAAGCATCAACGAACATAAGCCCAGTTATAGAAAAGAGGAATGGTATCTGATTATGTAAACGAAAAAGATCTTGCAAAAAAAGGTTTGTGAAAGGGGGGGGGTAGACTAGTAGATACTTGATCCTACTTTTCAATTATTGATTCGATTGCCAGTAGTTGTGTTGCCTTCAGAATTACCACCTCCACCTCCTGAGGTCACGCCACCATTACTATCTACGGGTGCATCAGTAACTATCAGTCTCTTGATCATAGCCGCCCAAGATTCTGATGAACCAAGAATTGCAATCTGCGACAAAGGATGGATGTTAAATGGATATACACTGCTCATAGTTATCAAAGGCAAACTCTAGGAGCATAGACCTACCTGATATGGAAATGGATTGCCTTCGGTGGTGGTGATAGAGGGTATATGTTCCTTATGGTCATTGATGATATTTAGTATTTTCATCAAATTTTGGTTCAGCTGACGTTCCGTTGATTTCCGTATTTTCTGTTTTTCTAAAGTTGGGATGAGTTGTGTGAATCAAAAGAATATAGTCACCGCCATAATGAGTAATAAAGTAAATTTGTATAAATGTACCTTGCTCAGACTGCGGCTCCAAGACCGTAATTGTAATCGCCCATTGCTCCCAACATATGAGCTCTTCCGATTTTGAAAACTGCCACCAGTTGTTTTTTAACCGCTTTTCATAAAAGAGTACTGCTATCTGATATCATTCAGTGTGAGTATGCAAAGGACACCACAGCGATTCCTCTCCAAAATGACATTTAGATACCTTTCCTTGCCGTTTGGCTTGTCCCGTTGACATACCCATATAAAATTCTACCACTTTTTCCTCAATCAAATCTTCTACCTCCTTGTTTCCTGTCATTGACTATCACCGAGGTTCGATTAAAGGGTCGTTTTGCGGGGATTCAACTGATATTATACCTACCACAGTGGTATCCAGAAAGTGTCCCTCACGAGGCGTTACGTTGATGAGTAGTCGATGAAAGAATATAGAATGTAATAAAGCTGAGAAGCTGTTCAATTTTCTCGTCTGTTTGGGATGTTATAGCTTTCTGGATTGGTTGGCGATTGCACACTTACCACGCAATACGTCTTTCAAGTAACTTTTTGAAACGGCTGTCTGCACAAGAAGTTAGTATTCTGCCAGCATCCCAAGCGAAATGGAGAACAGCTACACTAGTTACCATTTCAAGAGAAAATACCAAGCTGTTGGCCGACATTTCCGGAATGATAAAGTAAAGAGATAGAAGCTGAGGGGCAAAGGCGAAGATCACTTGACTGCCTTTTGATTTTCACGGTCATATCGGAAATCGTTGTCTCTGGGTTTTTGTCGCAACAGGTGAGTAAATGAAGAGCCAGGATGCTTGCAATTTGAAGACAAAGAGGTTAGATACTAAAGCAGTATTTATATGGCCCTTATCCAGAGTATAGGTGTGAATGCTCAAAACATTTCGGACATTATTACCCTATTCACGGCCATTTGTGCATTTGAACACAACTTTTTGCAAGGAGCCATTGGCAAAAGTTCACTCTGTTAGACCACTACGACCTTTTTTCCGTACATATATAATGACTGAAACTATGAGTCAACCTCAAATCGTAACCGCTGCATGCTGTATCATTGGGTAGGCCTATTACTACGTATTCTTGTTGAAACTGTATCTGATGTTTTTTAACTCGGATTTTGTTCCCTAGCGATGAGATATTAAATGGAAAAACTCGAGATTCCAACGCTAATTATCTTGGTATGCACGATTTTTCAGTTGGCTATCTTATTACTTCACATCGAAATCTAATAATTGCTAGCCAAAATGCTTTTTGACCTTGGAGTGGAACTCAAACGAATTGAGGTTATAAGCGACGATCGCGACGAAATTGCCGAAACGGTACGGAAGATGTCGAATAAGTACGATCTGGTCTTCACAAGCGGTGGTATAGGTAGAGTTATTTTCTTGATGACGTTTTCAATCTTGTGTGGAGGGTATTAACTGGATAGTAGGGCCTACGTTGGATGACATAACATATAGCTCAATTGCTCATGCCTTTGGATTGGAGCTGAAACTGGATGATGCGACATGTCAGTCTATGATCGACATTTCAAGCAAGAGAATCAATGATTGGTCTTTAACGGAAGCTCGCAAGCGAATGGTCATCTTCCCGCATCCCGCCGAAATCGTTCGAACCAGAGAAGATATGTGGGTTCCGATCGTTGTCGTCAATGGCAATGTGCATATATTGCCAGGTATTCCCAAACTATTTGAGAGCCTAGCACACTCTCTCACTCCACGGATTCTCGATTTGATAGAAAAGCGTGGCCTTAAGGACACGAAATTTTACCGCGCACAAATTGCCACTTCGCATAACGAAGGCGAAATTGCCCCATATCTGTTAGATCTGCAGGGACGTGCATCTGCAGTAAAAATTGGCTCGTATCCAAAATGGGGTACGGATTCCAACGGCGTTAGAGTAGTTGTAAGCGTTGTAGGCAGAGATGAAGAACAGGTCAAGAAGTATGGTGACGAAGTGCAAGAAAAGCTAAACGGCTGGAAATATCAGGAATCAGAATAGCATAAACGGCAGCTGATACTATAAATAAAAAAAAAAATTGATATTACCTGGGATGTCTTGTCACTTCGCTTCTATTCCTCTAATTCCTAACATCTCAGCATAACTGCCTCTGGTTAATGCCGAACATCAAACACTTGTTAATAGCTGCCATTGTACTGGCTTGTCCACTTTTCATTTTGGCTGTTAACTTTGGTGACCCCTGCGATCCCACCACTAGTCACCTCAACGCATACCTAACATATATTGACGCTTGGTGAGCTTAACCCCTGACCCTATTGACAACTCGCTCCTTTTACCTTGACATATCTAATGGCTCGAGCTTTTCAGTGATGATCCAACAGGCATGTATGCTTGTGCTCGTAAGTTGATTTTATATTTATATTTCTGACCTTTAATGAACGTCAGTCTAAAATGCAGAATGATATCGCGATGTTAGAAAACAGCACCTGTGCATTCAAAACCTGTGTCAACACAAACTATCTAAAGTAAGTCGTTGGAACTTGTATTATTTATAGTATAACTGTGCTTATTTTTATTTTTTGATAAGGGGTTGGTCAAATTCTACCTATAAGTTTCCATCTCGTTGTATGGATCAAACATACTGCCCCGATAATGGTCTACAATGTACGCCACTAGTAGCGCAGGGCGGTCGCTGCGAGCTGGATCGAGACGACGAGTGCGTGGGTGGAGCATCTGCTATATGTCTGAATTATGTTTGCGTGATCAAAGGTGTGCCGATCGGCGGCTTCTGTGGTGTGGAATCGTATGTAACATCTCGTGCAGTCTCGTTTACTTTACGCCAACCCATTAACTCTTATTATGCACGTGTACGATATCTTTAGAACTCAGTTCACATACTCAGAGCAGACTGGTGAAGAAATGACAGGAACGTTCCAAAGAGATAATTGTACCGTTGGAGCCTATTGCAACAGTGGATTGTGTGTCCAAGGTTTAGCGAATGGAGAGCAATGTACACAAGATAGAGAGTGTTTCAGCAATTCCTGCTTCAATAACGGCGCTGGCGGCGTTGGTTACTGTGGTATCCCACCTGATTCTTTCAAAGAGGTACCTATGTCAACCTGGGTAGCAATTGGTGTTTCCATATTGGTCTTTATGATTATAGTGCTGGTCGCCCTTTGGCTACTCCATCGATATCAATCAAGGAAGGAACATGAAAAAGTAAAGCGATTTTTTGACATGCAAGAGCAATTACGACAGCAAAGTGGTCGGGATACTCCAGATATGACAGAAGGCGCTATCTTGCTGGGTACTCCACGACTATATGCTCATTCCAACAAATCAGACTCGTCCATTATATCAGATATACGTAATCGTATGTCTTTGCCAGGTACACGACCCCAGTCACAAATGGTGAATGAATGATAACCCGATCGCATCAGCTATGCTTTCATTTACCCTGTTCCACTCCACCACCCGTCATAAAATCTAGCTACTTTCTTGATAGAATATATCGTTCGTCAAATAATGTATTTCACACGGAATTTACGAAGACTTTGATGTATCCACTGTGGAGTGCTGTTTTCACATTGCCAAAACATGATACATATCGAAGTTTTAACGAAGTCACCAATTTGCCATAAGCGTATGCCTAAGATCTCATTGTATCTTGTGTATATAGAACATGCTGTTTCGTAAGCACCAAACCTAGTCAAAGTCAATGACTGCACAAACAGGACATACTGCAATAGTGATTTATGTTTTTCAGGACCACTGAACAAAAATGATGCACACTAGAATAGGGTGACACAGAGTTTTAAAGTGGGTTCTGTTACCTGGCGATATTCTTAAATGTAGCGAATGACGCTCTTCCTATAGTACTATTGCATTCATGACATCGATTTCAATTTTGAAGGTACGGAACAGAATTTAAGGGGACTCCTTTCTGGCAAAGAGGCACAATGGCGATTTCACTGAAATACCCCAATATAACTGAAGTCTAATGTCGTTTGGGCAAGCTGTCGCTACAAATATCTGGTGTCGACCATGACTTTTCAAATACCTTCTTTATGTGACACTATGTTGCTATCACTGCTAATATATTTCAATTTTCATTGTAACACCATCAATGATTCCATTCTCTGCTTTCTTCTGAGGTATTGCCTATCCATCTTCTTAACTATTTGAAACAAATTCAAGTTAAAGACATGAATAAATTACATGCTGTTGTAGATCAGATTCAATGACATTACGTCTTAACACTTGCTTCAAAATAAGAGACTGAACGTGACGGAGACACACCAAATGAATTTTTCATTATAAAAAAAAAAGATGATTGTATTTGGATTTGTGCCTTTTTTATTGTCATTTCCAATTTTAACCTCTGACTTTAATGCATGCGTCAAGGTACGATGCCTTGAGACACTCTAAAAAAGGTGCTCACAAAGGTAAAGGAAAACCTCCCAGAATCAATGCAAGGTCTCAAGGTACGACGACCGATTTTTTATAGTAGCGCACACATCATGTATGCATCTAATATATTCTCAAAGATGAGTGCAAGTCAGCCAGTGATATCGACGACGTTGAAACAGCAAGCACTGTAACGGGAATCAGCTTAAGCAATGCATCAAGGTTCAGCTCTTTCGATATGAAGCCAAAATATTTTCTTGATCTCGTCCAATCGTCACAAGAGGTATTGTCCGATACAGTGAATGATTGTTATGGCACGTTGGGCGGAATACAACAACAGGTCAATCATAACTTTTCGTCGAGCTTATTCGAAACTCAATGGAGTCCAATGTGCTCTACTTGTCACGTACATCAAGCCACTTTCTCTTTGATTCCTTGTCGGCATTATGTATGCAACTTGTGCTATCAAATTCGTTTCCGGCCACCAGTTGATTTCGATGCCGTTGGGGGTGAATTACTCAATACATGCGACGTTTGTTTCAAGGTTAACTTCATCTCATATAAAACTATCATCACGATATACAGCTAATCTTTTCAAGAAATAGACGGTTGAAAACCTTAAATCACTGAGTGACAGTACTGATGACAGCGATTGTAATGATAAACGAATTGGGACAATTACACCGATTGGCGTGTATCGATCTTTAGCAGATACAACATCCTATCGAAGACTTTCCTCTTCTGAGCAAGTAAGCGAACACCTGACAACATCAATCAAATGGCCGGTCATAAAGATATCGAATGTGAGTTTATTAGCTAAAATGATACCTATTTGAGCCTTTACTTGAACAAATTTCTCCATTGTTGAAGATACCATGGGACGTGTCTGTTTCTCAAGTTACGCAATTCTTCAAATCCATTAAATTTCCACCGCCTCAAATGCACTCTCACTTTGTTCATGTAAGAAGTATTTTAATTCCTGTATGATATCTTTATGGCAGTATCCTGTTAAACCAGAGCAGATCATCATCGATCGCAGTACAGGGAAAACCGTATCAAACGCATTTGTCGAAGTGCTAGAACCTTCAGAAGCTCAGCGTGCTGTTACCACCTGCCATCGAAAGCCGTTAAAGGGAAGGCTGGTTCATGTGTCCCTTAGCGACCAGGATGAACTTCTCAAATCATTATTTCCATGCTGGGCTGGAAATTTTGTGAAAGGAATGGCCATCCCTGTTGAGGCTCAATCGGTATCACCAAAACAAGGTCAAACGTTCATTACTCGCCAGGAGATCAATTCAATCTTAACAATTTGCCGAAACTACAAGGTAGCATACTTTACATACAATCAAGGATATAGTTGCTTTAAATTAATGAAATGGGATGGAATAGATTCACTTTTCAAGAAAGTGCCCTGAAAGACCATTTGAGAACATCATGTCGATTGTCTGCAAATATCCATGGTATCAGCCCGAACTGGTGACAGCTCTACAACGAGATCATATCTATGAGTGCTTGAAGCTAGCGATCGGCAAGTATATGGTATTACCAGGTCAATTTGAACAGAATTATTACCGATTAACATGGTATAGAGTGCTTGTGCTCTCACATTGCCAAAGATTACATCACAATCGATCCTGCTCTGGTTGTTCGTATGGTTAGAACCGGTGTAATGTGCCCTACATTTACAGAACGACAGCAAAATGTGATACTAAATTCTGCGTAAGTTTAGTGGCTCTTTCTCGCCTCTTCGTATTGCTCAGGTTTATCTGATGATAGTGTTACCAGCGGCCAGGAGTGTCCTGAGGATATCAAGCATTTTATTGTTCCTGATCATGATAAGAACACTGACTCAAGTAGCGAAGGGACATTCACTGAATATGCACCCACAGAAAGTGATGATGAAGATTCTGATTTATCAATTGGAAGTTCCAAATTATCGAAGAAGGACTCGTCCTCTCACAAATTACTTGCTCCGCACACTCATAAGCATGATGAAGCTGGTGGTGACGACACAACATCTGATCTTAATGCCTGGTACGATGCACTGCCTACAAGCATACTGGATATCCTTGACAATGCAAGTAACATGAGGCATGTTGGAATGAAGGAGTTTCATTCTTCATTTTCAACTCGGGTGGAGGTTCAGCAACCGAAAGGGAAAGTTACAAGTCAACTTGAATCGATACCCGTAAGAAAGCTTCCAAGTGAAAGTACGTCTCTCAAGATCGAAACACAACCCGACAGTCGGTCAGCCATTGAAGAACGAATCAGACTGCTTTGCGAACAGCTACAACCTCTATGTAAGCGAAAGGGCAATATCATGTAGTATTCAATGTTCCTTCCAATGCCGTCAACAAAATATTGGATGGTATTGCTTTAAAGTCTTTTGTCTCAAGCACAGATTATCTTGCGAATAAATAGAACAGTGATATGTTAAAAAGTTTTCATACACAAACACATAGATTAGGCCATTTAAGAAATGGTGCTCCTATGCCATCTGCCTCTGTTTCTTCTATGGAAATTATTCTACATTTTATTGGAAAAGAAAAAAAGAGAACCTTGAAGGACATAAACCCGAATTTCAAAGTAAATCTATACAAAACCACATGCTATGATGAACAGCCGAGCATGCGGGGAGGGAAGAAAGAGATCGTATAGAGAAGTCTAAAGCTTTGCGCTTGACATTTGCTCAGAAAGCTTTGCCAGTTCAGCTTCGATACCAGTTTTGAGGGATGCGGCATTAGATGAGTTCTGCAACTTCTTAAGATCACGCTGGAACTTGTTTCCACCCAAGACCTCTCCCTTTCCAGCGAGAATATCTTCCACGGACATGTTGGGGATAGGTTTGCCTGAAGCTGGGGACAAAGCATGAGCAATCTGCTTGGTGACAAATTCCTTCTTCAAGTCGTTCTTTCCGTCAATGTATTCAATGACAGCCATAGGGGCATTATCACCATATCGCTGACCAATACGCTGAATGCGAGTGTATCCTCCGTTACGGTTGGCGAATCGAGGGGCAAGGGTATCGAACAGAATAGGAATGGTAGTGCCATGTTCCTGTAGACGAGACATGCAGCAGCAAAAATTTGGTTAGAGCTGCTATGGGAAGCGCAATATTATCCCAATCACAGTGAGCTTTCTCTTACCCGCAAGTACGCCATAGCACTTCGCTTAGCATTAAAGTCTCCCTTCTTGCCAATAGTGATCATTTTGTCAGCGATTTTCTTCAATTCCTTAGCCTTGGGCAAGGTCGTTTCGATTCGCTCATGTTTTATAAGGGCCGAAACCATGTTTCTAAGCATGGCCTTTCGATGAGCCGACGTTCGGTTCAAGCGACGAACATGCTTTCCGTGGTGCATTTCGAATGTTGAATTTCAAGGAAGGGGACTCAAAAAAAAAATTGTTTGTGATAAAATTGATGGAAATTTCAGCGATCACGTGGACGGGTTCATCTCTCAAATTGCTAGGCATTGTGAGTGAGCTGGAGTGTGGGCCTGTCGGTATTTTTTTTGAACAGTAATCCCAACCATGCTTGCTAGAGCCAGTATTCGCAAGAGCTTTACCCATGCCCGGCTTGGATTGACATTTGCGTCCTGTAAGTCATTGTGCGTTAGAGGCAAAGTCTTAAGATTCTCCTCGGTTTGCTAACGGTCACTGCGTTTGAAAGGCAAAAGGAGCTCTTCTTCGGCGACATCAAGCTCATTTGCTGAAAAAGACCCCTTGCACGAAGGCGATTGCTACGCACTTGTTCCAAACAGAAGTCTCATTGAGATTGAAGGTGTAGATACGTCAAAGTTCTTACAGGGCTTGATTACAAATCATATGCCATTGATTGCCACTGGCGGGAATGGTTTCTACACGGCGTTCCTATCACCACAGGTAACTAAAAATGAATAGAAGTAAGTGGGATATATCAAACATCTCTAACCTATTATAAATTTAAAGGGACGCCTTCTGTACGATACATTTATATATCCTGTCAACGTGGGAGTCAACTTCCCGCATCCAAAGTTCATCATCGAGTGCGCTGGTGGAGCAATTGGACCTTTGTCACAACACTTGAAGCGGTATATCCTACGGTCTAAGGTGAAACTAAGAGATGTCACATCAGAATATTCTATATTCAGTATATGGGGACAGGGCACGGCACATCTTCGCTCCGTCACCCATCAAGAGCCATCACATCACGAAAAGCATCCAGCAGGCAGTCTCGTGAAGAAAGAGTCGAGATTTGCAGATATTGGATGTCTAGACCCCAGAGTTCCCAACTTTGGGATACGAGTCGTGACAAAAAGAGATGAAGGTGGGTAGTTGGACATTCTGAATTGAGCGCTACAATGTAGGTGTGATTAATCATGGTGTAAATTAAGGCCTGTCTTTGCCAAGTTCCTTCAAAGAACTTCCCTCAAGCGAGTACACGATAAGACGCATTTTGCACGGAATACCCGAAGGGTTAGATGATTTGTGGCCGAGTCAATCTTTACCATTGGAATCCAACTTTGATTATATGAACGGAGGTTAGTGACATGACTTTTTCATCTTTAAATTGCTATGTGGAAGGCGGCTAACTTCCATAAACCCCTTAGTTGATTTCCGTAAAGGATGTTACATCGGGCAGGAATTGACTATTCGTACTTATCACACCGGTGTAGTACGAAAGCGAATTGTCCCAGTCCAGATATACCGGGAGAAGGATGGGTAGGTGTTGTAAATTATTCTCACACTAAATGCTATGATGACATGCTAATGTATTTGGACATAGGGTACCGGAAACTTTGACAGTCGACCGAAATTACGATATACAAACGCTGCCTTCAATTCAAGCAGACATAAAACCAGCAGAGGAGGGAAAGAAGCGAGCAGTGGGCAAATTCGGATCTGGTATTCACAATATTGGGCTTGCATTGATGCGTCTTGAAGCAGCAGAAGCAGAAGGAGCTCAGTTTGTTGTTGACGAGGCTGGTAGTGATATACGTATTAAACCCTATATTCCATCGTGGTGGCCTGTTGATGAAGAGTCATCGAAATAGAAGGCTACTAAGTATTCCATTTCACCAAGCCTTGATAATAAAAAAATTTAATATGAACCATGTGTCAGCAGCCATGACGTTTAAACTGTTTGAGACTGAAAAAGCTAAAATGCATGCCAATAAGTGGGGTAAAACCCTATAGTTCTGCTTAGCCAAGACACAACCAAAGTTAATCCCCCATTTCACAGTCTCAACCATCCCATGTCTATGCAATCTAAATCATCCAACATCAGCAAGGGAGGTCATGCTGAAGGTACTACCGAACGTCTGAATGAGCGACTGAAAGAAGAGTGTCGTTCATACCCTGTCAATGAAAATCCACAGGCATCCTATCCGCCTGACGATCATGATGAAGGTGTTGATGGTTCAGGTATCTCGTGGCCCTCTCGGACCGAAGAGCAGCAAAAGCTGGACAGAGAGGACGAAAAGAAGTACCAATATTTGACACAGAAATTCCAAAAAGATAGGAAAGATGCAGAAACCAACTACGATGAAGGTGTTGATGGATCTGGCGCACAATGGAAGCACAGTCCGTAGTTAATTGATTGCCGGAGAGTGGACAATAAAATATTCATCTTGTAGCCTAGTATCCCGCGATGATCAAGCGAGTGTCTCGCGTGCCATAGACATTTATGCATGAGGGTTACCTCATGTATAGCATAACAATTCACATTTTTCATTCTACCCAAACATTGATTATGCTTGTAAAAAAATAAAAAAAGAAATAACAATTCCTTTTTGTATTCAAGAGACTGAGCGGTACGGGTGAAGCGCAGAATAGCCCGAACGCTTGAACACGTCGGTAGATCTCCACGTGACACACTGCGATAAACTTTTTGGCTCATTCAATAAAAAAAAAAAGGCCGCCCACCCCAATAAAGCGCAAACCAGCTACTGCATGACCATTGCTCAGCTCTTTTCACCGATCCGTCTACCATTTCGAAGACTGTTGAGCACATCCACCATGCCCTTTACATACGAGGTAATGTCCCCGGCTTTCCATTTGAACGCCTTCACATTGGTTTCCACTTTCTGACAGGCTTGGCCGCTTTTGGCCACTGCTCATAAATAGGAAGCTGTAACAAAGATAGTGGGCTTGCAAACCAATGCAGCCGTTTTGGATGCTTTGCGAAAGGCCGGTCCAAGAATGAACGATAAAAGTCTTCCCGAGATGCGCGACTACTTGCGCAGAATCGGATATGAGGTACGTTGATGTTGGAGATATCAGTATCAGCGACCCCTGATGATTGAACCGTTTATTCGATGGATAGTCCAAGGACTTGGACTGTATGAATATCATTCATGTTACTGGAACCAAGGGTAAAGGATCAACCTGTGCCTTGACCCAGTCCGTCCTTCATAACTGGACATCACCAGATGGAAAGCCATTGAAGACTGGCCTTTTCACATCTCCTCATCTGGTTGCTATGCGTGAGCGTATCCGTATCGATGGTGCCCCCATCTCCGAAGATTTATTTGCAAAGTACACGGAAGACGTATGGAATAGACTCGAAGCAACCAAAGATCAAGCTGCTTACCTCCAGCACAGCCAAGACCCCAAGAAGGTAATATTATCCAGAAACAGGTGGAAAAGAAAAAAAAGCACGAGAAAAGAGGTGATAAAGAGGTGGATGTGTCTTTACTAATCACGTCTGAATATCTCTGCATAGATTATCAAAAACCAGCTGCCTAATCCCGATAAGCCTGCCTACTTCCGATTTTTAACCCTAGTGGCTTTTCATGCCATGATGCAGGAGAAGGTCGACGTTGCCATTCTCGAAGTTGGTGTAGGTGGTGAATATGACTCGACCAACATCGTCGAAAACCCCATCGTATGTGGTATCACTGCGTTAGGCTTGGATCACGTCACTGTCCTAGGCAATACAATTGATTCTATTGCCTGGCACAAAGCTGGCATCATCAAGGTAAAAAAAAAAGTTCCACAGCGCTCTCTGCAAAACTGGGTTATGGCACTTTTTTTTTCGCCATATTTATTCATTTTGTGTCACCCTCACTTTTCAGAACAAAGTGCCTGCTATAGCATTTAATCAGGTGCCTGAAGCCATCGAGGTTATCAAGCAGCGAGCTGCTGAAAAGGAGGTAAGCGATCATTGGCTTTCGAGATCAGGAACAGGCGAAACAACGGTTTGCAAAGATGGGTTCTAAGCTCAGGATCAACTAGGCTCCTCTTCAAATCATCTATCCCGAAAATGTCACAGCTCTTGATAATGTTGAAATAGGTAGGTGGGGGGGGCCTTTATGAAGTACCAATATTATATTTGAGGTAATTTTGCTGGTGGATGTATCAATTAACCGCGCCCCCGATTGCCCCATCCTCTTATTTACCCATTACTAGGACTTCATGGTGTTCACCAACGCTACAACGCATTGGTTGCCGTTGAGCTGTGCAAAATATGGTTGGAGAAATGCAAAGGCGTGAAGTTTGATGAACCTCAAGGCGTTGTCCCCGCCAGCTTTTTCAAGGGACTCAAGGAAGTCAAATGGCCAGGTCGTGGCCAGGTTATGCCTGTTCAAGATACCAAGTACGCAAGTGAAGTCCAACCTGATACCGACTTAAAATGGTACCTAGATGGAGCCCATACAGCAGAGAGCTTACAAGTAAGGTTTTCATTACCCGATTGAGGGAGGGTTGGAATATATATGTCTAGGATATTGACTTTTGTGGGTATTGCTGTTTTTCTGAATAGGTGTGCGCCGAGTGGTTCAAAGATACCGTGAAGGAAAAGGACGACAACACGAAGCGTGTTTTGGTATTTAATTGTACACACGGAAGAGATGGTTTGCGACTGCTGCACAGCATTTCAGCTATCCATAAAGTGGTCCAATTTGACCATGCCGTTTTCTCCACAAATGTAACCTTTAAGAAAGGCTACACAGCAGGTGAGAAAAGAAAAAGGAAAATTCCTTGGAAAAGAAGTCCCTCCTCACGTCGCGAAAAGGACAGTACCCAGCCAGACCAGTGCTGGGGAAAGCGATCCAAAGCCGTCTACCTATATTAACTTTAAACCTTGTTGCCCCTACAGACAGCGCCAACTTCACCGTGGCCATTGACGAAAAGTTAACGTTACAACATGAGCTAGCCGATGCCTGGATGAAACTTGTTCCAGAATTTCCACAGGACCATATTCACTACGCAGCTAGTGTGGAGGAAGCCGTTTTGTGGTCGGTTGATTTCAGCCAAAAAGCGGGACTTGGCCAGAAGACGCAAGTGCTATCTACCGGCAGCTTGATCATGGTTGGCAATACGCTGACGGTGATGGATATCCCACCTCAATAATAGAACGAAATATTGAGTGGGTGGGGGGTGTCCGGGTACACACAGTCTTAAAAAAAATAATAGCCCAATGATCATGCGAGGGAAATTTCCTATAAATCCTCCCTTTAAATTTCACACACAACTCATAACCCCCTCTTTTCTCTCTTTATAACAAGTTTTTTCTTATTGTTCCATTCTGAATTATTACCATGGTGGTAAGCAGTGAGATTAGCGGTCATCTCAAGCTATTGCTGAGATTCAACCCAAAAACACTAAATGCATAATGTTAAAACCAAATTCTGTTCGCTAGGACCACGCTTTTAATGAAGTTGAACTCAAGGAACTGAAAGAATCCTTTGGACTCTTTGACCAGGGTCAAGGTATCACTGCCGAAACCCTTGGTGAAATTTACAAGCGCATTGGATTCAACGTTTCTGAAAGCGAGATTGCCGAACAGGTAAGGCGGGGGTTAAAGTCCGGCTTGTCTCTCAGCAAGCCGAAGCGTTGTACAATTTGTATACTAACTGAGTATCTTTTCAGATCCGTCTAGCTGACAGACACCACAGCGGCCGCGTCAACTTTGACGACTTTTTGGCCGTCATGGACAAGGTGAGTATTTCGTACCTTTCATGTGCCTATTCCGCCATCGTGCCTGACCCTTCTATTTTCCCAAATTTTTATTACAGCAACACCAACACAATCCTGAAGAAGGTTTGTTGGAAGTCTTCAAGATCTTTGATAAGGACAATGATGGTCTTGTGTCTGGAGAAGATCTGAAGGAAGGCATGACCAAATTCAGTAAGTGAACAGTTTTACCGGCTGGATAATCTTTTCAGTCATTGGTGTTATCACCCACATCTTTTTCCTTACCACTCCTTCTCAGATGAAAAGTTCACTGAACATGAAATATCCGAAATGGTCCGTGAAGCTGACGTCGACGGTGATGGTTTGATTAACTATGAAGAATTCGTCAAGATGATGGTACGTAATTTTCATATTGCCCTTAGATCATAGTGCCTGCCTGCCCTCGTATGCCCGTCTTTTCGCCTTAGCCGCTAGAATGTGACGTAGGCCAAATGCACGTGGTCGCGACTATAGAATGTGTCGTACTTACCTTTTCCCCCCTCTCATAGACCCCTCCTAGAGTCAAAGGCCGCGATTAAACAAGTGGGCCACTAAGAGATTTACTTTCTTTTTATTATTCCTCTTTCTTTTTGTTTGATAAACGAAGAAAAGAAAAGATTTACACTACACTGGCTCTTATATTCATCACTTTACTTTCCCTCGCTTACTATCCCCCTTTTTTGATTATATATGCTCGATGTCTGATCGATGCGTCAGACATAATGACATTGTTTTAACGAAAACCAAAAACCTT
Organism: Umbelopsis ramanniana AG; assembly: GCF_025399195.1. Taxonomy (NCBI): domain Eukaryota; kingdom Fungi; phylum Mucoromycota; class Umbelopsidomycetes; order Umbelopsidales; family Umbelopsidaceae; genus Umbelopsis; species Umbelopsis ramanniana. The sequence continues at coordinate 123,963 of NW_026252108.1, forward strand.
TTTTTGTGAAAAGAACACCTGTTTGAACAGGCATCATGTGAGATGAAACCAATGAGGGGTTACGCAAAGTTAAAAAAAAAATGGCCCCGCGCGCGGCATTGCCTTGCTAACATTGGTGAGGAAGTGTGAAAGAAACCAACCGGTATGCCTTAATAAAGATAAACCTCCCCCTTTTTGTGCCAGATTGTCTCGGGCCATGCCGGGGAAATGCACTGACTCACGCTGGTAATACAACAGCATTGTGAGAGGACCCTTGGGGGATTTCGTTTGTTACAACAATATCCATGTCACAAACATCTCAATGTTGACGCTCGCTTGATTCATCGTTTTTATTGGGCGTCCTGGATAAATAATAGGTGAGGGTAAGGTGTCTGAATTTTGAGAAAAAATAAAAACACTCTCTGCCCCTCTCGGGTATACATTAGAGAAATCAAAAGGAGAAAAGGAAACAACATAGAACACAATGAAAGAAACACAAAACAATAAAGTAACCACATTGGAGCAACAAAAAGAAAGAGAAAAAACCGGAAAAATGGCCATGTGTGGCATATAGACAATGGATAGACTGAATGAAAAAGAAGAGAGATCGAAGGTATATATCACTGCAAAAGATAGGTTGATTCCACCATCCCGGCTATGCAACAGAGGGCATACCGCTCTATTCCACGAGCCAGGACAAAGAAAAACCGGAAGGGGATGCAATGTGTCTTTTTGGTTACGTGCGAGCTTTCGTATTTTGTGTACGTGAGTTGAAGGGAACAGAAGAGGTAATATATGTAAAAGGAAAAAAAGAAATGGAAAGGAACATAGAAAGAACACAACAGTAAAAGAGAAAAAGACAATCAATATAACAAGCAGAATGTGAATGTGAGTGTGTGAGAGTGTGTGTATGTGTGTGTATGTGTGTTGCTGCTTTTTTTTTTTTTTGTTTCTGGGTCGAGTAGTTTGAAAAGGATGTTGTAGTCTGTGTTGTTTTTTTTTTTCTTTCACCAAGTGTGGTGGTTTTCCATAGCGTTTTGATTGTTTAATGAAGTAGGCATTTGTTGTTCAACCAATTCTTCTGAAGTCTTCTTCTCATCTAGCCGATTAGCGATACTGGGTTGTTGAAATACTTTTCCAGAAGATGCTGATTTAGGGGCATACGGATGGTGTCGTGGACTAGCCACACGTTGAGGGGTATCAAAAATCGCACTTTCACGACGATGAAGGTAAGGGGATGTGGGCGACTCTTCAAAGTAATGCGAAGGCATATCTGCTCGTGGGGTAGGTGGCGACATGGTGACAGCCGAAGGAGAAATCAGTCTCACAGCTTGTTGTTGATAAGGAGTTTGCTGCTGCTGATGATGCTGCAATTGGTGACGAGACCCAGGCGAAGACGATCTGGATGAGGCGGCGGTTTCTAGCACATTATGATTCTCGTCATTGTAAACACCACCGCCCGTTGTTTCAAATTGCGATGGTTTTCCAGATGGCATATGAATCGGTGAAGTGAATGGGGGGATATCATCCACATGCCTTGGTTGAGGGGGGCGGAAGTTATTATTAGTGTTGTTGAAATCACGCCTACGTTGTTCAAGCATTATATCTTGCGACGTTTCACGTTGGTGTGCATATCGAGACTGGTCTACGAATGGGCTGTCAGGCGAATGCTGCTGATATGGAGAATATATTTGTCCATAATTGTGTGAGGCATGCGATGGGTGCTGTTGTTGGCTCACCATTCCACCCACGGTATTATCATCGGTACGGTAATCGAGAGGCGGGTGGTTTTCGAGATAAAGGTTTTCGTCACTTGACGGCAGGTCATGATGTGAATAGGTGGGAGGACGAAATCCTAAGTTTAAAAAAAGAAACGAGAGAGAGAAAGAGAGAGTGTGGGTAAGTCAACTCGGTCAAACACAGGGGAAAAAAGGGAGAATGACGATGGGCGGGCTGGGTCAGCAGAGGAGGGGAGTCCCAAAAAAAAAAAGGTAGGGTTTTTTTTTTTTTGGCAGATGGGCTGAGAGGTTTCGATTCATCCCCCAAATTGTAAAGAAACTTACCTTGTGATGTAGAAACTCGATTCAAGTAATCGCCTGGTCTATCCCAATTGCCGCCAGGTGGGGCAGGTAAAGAGGATGGGGAAGGAGCGCTAGCATTGAACGCACCAAATGGACGAAATGCACCCGAGATAGCGGTAACACGAGATGGTCCTCCTCCTCCATTCGCTGGGTACAAGAACATACTGGGATCGTCGACAAATAATGGATACAAAGCATCGGCGATCTTGTATTGTACAGCTAGCACTTTAGCTCTAGCAAACGTTATCCTGAATAAAATAAAATAGAGAAGATCAGTTGAGTCGGGGGAAATGAGGGATACGTGAAAAGACGCGCCTCAAACTACTTACCATACTCCTTTCAAATGCATTGCGCCAACCTTGACCACAACACGACCTTTTTCATTCTTGAGAATACCATCGCGTTTTCCTCTCGACATCCCTGCTACATTCAAAAGCTTGGTGCCATTGACCATGTCATTGTCTAAAATAGGGGACGGGGTGAGACAGATAGGGGAACAGCCGACAGGGGCCGGGGAGAGAGACGGATAAAAAATGGGTTGTAGCAGAAAAAAAATTTTTTTTTGCACAAACGAAACATGGAGTGGGGGATGAGGTGGAGGAAGGGGTAAAAGGAACATGAGATGAATGGGAAAGAGAAGCCAGCCAGACGATGAGTACTCAAATTGACAAAAAGACGTATCCTGTTCCCGGTTCAGAAGATCGACCATGCAACTTACCCTGACGCCTGGCAACACAGATGCCTTTTGCATCTACTTGATAGCATAACGTGCCTTCATCCTCCCATAGCGTAGTAGACAGTTTTGGCCTTGGAGGAACTTGTGTATGATAGTGATGGTGTACAGGGAATGGTTGGTATGTCTGGTTATTCGACGAGATAAACATTTGCTGCTGGGTTGGCGTCGGTGACCCGTTCACGCTGCTGGGTTCACTAGGCGACGCTTGGTGTTGAGTCGAAGATGGCGGTGGATGCCAGGGGTAGTTGGGATCACCGAGCGGTGGAGGGGATGAGGGTCGTTCTACCGGATGATGGCGGTACATTCACTGATGTTGCAATGGGATGAGAAAGAGAAGAAGAAGCACAACCACGAGAAAGAAGGAAAAGAGAGAAAATAAAACGAGTCAGGCGAATATAAAAAAAGAGAGAAAGCAAGAAGAAGAAGAAAAAAAAAATAATAATAAAAAAACCTTTTGGGGGACAGCGAAGCTTATGTTGTATGTGTCAAGGAAGAGCAAGAGAGAGAGCAAGAGCCCTTTTGAACAGACTGCTGGTTACAATGCAGAATCTTCGTGTTGCAACCCCTCCCCCCATCAATTTGCAACACAGCTAAAATCAATTTTTTAAAATTTTGTGCCAGACAAATGGCACGTTTCAGCTGGTTGGTTGGTACCTGACTGAAAAGAAACTGAGCAAATACTACCCCTTCCCTTCCCTTGTACTATGGACGCAAAGGCTCTTTTGCGTTCAGCACTGCAGAAGGCTCATGTCGCTGTGCTAGCTGACCAGGAGAAGAACAATGCCGCGGCATTAGAGGCCTACACAGAGGCATTGCTGTTACTGGATCAAGTTCTCATCTCAGTCGATCGAGATGAGGACAAGATGAGAATCCAACAGATTGTAAGTGCTTTCATTTTGACTTGTATAGGGACACTTTTTCTTCAATGTTGCATGTAGCTATTCGACGGTTAGATAGCTTTGGGGTGTGGTTATCTTTTTAACTTTTTTTTTCCTCACCACTCTTTCTTTTTTTTTTCTGTGGGGAAACCCACCTAATTAGTACGATACATATTCAGACCGGATCCGCAGTCTTCATCTACTTTCACCCAAGCCAGATTCCCAGGATTTGTATCATACGTTTGAGGATACGCCGTCGTCTAAGGCCAGTGAACCAGTGGATGATCAACAGACTCCTTTGGATTGGCTCTCGCGACCTGCCAATCGAAAGTTTTCCAGTCGATCGTTACGAAGCCCATCCACACCTCAGACATATCAAAGAGCTGCATCTCCATCATTTGAAACGGCAAGACCTAGGAAGCAACCATCGGCGCGCTCACTTCATTCGCCGGATGATTCACCTACCCCTACTTATTCGAAAAGTACCCCTAGCACGCGACAGGTCGTCAAGCCGGAAGAGGCCTTCTCCCCATTACCACCGCCTCGTAGGAAGCCATCCACGGCAAGAGCTCGATCGCCATCACCATCTCCCATGAGGCAACATGGCTCTATGCGGTCTTTCTCACCATCGCAGCATCCACTACCACTCAATGCTCTTCATCTCATAACTCAGCCGAGCCTCCCCCCACCTACAGCACCACTTCCCAGCATACCGGTTTCGCAGTCGGAGCCACTGGGACTGAAAGACCACAATATCGTAGAGGAAGAAGGGATCGTCTTACCGGCTTCTAACACACGCTCTATATCTTCCTGCTCCTCTATAGACTCGCTGCAGGTCAGCACAACGCCTAGCTCCCATCAATCCACCCCTGTTTTAGAGAAAGAAAATATTCACATGAACCCAGAGCCCATTCAGCATACCCCGTTGCCCACACTCCCATCTCCTCAGCAACAGCCTACATCGCCAGTCCATGATGCCCCCAGTTCACAAGAACTGAAGCCAACTCGTATCATTCCGCCGCAAAGGAAGGTGTCCCTACAAAATACAGCCATGATTCACAGTGCCTCGTTGCCAATCCCTCAAAAGAATCCAGAAGACCCATCGTCCAATCTCCCCCCATCGCCTTTGCTCCAACGAACGTCCTCTGTACAAACCTTTCCTAACATGTTTGGTCGGTCCAGTAATTCCGTCCTTATTCGCAAGGGATCCATCCCCACACGAACGTCAAGCCAAATTAGTCGACCTTCCTTGACTCCGTCGTCAGATAAAGCTCCTATGTCAGAGTATTTTGGCAGACAGCCCAGTAGCAATGGATCGCCCAACCAAAAAATGAATCAATTGGTCGATACCAATGCCCTACCAGAACCTGTTAACCTGCCTGTCCCAGGCACCCCTCTTCATTTATTCAAGGCTCTCGAATCCAGCATGATCCAGGGTGCCTATATTTCGCGAAGGTTGTATGTGCCTAAAAAACTATGGTAAGTGGGAGTTTTTTTTTTTGATTTTTGGAGGATGGCCACCAAACAAAAAAAAATTGGGAGAAAAGCAGTAGAAGATGCACCAACCCACAAGAATAGAGGGTGCTACTGTTTGTCGTTGTAACCAATTGCTTTACTTACGCTCTTTTCAACCACTATTACTTCTCGATCATGGCAGGCATCAGCCCAACGTTCGACTACCCTCCATCGAGCCTAAGCTCAATGCGATAGAAACGCTTTTGCCACAGCTGGCAAAATTGGAACTGTGGTCTCACCTGACTGACGTCCCAGCTAGTATGCGACAAATTGATGCATTGGCTAAACTTTTAGATTCGCTTCAAACGTCACTCACCAAGAAACTTGGCCAGCTCAAAAAAGGTCACGATTACGATGACTTCCAAACCAATTCCATGCCGCGAAAAGTCGAACGAGATTCCGTCATTGTTGGTCTTAAGGATAGTGGACCTAGCACTGCTGGTCGCAAACAATTTTCTTCTTGGGGATCGCGCTTATCGAAAAGCATGACGTTCACTAGCGCCAAATCGTAAGTAGCGTTGTAACAGTGTATTCTATCCAAGGAGCTTCAAAGACTAATTCCAACACAGAGAGGATTTGTATCAACAATACATCGATGCCCTTTTGAAACTGTTTCAGGCATCGCACGTTCTTGGTAAGTCAGTGAGGAGGCAGTCAGGGTCCAAGGGCGACACAACATGGCATTAACCATTTTTTGCAGAGGCTTGGCTGGCACATTACAAAAACGCCAAAACAGAGTCTACAACGTCCGAAGCACAGTGTGAAAAAATGCTGCAAAAATTACGAAAAGTCTGTGAGTCGCTGGATACCGTCATTGGCGGCTTTGTTGTGAGAGATCTTGCCATATTGCTTGGCAAGTGGATGAAGCGTGGAAGCAGTTGGGTTGGTGACTAGCCCAGTGTCTTTTCTTTTTTTTTCTGTATAGCTTTAGTTTGTCACCCACAATAATTTAATTTATAATACATGGCATTTTTTTATATATTAGTTTAAGCGACTTGTGTGTAACTTTAATCTAGTGCGATCCATTTTGATAGTGATTCTAAGACATGGTAATGTTACAATTTTTGCTATATACAGGAGGCGCGAGATCCCTTTCTTCAGCGGCAAGTCGGGCCGAAGGGGGTTGTGATAAACATGGGGGGAGGGTGTCACATACGATGGTCATTCAGTAGCTGTTGGCATTCATTCACAGCCAATTGAGTGGCCTGTTGTAGCTCGCTATCAGATGGTGTATGTGGCAGTAACGACTGAAGCGCCACCAACACCCATGACTTGATGGTCTACACGTTGAGAAGGACATGTCAATAAACAAGCGCGCGCGGAAACCCCCAGGCATAGCTCCTTACCTGCGCTAAACGACGGTCAGCATCGTCAAAATAAACTTTTTCAATTTGCATATCGATGGCCTCATAATCAAAGTCGTCAAACATGTCAAAGTCTTGACTATCACTTGATTTTAAGGATAATGACAGCTCTTGTGCTGTACTGTGAGTGGTTTGGTCTTTGAGTCGAGCGACCCGTTGTTGACGAACAGCAAGGATACTTCGGATAAAGTTGACTGCATAAAGCCGCGTTCCGTCAGGATACGAGGTGGTGATGTCCAAAATACAACTCCATGCTAAATAAAATAAACATGTCAGATTTACAGGCGCGCCGCCTTTCGCTATTTTCCCCAGAACTGGAGACCGTGCTTTGACGTAGCTCCATCACATACCTTGGTCAAGACTTATAGAAGTCAGCTCAAACCATCCGGCCGCTACAGAGACAGCATCACGGACAATTTTCCATATGTAAATGAAGGCGCTTTCAATCAAATCGCGGCGATCGTTTAGATCAGCAAGCCAGTCATCAACAGGGAGGAACCCCTGTTTGGCCATCGACTGTCGAGCCTGCATACTGCCATATTCCTCGACAAGGGACCCCAATCGTTCGCTCAACAGCTGAACAATGCAGCACAATCCATCACGGTCGTCATGAAACGCATAGATTCTAGCCAACAGTGTGAATGCCTCGAAATACATCTTTCGTGCCGTCGAATCGCTTTCGTGAAAGTTGAGAAACGACTTGGCTTGGACAATTGAACGTCGCATGATGTCACTGGATACCGCGTGAGCGAACAGCATGCTTAAGTTGAAGTGATTGCCCAATGCTGTATAACTGCCATGATCACCGTTGCGTATGGTCATGATATGAGTGGGTACCAGTTGCGATATAAATCTTCTCAGCTGTCTGCGTTCCTTTTCCATGGCCGGACTTGTGGCATCTTGCTCTTGCTGCAGCGTAATACATAGTATTTTCAAAAATATATGAAAACAGCTATCATCGGGCGAGACATCGTGCGGAATATAGCCAATAAAGTCAATGAAGAACTCTGGAAACGATGAATCCTGCTCTGTGGCCAAATCTTGGAATCGTTGAAGGAGATAAAATGAATGCAGCTGAAGAATAGCTTTGCGACTGGTCGGTGATGGGTATAATCGACATAGCTGATGCACACGACTGAACAGAGCTCGAATATAGTCATCGACATGTTCCTTGCACTGAGTATTTGTCACATGTAGCATCTCAGAGTAGGACAGCTCGCTCTCCGCATTCAACACAGGAGTATCTTTGAGGAGGTCGTGCACCGCGAACCAGAGCTGACTGTGATCCTTTGTTTGATCTTCGTGATTGCCGTATTGCTCAATCTCCTTCAATACAAACAGCCATTGCCATATAACCTCAGCGGTATGCCATGGGTCCAACCCATCCGACCTGCAGAATTTTTTGATGTGGGCCATCAGAGTGGAAAACTTATCAAGCGAACTCGTGGTGACCAATTTATCAAGGTAGTATATCCATGCCTCCAAAGCAAATGAGCTGATAGCATCTCCAGTGCTTAGAGGTTCTGGACCCAGCCACAATAGTAAAGCTTGCATGAGATCCAGTTGAGAGTTACACTGCAGTAAAAAGCTGTTGTGTCCAATTTGCTGTTCCCAATGGTTGGAGAAGACAAACCACATTAGCAGCATCTGTGTGACAGAAACTGAAAGTGACACAGAGGGATCGCTCGATTTGAGAATAGTATGCAATTTGGTAGAATGTAAAATTCGTCTTTGAAACGAAGCTGATTGCTTGATAACAAGGTCTTCACACGGTTTTCGTTCCTCGGACGGAAGAAGCGGTACCCAATGTCGTAACCAAATGGTCACAAACGCCAGAAATTCGCCAAACTCGACAATGAACGCGTCGCTCTCCAGTATACCAGACTCCATATCTTGAAACTTCTTCATGGCTTCCCAAAAGAACCCTAGTATCATATCCAAAAGATCTTGCAGACAGCCACCACTGTTGATGTTAAAGGAACGACCAAACACTTTAAATGCTCCACTCTCTGTGACAAGCTGGTTATAGTCTACAGATGCATTCGGCACGATATTGCATTCGGCGCTTTGTTTAAAAAAACCTCGCATGATAAATCCGTCCTTAGGTAAGCGCCATTGCATTCCCAGTTCTTTGGGACTGAACGTAGTTGGAAAGACGCGGGTATCATTGAAAAACCGAATAAACGCCATTTGAGTTTCCGTCGGTCCATGCGTAGAAGAGATGTTTGGACTTGAAGATATCGTGTCAACCTTATTGTGCGTTTTCAATGGTGCTGCCGAGCGAATTTTGACGGGAACAACAGGGTCATCAAAGGCCTTTGAAAATCCATGATGAGCAAACAAGTCGGATTGCTTTGAATGGACCTTGCGCTTCTTCTTGGAGGACATGGATTTCTTGGGTCGTTGTTGCGGATTGATGATTTGAATATCACTATCGATGCTACTTGGCGACGATTCATCTCGGTGATCGACTACATGTTCCCAGTACTGTTGCTCAAGTTGAACATCGGTAGGTTCAGTGTTTTCCAGAGTATCTGTCAAAGGTCGTCTTCGGCCTCGTCGTTGCCACCAATTGATCTTGGTCACATCAGCAACGGATTGATAAAAGAGACCAACGCCAGAAGGAATGATGGGTCGAACGGTTTGAGGATTGTCCTGGGCAGTATCCGGTCTCAACTTATTTTTACTTTGTAGAAGTGCCTGAACCCAAGCAGGCAGATCCTCTTTACTCCCTCTTTTTTGTTTGAAATGCTGGTCCTCTGCCTCGAGTGTTGATTCGGGCTGAGACAAGCGAGTTGCGGACGACGGACTTGTTCTTGCTTTCTTCACATCCATGAAACGCCATATCCGCTGCTGCTTCTGTCGGCCACGATCCACATGAGATGATGTCTGCCTTGAACGTCGAGAGCTTTTTTGCTGTCTCGCTGGTTTTCGAGGTTGGTTGGTTCGCTTCACAACAGGAGATCGATTTGAATACTTCAACACCCTATTTCGATTGGTATCCGTGGAAGAAGACTTTGTCCTTGATATGAGGGCTGATTTCGACTTTCCAGAACGCTTTGAAGTCGTGCTTCGAATTATCATTCTATCGATAGGATCCTTGTCACGCAGTACGGCTGGGGTTTCTTGATTGCGTGATTCCTCAGCATCCTGTATCGGTGCTTCGTCGTTTGCCTGCCCAAGCCAATCCTCCAAATCCCAGACATCATCGTCGTTTCGCTCATCGTTGCCATCTGCTTCTTCATCATCAGTGAATATGTCGTTCACATTGAGTGCTTCCGCTGTGAAATTATTGGCGTATCCTTGGTGTTCACCTTGGTCGGTTGCAATACTCAATCCACTGACCTCTTTTGCTAGGTTATCTGATCCAGCGCGGTTTCGCCTCCGTTGTTGATTTTCTCTCCTTTGAGCTTGTAACAATTTTTCATCCTCGGTCAATTCCTTACTAAACACTTTGGTGAACGACATTGGTAATATTCCTCTGAGAGCTCGTCGTTCCTTGAGGACATCAAGCCGCCCTTGAGCTTTGGAAGATCGATTCCTGGGACCTTCCAGTGAGTCCTCTTCTGCACTAGACGAGGCTATCGTCTCCGCTTCACCTAGGTATTGAACACTGCCATCATCCGTATCGCTTTCATCCTGTATGACTCGTCGTCTCTTCCTCTTTTCTCGGGTATCATTGTCTTGCGTATCTACATTGTCTATTGAAAATTCAGGAAATAGTAGATCCAGCTGTTGTTGCATTGTCCTCCGTGCGCCATTTTGTGACGGTAAAACTTCAGTGCGTTGTGTGGACTGGAGAGGACTTGTTTTATTGCCATCGTTGTTGGCTGATATAATCACATTCTTTTTTTTGTATGTCACTTTTGCTCTAGGTGTCCGAGAATGTAAGGTGTTCGTCTTGGATGTCGATGCGATCGGTAGAACTTGTTTGTGTATTTGACGACGCTGGTTTGGTGCAACACGCCTAATGTGTTCCTTCCTAGACGCCGCTGGTTTCGCCTTTTGAGCAGCGGCTGCCCTTTCAAGAAACTCCTTGTCATGCTGTACATACTTTTCTCTAATATCCCGTCGTTTTTGAATTTCAGATTGAGAAAGATGAGAGTCGTGAATGTGACCAACTTGAGCTTTGTACTGTAGTTTTTCGATTGTGAACGGATGCAATTGTATATCTCTTCGCTTGCGCAATAATCGTTCACCGTATTGCCGATTGATATTCAATGTATTGGACTCTATGTCGCTATGGAGAATGGTAGGAGGAGATATTTCGGATGATGTTGGTTGACGGATGCGGTCAAAAAAATCTGGCCGTAACGGAATCTGTTGATTATGAGCCTCTAGGGTAGGGACGGTGAGCAAAACAATATCCATTGGATCGAGACTTTCACTTTCCGGGTGTGAGCTATCACTGGTCCCTTCAAACGAGTTTAAGGGCACAGTTTTATCCTTTAACCCTTCATCTGCGGTGCCATCGTTAGACATAGGTTGAGAGTCTATGGTGATGTGACCAGATCGTAGATATGCAGAGTCCAATACAATACTTGGAGATATTAGTGCTTCTCCAACCGCCTCGTCCGGTGTAGACGACTCATACTGCCATTCGGGAGAGGCTGCTGGTGGTGTTTCTGGCACCAGCCCTAGTAGGGGAACGGAGTCAGGCATCAAAAACAACGGCGGTAGCGCTTACATAATTATATACTACCACTACTAGATGGCTCTAACTCACCTTCAATGCCAAGTAGTGGGAATGTAGAAGCATTGGAACTGCTTTGGTCGTCCGCACTGGTGATGCATTGTAGTTCCAAGGCATTAGGATCGGCAGCAAGGTGGCTGGCTACCGTTTGTAGAGATTTTTCATCGACATATTCTTGACTGCTTGTGGTAGAGAGCACAAAGCTATCCCAAGGATTCGTACTTGCTGACTCGCCCGGCGATGAAGCCATGGGGACATATGAGCGATCAAAAAAAAAATGACACGAAGATTTTCAACGCGAACTTTGACGCGAAAGCCAAGCGGACACCCAAAAAAAAAAAAAAAAAAGTCTGCTGTGAGGGATAGGTATGTTTATTATTCTGGTGAAGGGTCGGTCGGTTGATCGTGTTACTAATGGAAATGACTATACTACAAAGAGGTTGTTGAATGGTATTAATAGGCTGGTACCGCCACATTGCTAGAGCCGGCAAAGCGATCGACCATATGATCAATAGAAGCGTTGCGGAACCGATCAGGCATGTGGTTCAGAAGTGGACGAGCAGTCAAGTCAGCAAGACGCCGTCGAAGTCTCAGCTGATCTTCTTTACTTAAACGTGGCATACTAAGACGAGCAGCAACTCGGGTCGAGGGTGAAGTAAATTCTGGTGGCACTGCTACTTCAGCCCGGAAGTTCACAGGCTCTCTCTTTTCTGTCTTTACCACTGGATTTTCCTTTCGCTTCTTGCTCAGACGGATTTGTTGTCGGATAAACCCTGAATAGAATGGGATAGTATTATCAGTCACAGTTTCCATTTCTTCCCCTGTTACCCACCTCCTTAATTACACGTCGCTCCGCTCGCTCAACCCCAAAATGGTTTTGTGGGAGCTTACCATAAAACCAATAACAATGCAATGGGAAAAATACACATAATGCGACGGTCGTTCCAGTAGTAATTGATGGGCATTGATAGGTAGCAAAAATCATATAGGCATGGAACAGTATCCTCGTGCTGACGAAGAACAATGCAAAGGTATAATCATGTCTGAGTTTAGAGTCAATCGAACCGAGGGCAAGAAGGAATGTCGGGGCTTCCAGGCTGCACATGGTGATAAATAGCGAAGCCAATCGATTCTTGAGGACCCAAGCTAAGGTGAACATGTAGACTGTGTGATGAATCCAACCCGTCAAAGGGTCTATACGCTTGCGATAAAAGGCTACTCCGATAGCCAGATCCAGGAACAGGAAGGTGGCGAAGAAAGTGGATAATACAACTGTCCACCATCGCTCCTGTATGATAGCTTCCAAGTCCCAACCATTCTGTGATACTTCACGAATGAGTGGTATGGAACCAAGGGTGGTAACTGAACTACTGAGTAGGCTGAGGACATAAGCTCTTTGCTTGTCGGAGGTGGCCCAGCCCTTGACGTGCCATACGGCATACCATGCAACTAATACACCGGTACTGACAAGGGCGGTGCCAAGCACGAGAGGTTGCTGTAATGCTGCCGAATATGAATCGAATGGGGGAAGTTTAGCGTCCATGGAAGAAAAGAATAGAGCTTAAAATTGATTGGGGTTGGTAACAAACCCATTCTTTTTAATTTCATGAAAAGATTGTGACTTGCATCATGTGATGATGGATTGGCACCACCAATGATCAGCAGCAGCGCGGTCCACGACACAATCAGTTTCTTATCACGGCGGTTTTGCAAGGACCAACCTGGATCGAAGGCGCATTTATTGCAAATAGCTACTATGTACGCTCCCAAAGAATATCAGTTTTATATCGCTTTGGACACATGATTTAAAAAACAGTCTACTGTTTAATTGGTGGCATAGCTCGTTGAGATAATGAATGTAGGTGGTGCTTTCCGTCACAGCATTGTCGAACATCTTCATGGGACTCGCAGTCTGACTCACAATGTTCATGGTCTTCCTCTAAAGATGGTTTCACCTCTCGACGAGCTTCTTGTGTAAAAGATGCTTCGTCTGCTGGTCGACTGCGGCTGAACAGTGACTGCATTCGCTGGAAGCTTGGCTTCCTTGGCAGTCTAGTAGACTGTGTTCGTTGTACAGATTCTATGGATGAAACCGTCGATGGTTGCTCTATGGCCGGTCGATCCAAAAGGTAGGATAGCGACTATATCATATGACATTGGGCAGAAACAAATAATGGTGTGTCAATATACATTGATTACTTTGTGAATATTAGTCCCACACATACCTTATACCACAAGGCATGTCTTTCCATATCAGGAGCAGTGAGTTTCAGCTCTCGGTTGGGTGTCTTGATTAGTAAACTCGCGGATGTATCGTTGAGTACACCTCGGTTAGGAACAGACATAACCGCTTCAACATAGGCTAACAAAAAAAAAAAAAAAGCATCAGCGTTTGGCCATGATGATCAGAACATAAGTGTGTGCATTATTTCCACTTACCACTCTTTGCAAGAGCCTCACTGCCATCAACACCTGGTTCGATGGCACTCCAGTAGAGTGTGCGAGTATAAGGATGAACCCAGAAGAATCGCCGATGTCGGTGCTCAGAGATGCCACCACCAACAGTGCGTCTAGTATATTTCCATAACCAGTCGCCGATCATGGTTTTGGTGATCGCCGTGATAACGCTCAGACTTGAAGGAGTCGATGGTGAATTATATAAGCTCATGCTACTTTGTGAAATCAGAGACGGTTTGCGTTGCAAAGAATGTTCAGACAGACTTTCTACTCGTGAGGATGTCATGCTGCTACTGGATGAATCGACAAGTGATTTTTTGCGAATAATGACATGACCATATTCGTCTTTCCTCGTTTTCTCTTGTGCAAAGTCTTGTACTGAGTCGGATGGACGTAAGGACGATATTGAGGGAGATGATCGAATGCTCTTGTTTTTCAGAGGTATGGGGGTTGAAACACTGGGCTTTGGTGTAGGGGTGACATGCATCTTCGGAGTCACCGGCGGCTTTTGGGTCTTTGCGATGAGCATGGGCGATGGTGGTCTCTCTGGTCGTGGCGGTGCGTTAAGGAATGCCATAGACGAGCCTTGGAGAAGACGTTTTTGTTCCCAGGCCAATCGTTGAGATGCGTGCTGTGCCTTGTCTTTTGACATGGCGTTCGCTAGATAGGCTGTTGCTAGAGCCTCCGCCTCCTTCCTAGTCACCATATCCTCGCCATTTGGACCTGCCACATAGTTGGTGGAATGTATGTCGGAGGGGAAGAAGCTGCTTATGGGACTTGTTGCCGTGTCGACAGTGTCTACTTCAACATGCAGGTCAACGGTTGGCGTCGCTAAGGGGGTAGACTCGCTACTTGTATGATCTTCCATAGTAACTTGTACACTGGCATCTACAGGCGGGGGAGTGTTGATGGCTTCTTTTTTGGCCATTGTCTCCATCATGTCATTCACCGTCAGTACTCCCTTGTCACTTTGCTGATCTTCCATGTCAATGTCCACGCTATAGTCTATTTCTGATCTTTTTGGTAAAGAGTCAGCTGGTGTGATGTGAAGTGATAGATCAGGTGTGGTGCCCCACTGTGAGCTTGCTCCAAACATGTCTTCGGGTGATTCAACATGTAAACTGGATGTATCCAGAGAGCGATCATTGTGAATGCTGTATGCTGTAGTTTTCAGCTTTAGTTGACCATATTCGACATTAGCGACCTCGCCGTGATTGTCGATATGTTGCTGAGCGATGGTATCGAAAGCGTTTGCTTGCGCACTCGTTTGAACCGCTATGCTACCAGAATCTGCAGGCGGAGCATCCAATGGGTCTAAAGCCGAAGTGCTCAACTTTCTTTGTCTTGGCACTGCGCTTAGCGGTTCCATAGTTGTTGTACTCAGCGTTCGCTGTCTTGGGGTCGGGTGGGCCACATCAAGAGTTTCCCAATGCGTTTGAAGAGCAGCATTTTTTGCTTCTGCAGGTGCAGCACTCAAAGGTGTCATATTTGAGGTGCTGAGCGTCCTCTGTCTTTGAGACGGCAGTTCCAAGTCGTGGGTTTGTACATTCGTTTGAGCCTCAGATTCGGCATTAGTTTGTGTACCAATCTGCATGCTACTCTTCATATCAGTCTGCATGGCAGTTTGGAGAGTGACAATAGTGGTTTCCGCTGGAGGAATGTTCAGTGGTTCAATGGATGAGGTACTGAGGGCTCTTTCTCTAGGAACAGCAATCTTCACGCCAAGAGTTTGTGCATCGGTTTGTGTGCCACTTTGCAGAGCGACAGTATGGGATTCTATAGGTACTGCGCTCAATGGCTCCATACTTGATGTACTGAGCGTTCTCTGTCGAGAGATTGGCATGATCATGACACCAAGAGTATCTGCATCAGTTTGTGTACCACTTTGCAGAGTCACGGCCATTGATTCGACGGGCATAGCACTCAATGGCTCCATGCTTGATGTGCTGAGAGTACGTTGTCTCGGCATGCTTATCACACCAAGCGTATATGCATCAGTTTGTGTACCGTTTTGCATAGTGACAGCATTCGATTCCGTGGGAACTGCGCTCAATGGCTCCATGGTTGAGGTACTGAGAGTTCGCTGTCTAGGAAGCGGCATGGTCATCACGCCGAGTGCATCCGTTTGGGTACCATTTTGCATGGCGACACTATTCGATTCTATGGGCATTGCGCTCAACGGTTCCATACTTGAAGTACTGAGAGTGCGCTGTCTAGGAATCATTACGACACCAAGAGCATTTGCATCAGTTTGCGTACCGTTTTGCATAGTAACAGCATTCGATTCACTTGGAACAGCGCTCAAGGGCACCATGTTTGAGGTACTGAGAGTTCTTTGTCTTGGGAACGGCATCATCATCACACCAAGAGCATTTGCGTCAGTTTGCGTGCCATTTTGGAGGGTGACCATACTTTTGTCTTCAGGGACAGCACTTAGAGGTTCTAAACTTGCCGTACTCAAAGTTCTTTGTCTCGGGAGCGGTATATTCATTTCAAGTTTCTGGGCATCAGTTTGTGTACCCATTTGCGTAACGTATGCGGAGCCTGTCTGCGTGCCAGCTTGAAGAGCGACAATATTCGCTTCAATGGGAGGAAGATTCATAAGTTCCATCGCCGAGGTACTGAGCGTTCTTTGCCTGGGGACTGTTTGTGTAGCAATATGCTGTGTGGGGGTGGTATACTCGACAGGAGGAACATCCAGCGGCTCTACACTAGAAACACTGAGTGTCCTTTGACGTGGTTCCACGTTAAACTCGTGAACTTGGAGATGACGCATATCTAACATCCTTTGACTTTCGATAGGCGGTATAACATCAACTAACTGTGTTGTCGTTTGAGAAGCTGATGCTGTTGCTGGTGGCATATTCAAAGGCTCCAATATGGAAGTACTGAGAGTTCTCTGAGGCATAGGTGACACAGGTGTTTGACAATAGGCGTTGTTCATTTCGGCAGGAGCAGCCCCCAGCGGCTTCAATATAGATGTACTGAATGACCTTTCAGGAGAAATATCCACACGTAATGCTTGATCCTGAACATTGACTGTTTCTGTAAACAAAAATCGACATGTTTAGTTTGAAAGGCAAGCCCTTGATGGCATCAAATCACTGTTTACCTGTTGATTGTACCATTGTTTGCTTATCAGGTGTCATGATGGCTGGAGCTAATTGCTCCTGCAAAGTCAGACTATTGGCTAATTCGGATCCTAACGATTGCATCTCTTTGTCGCCATTCATATAACTGATATCCATTGCGTCTGGATCCAACGACTTTTCCGATGCGGAATCATCCATTGTATCGTCCCAGTCCGGTTCAGCTGCCTGGCTGCTAGAAGGCCCTGTCGATACATCATCTAGATTCAAGTCGGCTCCGGTACCGGTTGAGATCGTTGTGGTTTTGGTACCTGCTGGTTTGGTATGTTTTGAAGTCTTCCTTTCTATTCTCTTTTGAGCTTTCGTTCGACTCTTGCCTAATGCATTGAGATTGCTGACCTCATGCTGAAGATTTTCCACAGTTTCTTGGCTATCTGATAATAGCTTTGTCAATTCGTGCTTTTCCTGCTTCTCCTTTTGTAACGACGTACGTAGATTGTTGATCATTCGATGAGCATGGGTCAATGATTGCTTTGCGGTTGTCAACTCTAATTGTTGATTGCTGCTTTTGATTGGCGTGGAGGTTGAAGCCTGAGGCGTAACGTCTTGGAGTTTACGGTGCAAACCAGGCTTTTCATCTCGGTTGGTACCGTCGTTGGAGATGGATCGTATGGAGAGTTTGGTGCGTTGAATATCCAATTCACTATCGAGAGATTGGACTTTCTCCTTGAAAGTCATATTCTCTCGCTGAAGATTCGCAATGGTTCTTTTCAAAGCCTGTATATCTTGCTCATGGCGCAATTTTGTACTTTCCGATGCCACGGCCCACTTCTCCGCTTGGGTTTTTAACGCGTCATTCTGCTCAGACATCAATCGCAGCTGTTTCGTCAATCGAGCATTTTCAATTTTTGACTTATTGACAAACTGGTTACTCTCTGCAAGGCTGGTTTGTAACTCCTCGTTTGTGACCTCCAAGCCCCAGTTTTGCTCCTTGTAGCGTTCTAAAATAACCCAAGTCGGCATTAGCTACTATCTCGCGATATTTCGTCAACGAACGATGACAACGCACCTTCACTTTCCTCCTTCTGCTTCAAGTGCTTCATCAACATTTCAGTAGTTCGCTCATCGTCTGATTTGACGATATGCAATTGCTTGATGATTTCTTCCTTATTCTGCAACGCAGCTTGCAGTTTGCGGACTTCTATGAGTAGGCCTTGACCTATTTCGGTAGCAAACTCGATGTCGGTATTGCGTTTACTACCACCGGGAACTTTAGATCTTCGTTTAGTCGGCGTTGACGTATTGATAGATGAAGGAAGCAGGCTAGTAGAGCTATTGCCGAAGAATCTAGGCGTGGGCAGAGGAGTGCCTTGTACTGACTTTGAAAATAAACATGAGCCCATTACACATACTAGGTGATTCCCCAAACTGTAGTGTAGCCCAATCTTACCTTGACAGCACTGAGTTCTCGCTCCAAAGACTCTAGCTTCATACGATCCTCCTTGTCGAGTTCTCCAAGATCGTCCATTTGCTCTAGATCGTGTAGACGTTCTTTAATTTGATTGATTTGACGTTGCAAAACATTTCGACTGATTCCTCCTCCACTGAGCTCGCCGAGTAGTCGTTCTTTTCCTTCTAGTTGTTTGACAAGTTCTATTTTGATGGTTTCCACGTTCAAATTCGAAAAGGATACGGGTACTTCGGGACCAAAGTCCATTAAAACAGCTTTGGTATCGTCTGCTAAAGCGGAAGCACTCGTCATGGGTACAATGGCACGGTGGTGCAATGTATAAATTAAAGGATTAAGGAAAGGAAATGACAGATGAAAGAAGGGAGTGGTTGGGTCTGACCAGGGAGCTTAACGCCAGTCAGGGATCACGCTGCGAAGAAATCACTTGTCAGAAATTTGAAAGATAGACTTTTGAATGGAAAATTCAAGGAGCTTTTCAGCAGGCAAATCTGATTACTTCTCCTTGGCCTATAAAAAAAGAAATTCCATCTACCTCGCCGTTCTTTGTTCTTCAGCGACCTTTTATTATTATTGCCACGGCGCGATAATTTTCACTGTCATCTTTCATCGTTAAATTCTGTGTTGCATCCAAAAATAAACTTGACTTAATTTCTGTTACACTCCTCCACGAGCTTATTGCAACACTGAAAAGGAGTGTGAAGGTGTTGCTACACCCAAATCACCCAAAATCTCCTTAACATGTTGAAAGGGCTGCCAGGTTCGCCTACCCTTATATGCCCTTCTTTACCTATTCAGTTGCCCCTGGTTTTTACCAACAGTGAATTTCTTAGTGGCGCAGCTTGAAATAAGGACGGAGATCGCCCATCTGCTTGGGCATGGAGTATAAGGGCTGTAATCGGCATTCTGATTATAACAGCTTTCCCAAGCTTTGTGTCT
The DNA here is from genome assembly GCF_025399195.1 of Umbelopsis ramanniana AG. Taxonomy (NCBI): domain Eukaryota; kingdom Fungi; phylum Mucoromycota; class Umbelopsidomycetes; order Umbelopsidales; family Umbelopsidaceae; genus Umbelopsis; species Umbelopsis ramanniana. The sequence continues at coordinate 143,162 of NW_026252108.1, forward strand.
GTTTAATTAGTCTGACTTCAAGTTACAAGGACAAATGAATGTCACATTATGTTAATGCAGGGCGCATAAGCCGCAGCAGAGGAACATCAATATATGTTAGCCGACGATACTAATGTTTATTTCAAGAGAGTCAGATACGGTAATATGAACGAACCAAGGAAAAGACCATTACCAGCCACCTCCTGTATGGCGCAATGTGTCGATGTAGATGTGCTACTTTATACCTCATAGATAACTTTGAGTTCACGGAAAGGAAATTAGACACAGAGTACGTTATACGTACATTGGAACCTAGTTCCAAGTCATTTGTTGGCCTTGACTAGATTTGGTAGAAGTTGTGGCTCAGGTCGTGTTGGAATGGTTCTGCTCATTAAATCAACTGTTCTGTGTCTTCTCTGTCCCCTAGAACAATGTAGATGTGGATTGATTAGACGGATGTAACATGCATGAACACTACAGAATCCCGATAAGATGGCCACCCATGGTTGGAATATGTTATACAGGCATTTTTATTGATAAGTGTGGATGTTTTTTTTTAATATCTCTGGTGGTATAGAGGTCACGATGTTTAGTTTGACCTATGCAGAATAGGAAGGAATAGGCAGTCGGTGGTGGGATGGGCTCGAACAGAGAGCGTTTTAATATTGGCACCGGACAGCAGCTTGATTCATAAATAAAGCATCCGACAAGTCTTCAATGTAAGTGCTGTTCATGTTGTATGTTGCACCGACGCATCCACTGTTGAAGTAAAATATACATCCAGCTTCGTCGTCGACCCAACCGCTCTGCATGAGATTCTTGATATCAGCAAAGAAGTTACAGCAGTTGAATGGCTCGCAGCTATGTTTGAAACAGCTGGTTCCGTTTCGGCCAAAGCAGGCCGCAAAGCTGCCAGCCTTCACTTGGTATACCAGAGACAGGATGTATATCAGCGAAAAAATGAACAAGGTTGAAGGTTTCATGGGAAATACATGCAAAGAAGAAAAAGAAATGTTCGAAACAGGGAACTATTTTCCTCTTGAACATTTCCAGGTAAAAAAAGAAAAAGCCTACCGTGCTGCTATGGTAGTACTGTGCAACATGAAAAAATTGGATGTGTAACTCATAGCAACGGTCTTTTGTGGCCGGCAATGCCGTGTTTGCACACTGCATAACTGCTGAAATCAATTTAGGGATATATGTATGGTTTTAATGTTGGGAATTGGGTCCAAAAAGATCTCGTCTTGTTGAAAATGAGAACTGTGCTGAAACACTGAATGAAAATGGTACATAATCTATGCTGATTTTTGAAAGGAATACACCACTTGGGACGAGTAATACATGCAATGATACTATTTACTAGAATTAAAAGAAAGGGGTAGGCGAAATACAGTAATTACGTGGGGCAGAGTGGCTGCATAGGATTTGCAAGCCTATCATATCATTTAAAATATGCCTTGTTGACGGAAATAAAGAACTCCCATGCCTGCACCTACGCCTACAAAAATGAGCCCCAACGATCCTGCGATGGCTACCAAGATAACCAATGGCGCGGGAGTATGATCTGGTGTGGATGTTGATATTGAGTAAGTCAATGGTTCCGCAAGGATATCAGAAACAGGTATGACAGATGGTCAAGGGTACTTACGGGTAGTGGTATAATTGATTGATTGGGCTTTGTAAAATATTTGCTTGATAGTACCGGGCTTGCCAGTTTGAGTGGTAGAAAGAATAGTAGGGTACCAGGTAGCTCCATCAAATAGCGCACTGCTAACGTTGCCGAATCCGACCAGCTCTAGTTGACCATTGACCATGAGCATAGTTTGAGATGCAGAAAGGAAGCTTTGATCATTGGGCGATTGCATTGGAACAGCAAAAATTTGGTGTATTTGGGTAGATGGCCCAAGTTGAGTGTCTGTCAATAGAGTTCGTTAGCTGCTATTTCAATATCCCTTCAGTATGCGTGGTGGTACCTACCAAAAACTGTCAGGTTGTTATTGCTGTAGACGCAAATATAGGATGAAAGATCCGATTTTCTAACACGCCAAAAGAAAAAAGTTTATAAAGGTCAAATTCATCAGTGCACGCTCTATGCAATCATTATATGCAAGATGTAAACTTACTGTCCGGCAAAGAAAATCTGATTAGCGACATCGTTGACGAAGACGGTAGTGGCTGGACCAGGCAAGCTTGCGTTGAATGGAGACCAAACTTGTGACCCTGAGTCGAATGATGTAGCGTACACGGCCACTCCATTCAAAGTAAGGTTGCCTACGGCAATCCAGTTTGACTGATGAAGGATGGTATTAGTTGAAGTGAGCAAACACACACAATTCAACCTACGCCTCAATTGTACAGCATCGCTAACTAAATACTTACATTGTAATAAGTAAAATCACTGATCTTGCCCTGAACCCCTGATCCCAATGACTGCCATTGTGCAGCTTGGACGTTCCAAGAACAAATGTTGACGCAGCCAAGCGATCCAGCAGTGTCAAATCGTCCAGCAGCAACTATCGTGTTGTTATCAGTTGGGTTGACCTTGATGACGTTGACAGCAGGTGTATCGCCATTGCTCACTGACAATCTAACATTAGTCAACGGTATGGCATTCGACCAAAAATCGATTTATATCTCACCTGAGAATCCACCAGTTGCCACTGCCTTTTGTTGTGCAACATTGTAAACCAAAAAGCTGCTGGATGAACCCGAGCTTAATGAAGCGTTGAAAGTTCCACCAATGAAAAGAAGATCGTTCATGGCGGCTAACGATAAAACTTGGCCTTGGATAGGAACATTGATAGCTTTCCATGCACCATTCGAGAGGAGGGCAACGTTTTGAATACTTCCATTCAAAGAGAATGATCCACCAGCAGCAATGACTTCCCCTGAGCCTTGGTCCCAAATAACTCCAGTGTTCACAACGGCATTTGAGTTGGCAAACAAATTGGAGGGTGATGCAGTGATGGTTCCATTGGTGGCTAAAGCTGCATAGTCTGAAGTTTGGATTGACTGGGCTCCCAGGAAATTTCCAAGATAAATATCGCTATCGGATTTAGACAAACCGTCGATGATACTACCAAGTAATAAATAGGATGGCTCAAACCAGGTCCCCGAAGTGATGTTGAAATGCATGTTATCGTATTGAACAGCATTGGTAGTGACATCTCTAAATTGCCCAGATACTGACAAAGTCTGATTATCGCCTGAGAGAGTCAGTGCTGTTACTGGTCCGTTCACACCCTAAGAAGGAATATTAGCAAGAGATGATGACGGTATGATATAGCATATATAGCCGTTCCAAAGACTTACAGGTGGAACAGCCGACCAGGTATTTCCTTGCAAATCGTATTTTCCAAAGTAGTTTATCGCTGGCGTCGTACCATTTGCAACGGTAGTGAAATTGCCACCAGCAAAAAGGGATGACCCACTGACAACAAGTGACGAGATTGAATTGTTGGACTGAATATTGCCAAGATTGCTATACTGAGCAGTTGCATATTGATATTTGACGAGGTTGCTACCGTTTTGAGAAAGTGTGCCGCCGATATACAGATCACCCTGGCTGGCATACATGGCTCTCACAATCGAACCTGCAGCAAGTTGGTCTGGGAAGGGGATGGGAAATTGTCAGATTAGTATAGGCGTCTAGTAGCAAGGTAAAATTTTCAAAGAGAGAAGGCACATACTGGCAAGAGGTTTATACGAAGTCGTATTGCTGGTATAATTGGCCATACTGAATTCCAGAATACTGACAAGCGTAGAGCCAGTGCTGTTCTTCACCACCTCGATTGAATCCGCAACGATGCTGACAGTACCGCCTGTTGGGGCAACGGCATTTTTGGCTACTGATAACAAGATGCTCGGGCGAAACAAATCAGATGTAGGCGATATCATGCCGGAATAAATCATTTGGCGCGCATCAGCTGTATTGTTTTGATCTAGAGTGACAACTGAAGTGTTTCCTGGCGATAGTGTTAAAGTCAAGTCAACTTGTGTGCGTTGACCACATGTACTGGTACCCACGCAGCCTGGCGTGGTGACAAAAAGCTGGTATAGACCCATACTGGAAACGTATGGTTGGAATAAGATGGATGCATTGGCTGTCGTCAATTCGCTGGCTGGGAAAGTGCTGGTAAGGGCGTATTGGTAGGAACCTTGAACAAAGCATTCTTTCCAATTTCCTGTGGTGACGGTCACACCCTGTGGCGTATCAGAACAATTGGAAGAACTGGCGCCGTTACTTGCGTGAAGTATGTTATCTGAAAGGGAGTTAATTTAATAAATATGAGTCGGGGTGCGATAAAATGGAAGCCAGTAAAACCAATCATAAGATTAGCTAAAAACCAACCTGATGTAAAAATTTCGACAAAAGAAAGGCCACCGCCGCAACCAAACCATGAAAATATTTCGATTCGCAAGCCCTGTGTAGGAAAAGAGTTGACCACTTGGAAATCTTGATATGAAATCGACTTGTTGTGTGATAGTGAGCAATTTTGAGTACAAGTGACAGTTTGTTGAGTTGCTGGATCTGTATATGATAACTCATAATATGTATTGGAACCTAGAGCAAGGACGCTGAAATTCGACGGAGGGTTAATATACAGGTGCAGGCTTCATGATGGCTGCGGTTTCTTACTAACCCAAAATTGTCTGTGCCTCTTCCATCGTAAAACGTATTAGCCAGGCGGAATGTCTGCGGGGTCACAGTCTCTCCAAAATTGGCTTCCCAATAACCTGGTGTATCGTCTTCCAAGAGCCAAGTGTGATTATGTACATTGGATGTGCTGGTGGGACACGTTATGGAAGTAGGGTCGTTCCTCGTTGGATTTGAGGCAGTGTTTCCGCTACCTACAGACTACGGGGGGAAAATAAGATGAGTGGGCCCAAATTTGGGAATAAATAAAATAACATTTGCTTTGCTACGCTTCGCTTGATCTTACCGATGGTGGGCTAAGGGGTACAGGTTGACTAATAGTGGTATTGCCGTATACGCCATCCATAGTGCTTTGAAATTGGCCAGCAAAAAAAATGGTGTTGGTCACTGGGTTGGGAGTAATGGAGTAAACCGGACCATCCAGTGCTTTCCATGGCATTGGCGTCCAGGTGCCAGACCGCCACATCATGACACTTGTATTGAATGCACCTCCTACATAAACAGTCGATGATGCTGGATCACAGTATAGGGCGTATACAGGGCCATCCAATCCTGACTGCAGGGAGACTATGTTGCCTGTTTGTGTATCCAGTTTTGCAATATTATTTGTTACAGTGTTATTTATAGTGGTGAAGGATCCCGCGAAATATACATCGTATGCGTTGTTGGTGCCTCCTTGTGGTAGTTTGCAAGCCGCATTGAGCGTTCCAGGAGTTGATATTATGCTTTCAAAGGTATCGTTGCTGCTCTTTGATAGTATTGTAGCTGAATTGACGTATAGAGATTCAAATTGGTGTGGGTTGCTGAATCGAGACAAGCCTGCAAAATCGCCAACGATTCCGAGTTGTTGAAAGGCGGACAAATCCAACCCGGGTATATGAGATGTATCAACGGATGAGGCCACTGAACCCAGCAATGAGGCCAATGCCAGCCCCAGTAAGCTGATTTGATCGAGCCGTTTCCGCATGAAGGAGTGAAATGAAGGCAGCGGCGTGAAAAGAATAGGGGGGTTAAGGGTCGCGGGCCGCCGGGACCTGAAAGCTATATTATGTTGAATTAATTTTGGCCAATCAAACGACAGTCCTGCCAAACCGGGCATCTTACAAAACGTTTGTCATTGCCGAAGTTGGCCATCGAGTGGTGTGCGGTAGAGCAGTACACTGGAATGACGACCGACTGATAGTAAGCCGGTGTCACTGCTTGAACTATGTTGTTTTTGGGTATCTTGGATGTTCCATTCGTGGAGGCTACCCAAGTGCTTCTAGTCGAGGCAGCATCCGCTCAAAATAATTACCATGCTTCATTTCGGCAGTGACAATGTAGCAAGCGTGGTGCTCAGAAACGCAGTGGTTGATACGTATTTTTTGGATGGTATCACTTTCGGTGAATATCCACGCGTTATGATATATTGCGGTTCGGTTTCCTCGTCTTCTCTAGCCCTTGGTCTGACTCCTGCAGGGAAAACAGTAACAGATCAATTTTTTTTTCTCTGGTTTTGGGATGTGCCTCCTGCTCTCCTTTTTTCTATTTCGCTAGTGATGTGCTTGTCGGCTTGCTTGAGCGCTCTTGAAATCAAGTTTTTTTTTTTTTTGGTAGTTCTTGAAATCAAGTTATTCAATTTTGATAGATGCCCATTCTGTTTGATAAACGGAATCTCAATAATAGCGAGTCAATCTACGGAAGCAAGGGCTGCATTCCGACGAAATCCTTTGAATCTCTTTTGATCGACCACGTCGGTAGCTAGTACTGAAGATAAACCTGCTAAAGCCATGAATTCTGTCTTGATATTTAATATTGCAGAAAACCACAATATCGACATGCGCTACAAACGGTGCGTCCCTTTTATGATGCTATAACTTGTTTGATTGACAGTATTTTGGTGCTAATCAACATTTAGTTCCTATCCTGCTGATAGCACACTTCTCCGCCCATCCCTCGGCTTGCAGCAAAGAAAAGAGAGAAACCTTAACAACCGGAAGTAACAGTGGTGGCAGGCAAATCATATAGGCAATGTTATCACCAGAGTTAAATCCAGAGTCTTGTGCCTGAGTAGCCGTTTCTCATTTGTTTCCGATTTTTCCAATATGTGGAAAGACCGTCCAGGTTGACACTTCCAATTGAAATTGACAGTACTCGATGTGGATGCGCTCACATTTCCTCATGTGTTCCTGAAACATTACCGATATTTTTGGAGATGTACGAAACAGCTCACTCGAATTAAATAGCCTGAGGTGGGTGAATTGAGTAAACGTCATATTTGTAGCCGAGGTCTCCTTACTGCTAGAGAACCAGGGAAGGGCTATTTCAGGCTAATAGGCAATGTGTCCTTACTATCCCTTGGCTACAGTCATAGTTTTTCTCTATGGATTGCCACAATAAAATCTTTTGCATATTCTGGCATAGTATGTATTTGTTTATGAGGTCATTTAAAACTTTTTCTGATGAGTGAATTTCTACGAATCCTTCTGTATGGAGTGCGTAGCTTGTCGATGTGACGAACAGTCATAGCTCCAGAACCATCTTTCATGCGAACTCAAAATAGCACACATGTATCATTCACCGAGTGCCAATGAGCGAGTCAGTCTTTCAATTATGCCGATGGTCTGAAACATACGGGATAGAAATAGTACTTTCGTACCTGAATGTTCTCCTTTCTATATCCACACGACATTTCGCGTCGGTCCAAGGGAACATCAGGTAGCGTCAGATTTTTTGATGGTCGCTTAGAACCCTGAATGGGACATTTTCTATTTACTCTACCTTCCACTATCGGCTTTCACTTGCCATATATAAATCACTGTTCATGACCTGGTTGCCTATACGTGTCTCCACATCGCAAAATCTGGCATTATCGTAGCCCCCATGACACACCGAGGTATAATTTATTGCCTTGCAAACGGCAAAGTATACCCCATGACCTTAGTCACTGCTGAATCGCATTTTATACTTGCCTCTTATTGTCTATACCGCAATTGGTCGACAATGAATTAACAGATGTCACATATACCAGAAACAACACAAAAGCCTCGAGACTCCACCACACCCAACATCATTGCCACTCCTTCCAGAGTAAACACACCCCTTTAATGATACGCCGATTGACCTCACCTAAAGCTAAAATATCACCTTGCATTTTTTGACCTGCTCCAGCCAAAATATCCATAAACAGCCAAATCCTGCTTCTTCAAAGGGGCACATTACGCGAACGTTGCACACCAACACTGACTGCACGGACCATCCTAAAGACATACAAACATCAAATGCTGTTCTTGCGGCTGGCGTACTTGATCATGATTTGCAGGAACGTTTGGACTCTTTCGTTTTTACTCGGTTAATTCGGATGGAAATTCGCAACTACCAATATCAAATTACATTTGTTCTTATTACTTACTATTCCTTTACAGCCAAGCCGTTTGACAATGGATCCCATTGTTTTCTTCTGATTGGTTCAAACTTTAATATCTTCCATGAGTAGCGGGCTGAGAAAACCTTGTGTAGCCATGGCCAGGAGGGTGCATAGCAAAAATCAACTATGGAAACCAGACATCTGGCAAAGCTTCGTTTTGGTAGATTCCTCATTATTAACAGCATCATGCTAACCCGTTGTGATTTCAAACTACAATGTTTAGAAGATGTAAAACTCAAAAGGGGAGATTAATATTAATCCAGCGGATTTTCAACCTTTCAAGGCTACTCTGACATGGGAGTTCTAAGAATTCTTTCTCTTTCTTTCCATGTCGTCTTGGCATACATGGTCCGTTCCTGTACGCCCAAAAACCTAATTGATGGATAGGAAAATGAATCTTCCATGGCTATACCAATCTTGCATGAGCTTGCATCTCTTGGTGGGGAATTTCGGAGAGCGAAGCAATATTGACAACATGCATTGAAGGGTTTAACCTACTTCTTTTCAGCGGCCGTTTAGCACTATTGTGGAATAGCGATGGAAAATGAGGTCATACCAAAATAGGAACTCCCAACAGCATATGCAGAAAAGCAATGGGAAACTGCAAGAACTGTTTTTCCGTTTTGTTAGCTGTTCGTCGTCACCGTATGCACTCCCAGGCAAATTTCAAGTTTACATCATGCCCGACGTCAGAGACAAGGGAGACAGTTCCAATCGTGACCAAACCGCTAAACACTGATCGAAACCAAGGTATCTAAGGGGTTCATGTATGACCATCCCGTTTGGCCATATGGGAACCTTACCCACCGATAGATGAAATGACAAGCACGACCCATCGACTGTCCAATAGCCTTTCAAGGTGTAAGAAATTTTTTCGCGCTGAACACAAACTCAAATATGGCTATTCGGCGAATCAAGCCATTGCTGTTTTTGAATTTATACGATAGAGCCGATGACAATGTCTTCACGTCAGCGCGAGTAGAAAAATTCAAGCAGCTGGTCGATAAAATATTAACTGGTTTCACTTATTTCAAAGGCAGCAAGATAGGGAAAAGCTGGGCCAAAGCAAATAAAAAAAAAATAGTTGCCTATCCATATCGTCCCATCGAATCGTCTCGTGCCTAATATCTCTTCCATTTATCCAGTACAACCAATGTGTTACAATCATTGCCAGTCTGATGGAAAAAAATAACTACCCTCCCCCAACAGGATAGAGGACTTGCCTGAATACCGGCAGCGCGGAGTGCCGGCAACAGGGTAAAGGTACTGGCGATTTGACACTGATATTATTTTTACGCAACTACCGCCCCCCCCCCTCGTTCCACCTGAATGGTTTTTGGTACCTAGGCTTTTCAGTGAGAAGGTGGAAAAACAAAGCGGGCAAAGAACCAAATGTACACACCACTTTTGAGTTTGGCGCATATGATGAAATGTTGGTTGCATTGGATTTGGGCTGAATGCAATTGTTCCGTGCTGACTATCGCGAACCACATGAGCATTGGGCATGTTGCGACCCAAATCTATTTTTGTTTTTTCTGGATTACTGTCTCGCATTGTTGAAACGACAGAAGCCCATTTTCCCCTGTCTGTTTAAGCGATGCGTAAAATAAATCTTTCCACATAAATCCGTGCCACCACATAAAAACAAGGCTGACCCGATGCCCATGGTATCATGTTTATATGAACAAGCTATTGAAGCACTCTCCTCGGAGCGTATCAGTATGTGTATTGTGATTGGATCCAGAAGTTTCCAGTCATGTCTGTTGTATGAACCATCGAGTTTTTTTTGGTTTTTTTTTTTTTTTTTTTACTGAGCGCCCCCGTATTTCATTTTCCGATTACCTTTCGTACCACTTGCTACTTTGGGAGCAGACTTGTACCCATCCAGTTTTTAAAATTCTCAACCCACGATTTCTCTCATCCCCTGTCGTTTGTATCTCTTTCTTCTTCCGTTCGCATCCTCGATATGAAGTTCATCTCTGCTGCTGCTCTTCTCGCCTTTGCCGCCTCCGTCGCCTCTGCTGCCGATGCTGGTATCCTCTTCAACTCTCCTCTCACCGGTGTAAGTGCTTTAAACGGCGTCGTTAGCATACTTGGCTCGCCACCTTAAAACTCACCTTTTTCTCGCTGAATCTCTCTGTTACAGACCGTCTGGACTGCCGGTAGCACTGGTATTCTTACCTGGTAAGTGAACACAATCGAATTCATTTCGTACCCCTTTATGCCAACTATCCTGCACATCATCTAATCAATTCTTTTCTCATTCAGGACTTCCGATGATTCCAGCGTTACCACCATCCCTTCCATTGATCTTAAGCAAGGACCTTCTTCCGCTCTTCAACTTGTTTTGAACATTGGTGAGTCCTGTTTTCTAAGGTTTTCATTGACAGCGTGAGCAAAGGTTTTCGCATAAACTAACTGATTTATGGCTTCGTAGGTGTCAACGTTCCCGTCTCTTCTACTCCATACACCTGGAACATTCCCGCTACTCTTCCTGCAGGAACTGACTGTAAGTCCTTATCTACGACAACGTATACACCTATGAACTCAGTTTGCCGAGGACCCGGTTTGGGAAGCGTGTAAACAGGGTGCTCGGACAATCTCCGGGTTAGGTGAAGCCAAAGTGACGGTCTTTTACTCACCTTTGTACATCGTTTTCAGACGCCATCACTGCTGGTGTCAGCCCTAACATCAGCTACACCGGAACCTTGACCATTCAAGCCGGTTCTGGCGCTGCTTCCAGCGGATCTGCTTCTGCTTCCGGTGCTTCCTCCTCCGCTGCCATGTCCTCTTCACCTGCTACTTCCTCCTCCATGCCCGCCACCACCAGGTTAGACATCCCGTAACAATTCGAGTATTTTATATTTTTGGGTCTTACTAACTTCATTGAATTGAATAGCGCTGCTGCCACTACATCTGCTGCTGCCACTAGCGCCGCTGCCTCCTCTGCCGCTGCCTCCTCCTCTGCTGCCCCAGCCACCACCTCCAAGTCTGGAAGCAACTCTCTCAAGGCTAGCCTTGTTGGCGCTGGTCTCGCTGCCGGTGCTGCTGCTCTTCTCCTTTAAACGTGTGAAGGCGAACCGAACAAATGACGCAAAAATCATCGCAATTTTTAATTACTCACCCATCTTCATATGACCGCGCCAACATTTCTGCCATCCATACCTAGTACGGTAGTTTGACGCCCATTTTGGATCCCCCCCCCTTTTTTTTAAAGCAGTATTCAGTAACGCTTTATTTTCTTCCTGCTCAAAATATAATTTTTACCAGATTCACAGTACGGTGGGCCTATATAAAAAAAACGGCTACAATGGGAATTGCTTGGGTGTGTGTTGTCAGCATTTTTCCTTTGTTTAGAACAATGCATGCCGACGCAGGTTCGGTAATACGTGGATTTCATCGCGCTGTTTGCAGATGGATTATTCTGAGAAGTAATGGTCCATATGTTGGTTGGTGTTAATGGAAGTATTGTCCCATTCGGTTGTTCTTCGTTTTCTATAAACACCTCACAAAACAAACCCCATTTTTATATGCATGGTATTATGCGTTTGCCTCCAATTATATCTCTCCAGACTAATCCATGAATGCTAAGCTGCATTCTTATAATGTGCTTGTGCACTTATATGTGCCGCTCTCAAGAAAAGAATGTTACAGGTTTTCACTGCATATATTGACGAATATGTTAATGACACAAACGCTGCAGTGAAAGGGCCATGTCGAAAATGTTGTCTGTGTTGGAAAAAGTATGCGTATTTTTATTTTATTATTTCGTTCCTCGTCTGTTATGCATTTTCATAGGTGGAAGCGATGAAAGGGACCGTACTCTAATAAAATCAAACAGTCTATCGAACAATGGGAAAAACGGTTGTCGCTCATATAGCGGATAAGGAATTTTTGTTAACAATGGTAAGTAATTTTCATGATAAATACTAAATGAAATTAAAACAAAAAGTTTTGTTATTCTGGAAAGTTTACATTGAACAGGGCATTTTTCAACTTAGCTTAACATATGGCAATGGATAAAATAGTATCACGACTGCAAACAGGTAGCGTGCTCAGAAACTGTGGGGGGGGGAAGACACAAAGATTTGCGACACTGCTTTATTAGCACACGAGTAAAGTCTCTCTATATGGGATGGAGGGGGAATAAGTTTATACAAAGTCTAACAAAAAATTTAAAGCTTGGTATGGTCCTCACGGACAAGAATTCCTGATTCTTTCAAGTGGTTTTTGACGGTTTCAATAGGGACTTCTCGTCGATGGAAGATACCAGCAGCCAAAGCAGATTCAACGTTGGTTTCATTGAACACTTGAGAAAAGTGAGATGGGTTTCCGGCACCACTTGAGGCAACAACTGGAATGGTAACAGCCGACTTGACATCCTTGATAAGTTCAATGTCATATCCAGAATTGGTTCCATCCTTGTCCATACAGTTCAAAAGAATTTCACCGGCTCCAAGGCGTTGACATGCCGTCACCAGTTGTCGCACATCAAGATCACGGCCTTCTCTGCCACCCTTGACAGTACATTGGTACCAGCAGTAAGTCTCGCCGTTGGGACCAGTGTAGGGCGTTTTAATGACATGGTGGTTGGTTTCGGATGGGTCCTTGACGTAGACACGCTTGGGATCAACGGAGATGACAACAGCTTGAGCACCATAAGCCTTTGCAATGGTTTCAATGGCAGTGGTGCCATCCGGTACACCGTCATTAGCATAAAACTGTTCAGCAGCATAGACAGCATCGCTACCAATTGAGACCTTGTCGGCTCCTGAACGGAAATATTCGCCAGCAACATCTAAAGCAGAGTGTACCTTGCCATCAGGATCGGTGACATCGCGGATACCACCACCGATAGTAAGAGGAACGAAGACGGTCTGAGATGCGAGTTTCAAAACCTCCAACATGGGAAGATCAGCCATGGGGCAGTTGCGGAAACTGGTGATATTGAGAAAGGCAATTTCGTCGGCACCTTCATCAAAGTATCGCTTGGCCAATTCAACTGGCTTTCCGAGATTTCGTACGTCGCCACCAGCTTCAGACTTTTCACGAACATCGTATTGATCGCCTTTGGTCACCACAAGATCGCCCTGATCATTGGCGCGAACGTCGAGACAAGCAATGATACGCTTTGTGAACAAATCTCTAGACTTGGGACGTGGGTCGAAAATCTTGACCTTGCTATCATCCACGACGCCTGTGCCTTCCAAAAATGAACGAAGGAGCTTGATACCAGCAAAGCCACTCTTTTCAGGATGGAATTGTGTGCAGCAGACATTGCCCTTTTGAACTGCACTGACGAAAATTTCATCACCGTATTGAGTTGTAGCCAAAGTCCATTCCTTAAGATTGTCTGCGTACGGAACAGCGTAGGAGTGAACAAAATAGTAGACCGAGTCTTGGTCAATACCGTAGTTCACAGCTTGACCACCGACTTCGGTTTGTTCCTTGACGAGTTGAGTTGCGTTCCAGCCCATGTGGGGTACGGCTTTGTCTGCAGTGGAAAAGTGTTTGACGATACCGGGAATGATGCCAAGACCCTTAGTGCGACTCTCTTCCGAGCCTTCGAAAAGTGTTTGCATTCCTACACAGATACCCATGTAAGGCTTTCCGGAAGCGATATATTCCTTGAGGGGCTCGACAAAGCCTTTGGCTTGCAGAGCGTCCATGGCGTGACCAAAAGCACCAACACCTGGGAAGATAAGTTTCTGCAAGGGCATTAGTCTTCGAGGCATTCCATTCACCAACGTGTCTACACACTTACGTCTGCTTTTTTCAAGTCGGCTGGATCCTTGACAAAGGTGATGCTGTAACCGAGTTTCTCTACGGCATTAACCAAACTACGGACGTTTCCGGCGCCATAATCAAGCATATACAATCCAGTCATTTTGGGAGGGAAAATATAAAGTAGCTGGGAGGTTTGTCGGGACTTTGGGGATTTTTATCAAAAAGTGACAGGCTGTCACGGTGATTCACTCTGATTGATCGTGCGTGGCTTATGGCGGCCATCTTGACTTGATTTTCAAAGAGAAAATTCAAACTATCGACATTGTCGGTTTTTGAATCGGCTTTTGTGCGCTTAAAACGGCTCATCCAACTGAGGTTGGAAACGTGTCCTGTACCTGGCAGCTATAATGTCTCTCGCAGATTACTTGGAGTGCAATATTGTAAGTCATGCTTCCGAACGCATTTGCAACGTGAGAACAGGTTGCTGACTTAACGGTTTGGAAAACATAGGACTTTGAAGGACAACGGTTGGCGGAACTGATCTCACAAGTCATCTTGACTATATCGGCGGTAAGACGTCTAATTCTTTCGCATAAAGTGGTAAAGTATACCAGAAGATCACCAAAACTTAACAAAATTCATTTCAAATGGAAACTGTACTGTAGATCGTTGGTTTTCTATATGGATATGTCCAGCAATCATTGGAAGCCACCATCATGATATTTGGTATAGGCTTTGCCATTACCTTGTTGGTGAGTAGACTGGCAAGTGAATGAAACAATGACTAAATAGAGCATACTGATACGTATTATTTAGGTTACGTTACCACCATGGCCATTCTACAACCGCAACCCAGTCAAATGGGCCTCTGTACAGCATGAAAAAGTTGAAGACCGAGCAACATCCGAATAGCGGCAATTGGCATGATCAGCCTTACTCGCGACATACATCCTTTTTTAAGCATTGATTCGGCATATTATACCTACAGATTTGGGTTTTCAATGCGACCTTGTTGTTGAAGCAATAAAGTAAAACGCAGTAAAAAAAAAGAAAGGCATGTCACCAAACAGACATTGTGATTTTTATGTAGAGGCGCTGATCTGAACTAGAGAAAGATGATGTGAAGTCGCTTATGTTCGAGACGTCTACTGCTCATTCAACGTAAGAATTCTAGGTCGCTTGGTTGAGGGTCGGAAGAATGGCTGGAAGGACGAGTGTGTTCACCGTTGGTCAAATCCCGCCATTCGCTGCAGTCGGGTAGAAAGGTTGGAAGAAGAAACCAACAATGTATGGCTGCGTGGGTTTAAACTGTATGATGTCCCCATAACGATTTCAAGATGTATGTAACAAGGACAGCGAATCCACGAATATAACAATAATTAAAACTTCTTTAGCTATACTTATTTCTGTATTCCCAGATGGAGACTGATTAAACACGTAGGCATAAACCATGGGAAGGCATAGGAAACAAAAAACTGACAAGGACACATTGAAAAGATTGAATAAGACCAGAAAATGGCCAAGAACTGGAAAAAAAAATAGCAAATAACAAAGCACATAGGCACGTCATTTCTACTTCTTGGAGGCACGCTTGGTAGAAGGAGCTTTCTTCATGGTGGTAGTCTTCTTTGTTGCAGGGGCGGCTTTGGTGGTTGCAGACTTCTTAGCAGCAGGTTTCTTGGTAGTAGTAGCAGTTGCCTTCTTTGCAGCGGGCTTCTTTGCAGTAGCTTCTCGTTTGATAGCAGTTGCAACCTTCTTCTTTTGAGCAGTGGTTGGTTTAGCCTAGGGGAGAGAGGTGGTGATGAGTGTCTCAAATTATGTGTCACACGATCGAGATCATGCACTTTCTTTCTGTCTCTACCTTGGTAGCCTTGGCAGCCGTTGGTGCTTTCTTTGTAGTGGCAGTCTTTTTGGCGGCAGGAGCTTTCTTGGCAGCAGGAGCCTTCTTCACAGCTGTCTTCTTGGTTGTGGATTTACCTTCAGCTGGCTTTTTAGCTACTGGTTTAGCAAGCTTGACACTACCGCTGATTCCTACGATCATGGGATCAGGTCATATGAGTAAGGTGGTCGATAGCAATACTAGTGTCCAGAAAATGGACTGAAGTGGGGATTTTAGACTTACCTTTGGGAAGATTAAAGACACCCTTCTCTGCACTACGCAAGGAGTTGTTATGAGCATTGATACTAAGAGGGGTGGAGTGCGATCCTAACCATGGACCACCCAATAAATGAAGATAAAAAATAAAACTTACCCTTTCTTGATGGCATTATTAACTTGGGCATCGAAGTGGTTTCCAGGAGTAAGCTTGTAGTTTGCCAATAAGTACTTCTTGATAGCTTGACGACTTGAACCAGTGCGATCTTTGAGAGCAACAATAGCGGCTATGGAACAACAAGACAAGGGATATCATAAGAGCAAAGCGTGAATAACGCGGTAAATAGCGTGCAATTCGGATATGAGATGGTACCTTTGATCATATCCTCATACTATTTCATATCACAAACGGAAAAGCACGTAAAAAATGCCATTTCCCAGTATGTTCAGCGGAGACAAGCGGAGAAAGCACAGGGCAGAAAGAAAAATAAAGTCAGAAGTGATAGAAAGAAAGGAAAGGTAGGTTAGTTAAAGACAACAAGAAAAAAAAGTGGAAGCTGTGGAAGAGTATGTAGATAGTACCTTTGGATGATCAGCCTTGGCTTTGGTTTGAGATTTCGACATTGGGGATGAAAAAGACTGAGATTCAGAATCAGAAGTTGGGAAAAGGAACAGGCCTGGATTTTGAGTCCGATCGTATCCACTTTTATGGGCAAAAAATTAAGCCTTGTTGCCTCTCTTTGATCGGTTTCTCTTGAACATTCTCAACCTCTTTTTCAAACACAATTAAAAAATGAATTCCAGTAAGAAAATCTTCATTTGCATTTGTAGCCCATTGCTATGTTGACGCTCATTGCTCGCTATATTCTTCAGATTTGAGAATCGCCTGCGTCGTAAGTACCGCCATATTTTTGAAACACCCCTACTCTATCCTCAACTCAGTCCAGTTCAACAACGAGACATGCTTGTATATCTGACGCTATATGAAATAGTATCATTGGTCTTCATACAAAATGGCATCGCTTTACTAAATCAAAAACAACCTACATATTTTTCAGACAGTGGGACTACCGGCTCGTGGCAAGACCTACATCGCACAAAAAGGTTGGTGGTATTGACCTGAAAATCCCCTGCGAGGTTGAATGAAACCGCTTGTTAATGTGTTTTGCGTTGATTTCGCAATTTTTTCTTCTTCTAGTCTGGAGATATCTTTCCTGGTAAATATCTTGCCTCCTGCCTTTCCATATTCGACTTATATTGATGGAACATGTGCTGAAATTTGTGGGAAATTTTTCACAGGATTGGCATCCATACAAAAGTGTTCAATGTTGGAGACTACCGCCGTAAGCTTGCGGGAAGTCACGTCCCACACACTTTTTTTGACCCACACAATTCAACTGGTGAGGCGCAACGTCAAGAAGCTGCTGATCAAGCTCTCCAGGACATGATACGATTCTTTGAAAAGGATGGGGGTATTGTGGCCCTTTATGATGCCACCAACAGCACCTTGAAACGGCGCAAGTGGATCCTTGAGACATTGACCAAGCACGATGTCGATGTTCTGTTTATTGAATCCATTTGCCAGGAAGACGAAATCATCATGCGCAATATTCGGGAGGTCAAGTTATTGTCACCCGATTACGTTCACGTTGATCCCGAAGTTGCTGCCGAAGATTTCAAAGCCAGAATTGAGCATTATCGGGAACGCTATGAGCCTATAAGCGAAGAAGAGGAAAAGGATATATCCTACATAAAGCTCATCAATGTTGGTCACCAATTTATTATCAATATGATACGAGGATATCTGGAGTCCAAGGTGATTCAGTTCTTGATGAACCTGCACATTGTTCCACGCAAGATTTATTTAAGTAGGGTCAGTATTGAGAGCGTATGATGATGGGGAGGGGCTCCTGGATATGGCAATACTTTTGACTCACACGAGCATCCGAACCATCACGGATAATTGAAAAATTTCTTATTTCCAATGCTAGCATGGTGAATCAATGTACAATGTGGATGGAAAGCTTGGCGGTGACTCGGAATTATCTCCTCGCGGCCAAATGTACGCACAGCAACTACCGGAGCTGGTGCGAAAGCATTTGGGCAACCAGAATTTAACCGTTTGGACTTCGACCATGAAGCGCACTATTGCAACAGCCAAGAATCTGAGATACCCCAAAAAAACCTGGAAGGCATTGGATGAATTGGATGCAGGTGTATGTGACGGAATGACCTATGAGGAAATCCAGGTACGTTGAAATGAAGCTTATGGCTACAGTAATGTAAGAGCTCCTTTACTAAAAAAGTATATTGCAGGAAAAATATCCTGAAGACTTTGCAAATCGTGATGAAGACAAATTCAACTATAGGTAATAATTGCGTTGTACTCTACGTAGTCTGATATACGTCCCTCAATTATCATTTATCATGTAGATATCGAGGTGGAGAGTCATATCGGGACGTAGTATTGCGACTGGAACCTGTTGTCATGGAACTCGAGCGTCAAGAGAATATTCTCATTGTTGGGCATCAAGCCATTCTTCGTTGCTTACATGCGTATTTCTTCCACGATAAACATGAAGAGCTGCCGTATATCAAAATTCCATTGCATACTCTGATCGAATTAACTCCCCGAGCATACGCTTGTGAAGAGAAACGATACCCATGTGAGTAACCTCATTGCAAATAGTGACATCAGACGATAGAAGGGAAAATGAATTAACAGCTATATTCTAGTGAACATTGCTGCAGTAGATACGCATCGACCGAAGCCAAAATCTAGCAGCAGTAGCTCAAGCCATCTAACACCCACGAGTATCGGTATAAATTCTCGCAGTACCAATGCTGGTGCTAGCGGTGAGATTGTTACTGTAGGTTCACTTTGCGATATGACTTGAGATATATTATTTGCCCACCTCTCACTAATCTTTGCAACCCAGGCCCCCATGAGTCCTATATTACCTATCAGCCCACAGTTGTTCCCCAATATTCATACGGCTACAGCAGGAGTCAATGGCGGTAGGGACTCGAGGTCAATGTCAAGTGGATCATCTGGAAACAATCAAAACGATGATCAATCTGTACCCGGCGATATGGCTTCACTGGATCTCGGAGCAGCAGTCGTCGGCATGCAATGACCGTACCTTTAGCAAGCAGAAAGCATAGTACCCAACCATCTTTAAAGCATTTAACACTACTCCCACTTTCAAGCAACACCATTATTACGCCTCAATACATGCTCAATCGTTTATAAAAATGTGTGTTTATGTATTCTGAACTTTACACAACTGACTATTGCTGCTTGACAAATGTACATTTTACCGTTTGGTCCCTAAGCAAATCTTACTGGAGTCACAGGTAATGCAGCCAGTAGGAGTACGACAATTTAGTTGTTGCTCATAACCCAGTTCCAGATAGCAGGAGTCCATGAGATGAGTTCACCAGCTTGAGGGAACCACATTCCGATTTCCTTTTCGGCAGATTCGAAGCTGTCGGAACCGTGGATGGCATTACGACCGATGGAGACACAGTATTGACCACGGAGGGTTCCACTGGCAGCATCAAGAGGAGAAGTGGCACCGAGCATAGCACGTCCTTGACGGATGACATCAGAACCTTCCCAGACCTAAAACAAAAAGTAAGGTTAGAAAATCTCCATATCTCATAACCAAGCGCAGGGGGCATATTGTACACACCATAGCTAAGGGAAAAGATGTTAAAAATCGCTTCCATTATAAAGCATTCACAGGCAATAATCACTTACCAACAACAGGGGCAGCGCCATTGCTCATGTATTCGACCAAAGAGGGGAAGAAGGGCTTGTTCTTGAGATCGGCATAATGTCTCTCAGCCATCTCCTTGGATGGAGCAACGGTCTTCAAGGCAACAAGCTTATAGCCACGTTCCTCAAATCGGTTGATGATCTTACCAATCAAACCACGCTGAACACCTGCATGTCATCACATTAATGTCAAGTTAACTGAAAAGTTGAGGTGGCATAAGGACATACCATCGGGCTTGATCATGATGAAAGTACGCTCGGAGTCAGTACCCTTGACACCGGCAACGCCCTTGGAGTCAGCAAGGATAGGGCTCTGGGTGGCTAAATGCGAGTGAAGTCGTCAGCAATTTAACCGCGGAAATTTCATGCTGATCAATATACTGTACTTTGGTAGTAAGCAACACCAGCAGTGGCAGCAACAGCAGCACCAGCAAAGAGAGACTTGCGAGCACCAGCAGCAGGAGCACCAGCGCCAGTGGAGAAGGCGCGAGCTAAGAAAAGTGGCAAGATACAGGTGGTCCCTTGTCAATGTACAGGTACTATCGATTGTATTTTTGTTGCAACGTCACGTTCCCACTTACCCTTCAAGGCGCTAGAAGCGGTGCGAGCAGCTATGCATCAATATGTTAGTAACATTTTCTCCAATGGTGACGACTTGACCATTTCCTTACCAAGGCGAGTAGTCAAACGAGCAGAGAACATGGTTAGTTGTAAGAAAGTAAAGAAACGAACCCGAACAAAAATGCAAGGGTGTCAAAAAAACTGAATGGGCTGGAGCGTTACTAACACAGTCACTTTTTAATCTCCGGCTAGGCTCATTTCGAGGTGCCTGTGTTCCCTCGGCGAACGAGACTGTCCTGTTTGCTGGTGCATCTTCTAAAGAGTTTCCTCATCTATGACTGACGGTTTATCTCGAGATGAACTTTTGAACGCTGGAAGACAAAAGGTTGGTCACTTTGGTTCAGTGAAAGTTTATTTCTGAGCATCCTAATGCTTATTTTATTTTTTTGAATGTCCTTTGCAGCTCAGGAATTTCCAACGGAGACAAAGTCTGAAACAGCAACGGCGATATTCTGTAGATCAGGGCATCGGTCATGGTGCCCCACAGCCTACCGAGAGTACATCTCTCAAGTTATCTGATTCCCAAGGCAGACACTCTCTGCCTTCTCGCATAGTTATAGCTCGTCGGAGCAACAGTCTAAAACACAGTCGATCCAGCTCCTATGGCGCGTCGTCGTTATTATCGCCTACCTTGACTGTATCAAGTGTTGGGAGTATCCATCTCACCACTGTACAAGAAGACAAGTGGGTATTGTATTTTCATTGGTGGTTTTTGATATGATCATGAGACTAATGAATATACAGCCTTACGTCTTCTTTTGGAGACATGAGTTTACCCTCTCCCCCGGCTGATCCACGACCGCAGGTATAAAATTATTTTTTAACTTGTGTAGTAGAATGGGGGTAAGTTTATCTGATACTAACCATCTATCTACAGGGAACTTCTTACCTTCAAAATGACCAAGAATCATCCAGCATACATACTGAAGAGGACATACCGATGCCTTCTCACCGGAATGGCACAGACGCCTTACCTGAAAGTCTTGCTTCCCAATTTCCAGCAACTGTGGCAAACTCACATGAAGAAGACGAGAGACCAAACAAGTTTACTGGCCATCTCGAAGAATCTTTAATATGGATACGCCAAAATGCTAGATTGTCCGATGAGCGGCAACAAATTTTAAAGCAGCTGGAAAAAGAAAAGGCTGAAAATGAGAAAATCCAGAATGAACTAGATGAATTAAAAAACGTTCACCAGGCAACGCAACGGTCCTGGTCTCGCATCAACGAAGATCTTCATGCGCAGCTACGGCTGGTGACCAAACAGAAGCAGTCATTAGTAGCGGATAAAGGCGTCATGAATGCGACTAAATTGATGTTGAATGAAATGGATCAACTACGACACGACTTGGATCAACGAGACGATTTGATAGCACAGCTGTTCGGACGTCATGTGGGTCAAATTGACAGTGAAACTAGCACTCAAGATAGCTATGATGCTTCGCAGGAGCCTCTTTTTATACCACCCTCCGATGATGCCAAGCGACAAATACGACGTTTACGAGAAGAAAGAGATGCTTGGAAACAGGTAGCGCGAAATTTGGAGATGCGAGTTGTTGAGCTTTCTGGTCGTTCTGGTAACGGCTTGTAGCTTACGGTTCATAGCGTAGCATATACCTCTGGTCAAGAAAGATCATATTGTAACATACCCAAATCAAACTTGCATTCAGAAAAACTTTCCATCGAATCACTCCTACACTATTATTATTTTTTGTTCGATTCGCAATCGCTCTACGGTTTCATTTTATTGTGGATGAAAGAATTATACAGAAAAATGGCCAGACTGTTTTTTTAGGGGTGTGTGATACGGGAAAAGAGACACGCTCATGAAAAGTGTAGTTCATACTCCCGTGTGAATTTAACGGCGGGAGCTGTAGACGTGGGCGAAACCGCGGGTAGCAGCACGCTTGAGCTTCTGGTGAGCAGCCTTGAGGTCATCAACGTTAGCCTCATCAGCGTTCAAGTCCATAAGCTCCATAGCCTCTTGAAGAGCGGTCTCAATGGTCTCGCGGTCACCACGACGGATCTTGAGAGAAATGTTGGGGTCGGTGATGTTGTTCTCGACCTGGTAGACATAGCTCTCGAGATCTTGCTTGGCAGAGATAACAGCCTCACGTTCCTTATCGCTCTCAGCGTTCTTGGCAGCATCGTTGACCATACGGTCGATGTCAGCAGCGGAGAGACGGGTAGAGTTGGAGATGGTGACGTTAGCCTTGCGGCCAGTAGCCTTGTCTTGAGCGGAAACCTTCAAGATACCGTTGGCATCAATGTCGAAGGTACACAAAAGCTCAGGAACACCACGGGGAGCGGGGATAAGGCCAGAGAGTTCGAACTCACCGAGAAGGTTGTTCTCCTTGGTCATGAGACGCTCACCTTCGTAGACGGGGAATGTAACTTGGGTCTGGTTATCAGCAGCGGTGGTGAAGACCTTGGACTTTTGGGTAGGGATGGGGGTGTTACGGGGAACAACAGTGGCCATGATACCACCTTGCATCTCAATACCGAGAGAAAGGGGAACAACATCCAAAAGAAGAAGATCTTGGGTCTTCTGGTTACCGGCTTGGTTGGTCAAGACAGCAGCTTGAACGGCAGCACCGTAAGCAACAGCTTCATCAGGGTTGATGCTCTTGTTAAGCTCCTTTCCGTCGAAGAAATCTTGGAGAAGAGATTGAATCTTGGGGATACGGGTGGAACCACCAACAAGAACAACTTCGTGGACATCCTTCTTGTCGATCTTGGAGTCCTTGAGGACACGGGCAACAGGGTCAATGGTACCGTTGAAGTGAGCGGAGTTGATCTCCTCGAACTTGGCACGGGTGATGTTGGCCTGGAAATCGACACCATCGAAAAGAGAGTCGACCTCAACAGTGGTCTGGGTGAGGGAAGACAAGGTACGCTTAGCACGCTCGGAAGCGGTGCGGAGACGACGGAGAGCACGAGCATCACCAGAGATGTCCTTCTTCTGCTTACGCTTGAATTCTTGGACAAAGTGGTTGACGAGGGTGTTATCGAAATCTTCACCACCAAGATGGGTGTCACCAGCGGTGGCCTTAACGGCGAAAACACCACCGGAGATGGTCAAGAGGGAGACATCGAAAGTACCACCACCCAAATCGAAGATGAGAACGTTCTTCTCCTTCTTGTCGCTAGCATCAAGACCGTAGGCAATGGCAGCAGCAGTAGGCTCGTTAATGATACGGAGAACTTCCATACCAGAAATGGTACCGGCATCCTTGGTAGCCTGACGTTGAGAGTCGTTGAAGTAGGCAGGGACAGTAATGACAGCCTTGGCAACCTTCTTGCCGAGCTTGGCCTCAGCGATTTCCTTCATCTTGATCAAGACCATGGAGGAGATCTCTATTGTATGAGTCGGAGCATGGAGTTAGTGACCAAGCCACCAAATTATGTCAAAGTAGTCCCAACTAAAAAAAAATAACAAATTTTTTTACCTTGAGGAGAGTAGGTCTTGGTTTCACCTTCGAATTCGACTTGAATGAAAGGGTTGGTCTCCTTCTCAACAACGGTGAAGGGCCAGTTCTTCATATCGGCCTTGACTTCTTGGTCATCGAAACGACGACCGATAAGACGCTTGGCATCGAAGACGGTGTTCTTGGGGTTCATAGCAGCCTGGTTCTTGGCAGCATCACCGACCAAGCGCTCGTTGTCAGAGAAGGCAACATACGAAGGGGTGGTGCGGTTACCTTGCTCGTTGGCAATGATTTCAACACGTTCGGATTCCCAAACACCGACGCAGGAGTAAGTAGTACCCAAATCTTGTAGGTAATGAAAGCAAGTTAGATTGATTGCAGTGATCTTGGTAAGACTACTAGTTACTGCTGTACATACCAATACCAATGGCGCCCTCGTAAGTGTTTTCGGCAGACATGTTTGTCGAGCTAATGTTAGGGAGAGGAAAAGAGAAGGAACTAATTTTTCATCACAAAAAAAATTCTTTGTAGCGGACAATTAGTGGAATTTGATTGGTTAATCTGCAAAGCAGACAAACACCTAAAAAAAAAAAAAAAGAAAAGAGCGGAGAGTGAAGGCTGGCGGATAGGTGAACCGCAGCCTCAAAGCAAAAGAGGAGAGCACGAATCCAAAGCCTTGAAAAAAAAGCGACCAAATCCACGTCAATAAAGAAGACACTGGCATAATAGAATAGATAATAAAGAAGTATGTAAAAAAATGACAGTCCTTCATCAATAAAGGCGGTTCCAAGCCATCGTCTCGACCCACATGTAACCCTAACCCAACAAACGCAGCAGCCACACACACCCACACCCAGCAGCACTCTTCGGTCAACCTTGTGGTTCTCTGGCAGTAATTCTGGTTTCTTTCTTTCCAAGCTTCGAAACAACATCCCTTTAACCCAAGCCAGCATCTATCTTTGAGCCTATATAGTATATATTATCTGGGATATATATTATATCACTCTTCCCTCCTCACCTCGATATATGTGTCAACGCTTACTTTCTCACATTCTATAAATGTCATCAATGTTCGTACAAGACCAACATGCGGGTTCTGGCGCAGGTCAACCATCTCAACAAAAACCAGATCAATCTCGGCCGAAGAGACCACGTTCAAGCTTGGCTGTAAGTGGATTCATAACCCCCTTGGTGTAGTCTTCCCGCTCATGCCGAAACTCATTTTGTCTATATTTTTCTCTATGCCCTTGATAGTGTATTCGGTGTCGAAAGAAGAAGGTCAAATGTGATTTTGTCCAGCCTACATGTGGCCGTTGTTCAATTGCTGGACTTCCTTGTAGTTATGCTACTCCACCTCGACGTGTAGATGGCCATGCCTTCGATCAACTTGGTAACCACGTTGAGGAATTGAAAGAAAGGATGCAAAAAATGCAGTCAGAGTTGGCCAAAATGAAGAACAATCTGCATCCTTTCAATCCCTCTTCTTCTAATGCCTCTGGCTCAAATCAAACCGAGGAAGAAGACAATCGCTATAGCCCTAATTTCGATCCTCTCAGTCAACACCAATTTAACCCACGCAATAGCATGAGTTTGATTGCCCCTCCGCCTCAAATGCCTCCTGCCCAACAACAACCAGTCACTTGGAAGCTATCTTTATCTCCATCTGGTCTCCGCATCGATACCAATATCGCTAGTGTGGCCGATTTATACCGAATTCTGTTGAATGGTATCTCCCAGTTGAACATCAATACCGATTCTACTAATTTGTTCAGTACGGACTCCATTCGTGGTGAAGGTAGCAAGTCACGCTCAAAGGGCTGGAACAAGAAAGCTTCAAAAGCTATTGAGACCGCAGGCCCTGCTGGCGTTGCTGGTGATACCAAAGCAAGCCCTCCTGTCGGAGTGGCGCCCGATTCCACAACAGGCAATGCACAAGGCAGACTGTGGGAGGTCGATGATCGTGAAGCCCGTGCTATTCAGCAAGAGCGTATTAGACAGAAAAACGAGTCGGAAGGAGTACCGCAGCATACACTTGATCACCTCATGCACAACACCTATCATCGCTGCTTTATGGCCTACGAAATCGTTGACAAAGAAACTTTCATGGAGCAATATTCATCTGTGCAAGGCCTGGACCCTCTGTTGTTGAACTCCATCTATGCTTGGGCATCTAAACATGGATGTATTTATCATAATGTAAACTCAGATCGAGATCCTACTACCATGGGCGATCCATATTTCAAGAATGCTCGACAACTGCTTAAAAAGTGCTTTGATGTCAGCTCTCCTACCACTATTCATGCGTTACTCAATCTTTACATGTATCAGCTCAGTAGTGAACGCTCTAGCTTGGCCTATCTTTATATTGGTCTTGCTATTCGTATGGCTCAAGATCTCAAGTATCACAAGAAGGATTACGTTCCTGCAGACCCAAAGCAACGCGAAACAAGCAAGCGACTTTGGTGGTCCGCTTACTGGCTTGACCTGTGTGCTGCTTTAGAATCCAACAGACCCACTATGGTGGATGACAAAGATTGTGATATTGATTATCCAGTTAAATTGGATTCAGAAGATGATGAAACTGGTTACCGTATTGATTTCTGTGTGCATTCCATCAAGTTGATGAAGATTCGCAAAGACATCACCAAGCATTTACCTTCTGAGCAATCTGGTCAGTCGCTGCTCTCCGCCATTTCTAAACTTGAAAATTCATTGACCAACTGGTTAAATGAACTGCCTCAATATCTTCATTTCGAACAAGATGAAACTTTGCAAAAAACCGGCACCTTCTGTGATGAGGCTAGACTGATATTGAACATTCAATACCAAACCACCTGGATCATGCTTCATCAATTCTTCCTTCCCAAACAAGATCAGACCGCTACTCCAGTGGCGCTATTATCATTGAACATTTGCACCAAGTCCGCCAATTTCATTACGCGAATGCTTGACATCTACGCCAATAACCTCAGTTGGTGTCAATTCTTCCATAACATGGACGGTATCATTGCTAGTGTCGGTATACATCAAGTGAATGCTCAGTCTAGCGAGAAAGAGGTTGCTTTGCTGGCAAAGCGTAATCTGATCATCACTTCCAACGTACTTCGTGATTCACCTTTGGTATATATGGAGAAGATCAATGAGATTATTGACAGTATTGACGATTACATGCGTAAGAACAACTTCCCAACTGATTTGAATCAACTTCCCGCTGTCAGTGAGAATTCCGTCAATCAGCAATCCATTTCGTCTGTTTTCCATCCTGCCATCTTTGAAACTTCACCAAAGCCAAAAGCTTCCCCCAACTCAGGTTCGCTCAATCAGTTTGGTCAAATGAAGTCCCCGCAAGCCAGTCACCAGCCACCGTCTATGATGAGTCCTGGTATGCCAGGTATGGGCCAAGCACCGCAAAAGCAGCAGCAGCAGCAACAACAACCCAAGGTACCAGGAGGCCAGCAACGTATACCCAATCAACAAGGCGTTCGAATGCAAAGTGGCTCTTTCCAACAGCAGCAACAAAACAACACTGGTATGCCAACCAATGCGGGTATGCAAAATATGATGACCAGTATGTCCATGCCTTCAGGGTCATTTATTGCACCTCAAATGCAAAATCCTGGTCAACTTGATAACCAGAATTCGGCCGATAGCGTTTTGCTGGATTCCAACATGCAGCTATTCAATGACCCAGGTCTAGTCAGTGGCTTCAACATCGATGGCAGCAATGATAATGGAAATACCGATATGAGTCAATTGTTGTTCCGCAACGTTGGGGTCAATCTTGTTGATCCGTCTGGCAATTTGCAAAATGCTCAGCATCTTTTCCAACCCATGAGTTCACCTTTTGAACATCCAAATTCAAATGCCTTCATGTCACCGCAAGCTGGTCAACAAAATTTTGCTCCTTCTTCACGAACCCCCACTCCCAGCGCTTCATTCAATCAGTCTAATGTACCTACTTCTACTGCTGGCCCTAATTATTTTGATCAATCTCGACCCAATGCCAATGCTCAGCAATATCAACAATACCTAGGAGCTCATAACCTATTCCAAAATATGCAGCAGCAACAGCAGCAACAGCAATCACAAGCTCAACAAACATCACCACAACCTTTTGCCAGCTCAATGATGGGACGACCTCCTTTCGCTGGACAACAAACACAGCTTGGCATACAAGGTGAACATGGTGATCAGCAGTCGCCAAGTGGCACAGGTTTTGTTGGAGGAGACACCGGTAACTTCTTTGATCAAATGAACATGGATCCAGCTACCATGAGCGCTCTTTTCTATGGTACACCCGTGGTGGGTAACGGACCCGAAGGATATGGAGACTTTTCATTTGGAAGTGGTGGTCAAGATCTTGGTGGATTTACTGGCCTTGATCCAAACCTACAGCAACAGCAAATGCCAGGGAGTAGCGCGGCGAGTAGAAAACGAGTTCACCCACCTGAATGGGATGAAAATGCATAGACTAACACGCCAACAATCAGTACCAAAAACACCATCCTTATCAAAAGAAAACCACAAAAAAAGGGGAATTTTTCAACTTTCTTATATTCTACTCTTGTATTTTGAGCACGCCGTTGTTTGTTACTCGCTGCACCTAGTTTTGCTGTTTCTTTGTGAAGATACCTTATAAATTTTTTTTTTATTTCCTCTCTTATCTCTTTCTTTTTTCTTCTCCTATGTAATTGCTTCTTCTTTCTTCTATCTTCAATCTATATAAAAGAGCATCTTTTTATATATCGCGGTAGCCTGCATATTAAAAAAACAAAAAACAAAGGGCAACTGGGTCATACTTTTCTTCGGGTGTAAAAGTGGAATAATGGTATTTACATCTCAATGTATCGCTGTATTCAGCGTCTAAGACAATGGGGGGGGGTTTTTTTGGTAGTGATGGTAAGGGCATGGGAGATAATACTATTACAGGCAGAAACAGCAAATGAGAGATATGATTTTTAAACCAAAAGAGTTCTTTCACGTTGCTCTCGCAATTGGGTAATGTCCATTTCGGCGTAAAACACGTTACGAATAGACGCTCGTAAATTCACATCGACCACCAGCTCATGTTCATATCCAATCGGTGGTTCTTGGATTTCCGCGCTCTCCTCCTCTATCCGTTCATGGTTACTGCTAGATGTGTCATTGCCTGCTGCTGCTGCTACATTGGCTGCGGTTGTAGTGACTCTTTGCAGTAACGCCGATGTCAGGCTTGATGATGTAAAAATCAGAATTACTTGAAAACATAAAATAATGAAATCCAAGACTATGAGTCGTAACTTTGATGGCTTGTAAACTGGAATCATAAGCAAATGTTTAGCACATTTCTGATAAATATGAAGAGGCATTTCATAAACACCAACGTCATATAGCGTAGTTGGGCACTCTATACTTACCACGACCGACGAAGTCAATCAAAAGACCATATTGCGCAGGCTCCGATGTTGCGTGCAATAGCAGACAAAGTATAAATCCTCCCAGTGCAATACCAAGTGCCGTTCTCAATGTTCGGGCAATCGATCTTGGAGATAAAAACTAGAAATGCAAGTTTAAATCAAAACACCATCCGTACTACGTGCTCTCGCGAAGCATCCAGAAAAGACCTTACCAACTGGATCAGTATCCGAAAGAGCAAGACCAGTAAGCTGGCATCCAGTAAATATATGTATGCAAACTGGCAATACAGTAAAAAGTCGAGAGACCGTATGACATCTCGCTTAGCATATAAGCCCATCTTGCTCCCGATTTGCTTGCAATGTTGGTTGCAAAGTGGACTCACAGGGATGCATTTTTACCCGCTACATGATGATCATTGATCACCTGACATGTTAATTTCCATTTTCACGGTTTTTGGGTCTCCGAACAACTTTTTTTTTGGAAGGTATCCCTCTCACCAGCTTCATCTTGCTACTCGTTCATCCGCTCTTCCAATTCACAAAGTGCCAACATGGCAAGATCTCAAGACTTCTTACCTCTGCATAGCAGATCTGGTAATCGTTCCTTAGCGCACTATGCCAGACTGGTCACATCACGGCGAAACCTACTCTACAAAGTCATCATAGCTGGATTCCTCATTACCATGCTACTATACGCTACTACACGACCAGTAGCACATAGCAATTCTATGTTTTCAGATCAAGTCATCTCGCCGGACGAGATCAAAAATAATCCAATAAGCAAACCAGACTGGTCCAAGGAGAGCTTGAGTACGGACATCCTGAATAGACGAAGTATTTACACCCCCCAAATGTTCACTCCCGAGCAACTCAAGCACAATGGTCTAAAGCCTGTCACCGCTGTCCTCCTGGGATGGAAGCGCTTCGAGTCTTTGAAGTTTGTCATCCAATATCTTACAAGATATCCTTTTATCAAAGAAATCATCATTTGGAACAACAACTTGGATACCAGACTCAATATTGCTGTAAGTATTAAAGCTAACTGTAGTGCTTTTTTGTCAGACAACTTATGCTCTTGCCACTTGTAGGACTTTGATTTGGATGTTGCTCAATCAATGCATGTTGAAGTTAGAGTCTTTAATTCATATGAAAACTTGCACGATACCGCAAAATACACCACATGCTCCATGGCCCAATATGAATTTTGTTACTTTCAAGACGACGACTGGTTAAATGTGTACATGGACAGCATGTATACTAACTTTTTGCGTTATCCGGATCTCATTCATTCCAACACCATGCCCATCATTCACCTTGAACACAAGCGATGGCAGTTCACCAACCCTGGTAAGACATTACATACCTGCATTGAATGTTCGCCACATGATGCTAACCGTCGTTCAAAAAGAAATCAATATGCACACTGGTTTTACTTGGCTTGGTTGTGGAGCATTTGTTCCGAGATGGAAAGTCCAAAATTTCCTTGCTCAATTAGGCTCAGCAGGACTTGGAAAAGATCGTCTCCGCTTGGCAGACATGTACTTCTCCATATGGACAAATCAATATCCATGGCAATTATCCAATCCGCTTAATCCGTTGGATCAGAACGAAGGCTGGAGTGATGGTGTCGATCAATGGGCTATTGTCTATCAGAATGTGGTATGTGCTACGTTGCAAGATCTAACCGTTTTCAGAAAAAATGCTTAATTTTTTTGCTTTCCATGCCTCGTTTACAGTATGATGCAGCATCTCGACTCTATACAGCATTAGAAGCAAACGCTGTCTTGACCAGAAATGACTATTTTATGCGAGATGAAGAAGAACCAAAGGCGGCAGACAGAGATGTTCGGTAAGTTCAACAATCATGCATCGTCGCTGGGTATGTCTTGCAAATCTAATCCAAGCTCTTTCCCCACGTAGTGCCCCTTGCTATAATGATAGATGTCTCTTTATTACCAGCATGGAGCCTTTCCCTGCTCCTGAAAGCGTTGCGTTTGACAATGTTAACATCACTCATGTTAAAGATCAAGAAGCTATCTTTAATACTTTGGACTTCCCCAGTAACACATTCTGGGATGAGCATGCTTACCACAAGGCCGTTGATGGTAATCCCAACACATGCTGGAATAGCTACAGAAGTAAGTATCGAGGAAAAAAAATATATTTTGTGGATGTGAGAAACTGACATATACCAAACAAACCCGACCTATATAGAACCTTCTAAAGGCGACAATTTTGGGTTACGGTTCGTACGAAATACGAAAGCAAATACCTTTACCATCACATTTTCCAAAGACAGCACCGCTTTTGAAAATGCGCTGTCTTTATCTGCCATTGGTGTAGCAAGCGAAGAATGGGTTAGTGTTTTTGTCAAGTATACCACATTGCTCTCTGTTATTGACCAAATCTTTCATGCTCTTTTAGATTCCTTGTCAGTCGCAAGTCGTCCACAGTAGTCACGTAAACCAAATTTCATTCAGCTTCCATTGTCCATCTACTGAAGCCGGTATCAAGGGAATCCGTGCTACGTTTACCCAAGATATGTCGGACTCAGTCGACGTTTGCGGCCTTGCACTAGATGACTTTTCCGTTTAGATTTTTTAACGGCGGATATATTCACTGTATTTATTGATCATGCACCACCAATCAAATCAAAAGAAATTACAATCACTTAAGCTATAATAAACACTCTCTGGGTGATAAGGCAAACATTACGCTTTGAAATCCCAAGGTTGTGCTGTAATTCACGTGACTTCCCTTTTAAAGGTGGCCTTACATCGTCCGCACTTTCGCTGACTTGTGAAGTTGCACACCCAGCTGAAAGGTTAACGACGGCTCCATGACAGACGCTGGCAGTAGACCTCTTCCAGGTCTTCCCCCAGGATCCCCTGTTCCTATTTCGAGATCACCCACCATGTCGCCATCGCTGTTTCAGCAGACTCCGCGCGACACCATTTCGCGATCGTTTTGTCCTGTAGTAGCCGTTGCTGCCAGTTCAGATGCAAACGATGCAGCCAAAGCCAACAATCTGGGAACGTTTATAGATCTAATACAACCTTTTGGTGATCTCATTGAAGGCAGAGGTAATGTCCATTGTCTTGTCTCTGCTATTCCCTCACCTCAGTATTAGCGACCTTAGATAGGCTCGAATAAGTTTTACATAACACCTTCAACTACCCCGCTCTTTGCAATGCAAGCACCATCTGAACTTATTCTCATCATTTTGAATTTTTTCCAACAGTATCTCCGAGAGACTCTCAAGGATTGCCGAATCCGATAGAAAACTTTAATATTCGATTTGAAGACTTCAATAATCTTGGCGCCAAAGATCATAGAGCAGTATTCAGAGTCATTGATGATTATGTCAAGAATTGTACAACAGGAGTTATGGATCAGGACCTTAAGAACATTGAAAAGGCAGCAGATATTGGAGACGACTATCTTGGAAGTAAGCAATCTTAAGTCTGTTACTGGAAAAGTTGGGTTGAGTAAAGCTTACGTCGTTTTATGTTGCTAGAAAACATGGATGAAATGACGCCTTGGTACGCTGAATTTAGACACCTTATTCTTTCGATCAAGGGAATCTCCGAGCATGAGACGTTTGACCATCCAGTCGCTATCGTATATGCTGTCAGCTCATCTACCCCTGACCCGATGGCGACTATGATGGAGCTGGTTGATTCACACAGCATTGTGCCTGGCTCGGAGCGAGGATTCATAGACCCAAATATCTTACGGTACTATGTCCTGATCCATGATGGACATGTAGCCAGTATTGATACGTAAGTGGATAGGAGACTTGCTTTGTTTGTTGTCACAGAAATGTTGGTTTTCGTACTGATATTCTCAATCCTGCTATGTTTAGCTCTAATGAGGTGCTTGATAAAATGAAAAGACAATTTGGATTGCATTGCCATTTATTGAAACTCAATACACGACCTCGAGATGTACCTACCGGCGATTTGTTATCCGGTGAACATACCTTCAATCAAGACGCACCACCACAGCAAACCGTCGAATATGCCGCTCGACAACAAATATGGTCAGATTTCTTGACCGAAAAGTATGACATTGAATCCCGACTTCGTGCCTATTCAGAGGGGGTTCCTCAGTCACAAGATACTGTCTTCACGCCAGCCAACATTCCATCAGCTCCTTCATCTCCTTCCGTGCCAAACTTATCTCGTTCTACATCAGTCTCGTCCAATCTTGCCCAGGTTGCTCACAACGTTCATGCTCCACTCCAATCTGGCCCGCAAACCCCTAGTACAGAGTTCAGTTCCTTTGAACAAGCAGGGACTGGAAGTGAAGTATGGAACACACCCATCTCTCAAAGCTTACAAGGCCTTGGTTTGATCACTACCGATAGCTCGCCTCCAGATCTAGATTATGGAAAGTACTTGACGACTGAAGATATTATGGGAATCAAAGTGTTTGTCCGAGAGATGGTTGTACAGAGCTTGATTCCGTTCATGGAAAGGAACATGCAATTGTGGAATGAACAAGTTGCTGCTGCTCGAAGAGGACTTAGTGGCCGCTTTTTCGGCGCTAGCAGGCGATTGTTTGGATCTTCAGCTCGGTCGCCAAACCCACACTCTGTTCAATCTATACCTGCATTTGGGCCTAACATACCTATTGGAACAACGACTGTGACCATATATCCTCATAATGCTCCAGAGGCTCAGATGCGAAAACTTGCTGATTTTGCTTTTATGCTACGCGACTACAAGTTTGCCCTCAATATTTACGAGGCTGTGAAGCGAGATTATGCTACAGACAAAGCTTGGAAACATCATGCAGGTGTACAAGAAATGATCGGTACCTGCTTGCTTTTGGCCAACCAGCCATTACCTAGCAAGAACGAGGTTGATCAAGCTTATGAGAAGGCCGTACAGCAATATCTGACACGTTGCATGTCATCATTCTTTGCCACTCGTTCCACTGTCATCTATTATGAATTACTCAAATCAAGAAGAATGTGGAGAGAGGTACCAACTGCATTGGTGAGGATGACTGGTGAGGATTCGGATTTGCGTAGTGCATTGTTCCTGGAACAAGCGGCACATTGCTTTTTACGAACACCTCGGCCTATGGTTCGAAAGTATGGGTTCCACTTGATAATGGCTGGCCATCGATTTGGAAAAGCGGTGCAAGTGAGTGTGTTTACTATCGTAGTGATGTTTTCGTTACTGATACAACTTGAACTGACATGATGATCGTCCCCAATTAGCGTCAGCATGCTTTCCGTTGTTACACTCTGTCATACAAAATGTTCGCCGACCATGGTTGGACTCTTGCTGAAGATCACATTAATTTTGCTCTAGGAAAGCATGCATTCCACTTGGGTGACCTTGAGACTGCTGTTAGCTACTTTACCAAACTCTTGAAGAACAGCCAGCAACCTCCTGCTCAACAAGTCGCTTATCTAAGAGAATTCTTATTTATTTACAAGGTAGGGTTGGTCAGGATTTGATCATCTTTTCGATTGACGATGTACAAAAGTGTTCTAATCTCTCCTGTGATTATGTTATAGCAATATGCAGCGCAAGTTGGAATCGACCCACTAGTACAATCTTTGGATGGCCTACCTCTACCAGTATTCGATGATAGAAGCGTGCGCGTTGGCCTTTCCAATGAACAAGAATCGAGCGAAAATGAAGATGTTTGGTTGAGCATGGAAAAAGATATGTTGGACGAGGATATATCGGCTGGTGTTATTACCGGACGACGAAAGGCGCTGGCTCTTCGACAGCATGACGATGCAAGACTTGTCTGTGCCGTTGGTGGTAGGTTTTACGAAATTTGCGAGTAACGGTATTGTTCTTGGTAGTAATGTATTGCTTTTTGGATAACATATAGAACCAGCAACAGTCCACATTCATTTGTTTAACCCACTTCAAATTTCTATCTCATTTTCCGACATCATGCTCGGGTGCATGTCCACTGATGCTGAGGTTTCCTCTGCCGAAGACGAATCTTCCTTTTCTCACGATATGATTTTTGGCGCTCACGACAAGGAAACAGACATGTATGCGTTCGAATCCTTTGAGCTACAGAAGATAGACGAATTGGTTTTAGAACCTCTTGAGAGGAGAACGGTCTGTGTTTCTTATTATTTGAAAAACATGCTTTTTTTTTTTTCATGACAATGTTTACTTACTATCGCCCGCCCAAACTTTAGATTACTCTTGGAGTCATACCAAGGAAGGAAGGGTCCATCCGCATTGTCGGCCTCCACTATACCCTCAACAATCTTGTACACACGTTCCACAAGTTTGAGAAGAAAGGAAGACGACTTAATGATACAAAGGAGCATCAAATGGGGACGTTTTATGGCCCAGACAAATCGTTGGATATTCATGTTACTTCGCCAATGCCGTTATTGGATGTTGCTTTCCACAAATGTCCAGAGCTACTTCTTTCCGGAGAAGTGTGTCAGATCATGCTTGAGATCAGCAACAAGGGTAATGTCGGCTTGACTGCTCTACGAGTTATGACTAGTCACCCGTGCTTCTTTTCCATCGGCCCCAGTTCAGATAGCGACAAGGATGTCTATAGTACGTTACCCCAGTTTCTATTCATTCTGATGTGATCTACTATACTAATATGTTATACCCTAACTTAGTGTCAAGCGATACCACTGAAGCAAGGACTGAGCAAGTCCTAAGCCAACAGCGCAATGAGTTGTATAATACAAGTGTATTACCAATCGAACTTCCTGCTAACGATAACGGTGCTCGTATATTGGAGCCTGGCACCACCACTTTAATACCTTTATGGATACGTGGCGATCGTATTGGCAAACATCTTCACAAATTTTTATTCACATATCAGTCGGTGGTAAGTTGAGGATCCTTGCAGGTGATGCAATGGGCAATCGATGAACAGTGACTAACCCATATATCTGAAGAACGAAAACAAAGCCATTGCCCATCGTAATTTACGATATACTATTAGCACTCAGGTTCTACCATCTCTGAAGATTAATGCGTTTACAAGACCCAGTACAAAGTCACTTAATGAGTTCATCCTTGGTATTGAGGTAAGACTATGTCCACTGCATATCCATAATGAGATTCATTCAATTGACTTCTTCTGTTTCTCTTCATTAGACTGAAAACTTGCAAACCGTAGCTGAATTCCAGCTCAACCAACTTACAGCTGCTAGCCCAGGCTGGACCATCACACCTTTGAATATCGATTTGGATTCAAGGTAAGTTACAAAACCCATAAAACTGAACGTTTAGAAAGAACAAGTAGATTAACGTTACGCATGTAGCGACGATATGCAATCCAAAGCATTCATCCCACCTCGACAAACCACCTTCACATACTACAAAATCCATCGTGCTAGCCATTCTGAAAATGCCGAAGCCATCTCTCCAGAGCGTTGGACATCAAATGCCCTCGAAGGCTTACTAACAAATAGCCAGAAAAATGAGCACCCACCACCAGTGGATTTGCACGTTACAAATTTGTCGTTTGTAAGTTACTGCGTCCTGCCCAGTTCATCAACTTGATCGCATTTTTTCCTAACAATGTTTCTCAGAGAAAACAATTGATACCTTATGATGTTGAACCTCTCCACAGTTTCTCTTCCACATCGCGTATGCTATGGCGTACCAATACCCTTGCCACTCAATTTCCTAGTATTTTAAGCAAGCAACAGAAAACGACATTTACAATGTACGAAACCAATGACATTGACCTCTCACTGTTCTGGGAGATTCCTAAACGAGTGGATTCAGCTGTGCCTATCCGAAGAGGTCATCACTATATTATAGGCATTAATCTGGCTGTTCCGCAGAACCCATTCCAAGGAAAGCTACTATCTAAACCGACGCCTCGTGTAATGTTTGAAGCGACTGCTAAAGAGCGGTTACAACTTGTCAACAGCTTGACACGAAACCGAGCTTTCAAGGATGAGAGTCCAGTCAAAATTATGGTGAAGTGCCATGACTATCACAAACACGACTTTATTCAGGAAGGGTGAGTGTCTCTTGTATTCATTCTGTTTCAAAAAGAAATCCGTTCATCTGACCCGGTATGGTTTTGCAGCCTGGTCACCATCCCTATTACAGTATTACTGAAGAACTGTTCTTGGAGTAAAACGGTTGTGTACACTTTAGAGCTGCTTTCATCGACTGATTGGCAATCTTTACAATCTGGCAAAGGGTAGGTTTGCGATGAGGTGTACGAAACAGTGAATGATTTAATTGACGTTTCTTTCTCGTACTAGTGCGGCGGTCAAACCAGCACAGGGCCTCAATCAATTTCACTGGTCGGGATCAACACTGCAAAACAACACCTTGAAGCCAAACGAAACCGTAGAACTAACAGCACATGCTTGTTTCCAACAAGCCGGTATTTACGATGTTAATCGATGGCGCTTATCCGTACAAAATTTGACCGAGGATGGTACGCCTGATTTAGACAGTGTACCTCATATACAGCTACCAACCCTTCCACAAATCATTTCTATCCAATAGAATAGATTTCCTTAACCCTTCTCCCTATTTTTGTTCCAATACTACGCTCCCCTGTAGAGAATGAATATATTATAATGCACATTTAAGTCGTTTGAGGAGAAAAAGCGTTACGCTGCATGGTGGAAATTTTTGCTCAATGGCCAGGCAAGCATTGTGGCTTTGACTGGGTGATGTCATCACCCCCGATTTTTGCCTAGGCGGTCTCTACCATCAAGCAACCTGGAAACGAAACATAGGATTCCTGACTCGCTTACTACAAAGTCGCCATGGCATCACTTATTGTTAAGACCGCTGCACCTTCAATGCGCAACGGAATGAAGTTGGCAACCGTCAGCACTGTTGCTCGCCGTTTCGCGTCATCCGGCAAAGAGATTCAACATGGTACCATTGATACAGATGTTTATCCCGCTGATGCCGTCTCTGGAGCACCTGGTCAGTATTGTTTGAAGAACTAACCAACAGAGATACGAAGATATTGTTTACCAGAATAATAACGCAATACTCTTTCGTTTCATCTTGAATTCGCTTTTGTTTTTTTTATATGTTCCTCGAATGGCATTGACATGGTTATCGCATTTTCATTACAACCATCCACAACAACCTACCATCTTATTTTGCTCGGTTACAGAGGCCCTTCGTGAGCGCACTGTTCGTATCTACCGCCCAGCTAGAACCGCAACTCAATCCGGCAAGCAAGGTGCCAAACTCTGGAAGATTGATTTCGATATCTTGCCCGACGGTGCACGCTGGGAAAACCCTCTTATTGGATGGGCCTCCAGTTCCGATTACCAACAGGCCTTGACCATGAAGTTCGCTGAGAAAGATCAAGCTATCTCATTTGCCGAAAAGCAAGGTAAGTTCAGGTGGCTTCAAAATGGGTGGGTGGATGGTATTAGTGACTAATGGCTATTTTGATTAGGATGGAACTACTATGTCCAAGAACCCAAGGAGGTCAAGTTTATTAAGAAGTCGTATGCTGACAACTTCAAGTACTCTGCAGGAAAGCTGAGAAACATCAAGACCAAATAGATAGAGCGTTTGATATTTTGTTTGCTATTTCGTAATTACGCTTTGCTCAATCAGTCCAGCGAACGCTTTGTATAAACCCCCATCTCGAAAAGATAAATGCCATAAAAAAGAAAGGAATGATATCGGACTTGCAATGCCATCGGTAGACCCTGCGTGAAGCTTTTTATTTGAACTTGGTATGTAATAACTTTGATGGTTCACCGTGTTTTTTTAAAAGCCAAACGGTCGAGTCATAGCGGCATCTGAAATATCCAATCCAGTGTTGACTGGTTACTTGCCAAGCTCAGATCGCCGTTGTCTCAGTTTCATCAAATCCTAGTAACATTCAGCATTGGGAACCTTTGAAATTTGTAATGCTATCGAATGGCTCATTCTCCTTGCGCTCTTTACATAGTGTTTGTTTGTCGTTAAAAACAATCGTCAAGGTAATATGTATATACACCTACCATAGCTGGCAACGGGCCTTTAAAAAATATAGTATACGCTAAATGACTTTTTGCCAAACTCCTACAGGCGATGAGATCACTTTGAAACACACGACGTTTTTTTCTGCGTAGATAAGTGGGTGGCAGCACTTGCAAAAGTGGATGAAAAGTCGATTGAGCTTAAGAGCGTATGGCAAAAGAAAGAACGGTGGAATAAGTGACCCCCAGGGTATGACAGAGCCAATTGGATATACCATGTACTGACTAAAACGGAAACTAGACCGTGTACTATTGCGTGACTGCCTGTGAAAATTGGCTTACCTGAGTGCAATGTGGGAATTTTTCTACCCCTCTTTTTATAGCTCTTGTTCCACACCTCTTTCATCCTTTTTTCTTTTTGACCATGTCTGTCTTAGCTCAAGCTACTCACCATAGCTCACCTGGCAAAGGTTCTATCGTCTGCCACAATTATGGAAGCAAAACAAAGTTTTCAAGGATAACCGCGCAATATCCACTCAAATTCGTACCTTCAAAGGGACATCATGAAAAGATCGCAGTAGCCCATATGTTGAGCAACGGCACCACTTCTGGAGATCATTTGGACATCAACGTCGAACTTCAAGAGAATACCAATTTGTTGCTACTGACAAGGGGAAGCAATAAACCTAGTGGATGTACTAGCACTGCTGCACCTCCACCATCTCCACCACTGGATGCCACAGAGGCAAATGATGCCGATATTGAAACTTTCAATCTCAAAGGTTCATCACAAACTATCAAGGCAACTCTCACCCCCACATCAACCCTTATTGTCTTGCCCTCAGCCACTCATTTCAGAGATGCTTCTCATTTTTCCCATCAATCCTATTACTTACAAAGCGAAGGCCGAGCCACGTCACAACTGGTTTTACTTGATTGGCGGACGGCCATTTCAAGAGATGATATGTGGCATTCAAGCCAACTGGATATCTTTATGGACCACACTCCTATAGTACGAGACAACATGTTGATTACAGACCCACTTCCAGGAAGCAGAGGGCCTCAATGCTTTGCCACTTTGATCGTCATCGCTAGCCCAGATGCGACTGACTCCTTGCAAGCTGGTGTTACCGCCATTCGTGCTCTCCCAAATACGAATGATCCCCGTTTGCGGTGGAACATGCAGCCTATTCCAAATGGTGTTCTAGTTCGCATTGCTGGGGCTTCCACCGATGGAGTTCGAGATTTTGTCAAGTCTGTCTGTCTCAAAGGCCATATTGAGAGCATCATTGGCCACGGACTTTTTGATAGCATTCTTTCATGATGTACATACTTTTTATTATGAACTTTTTTCTCTCTTTCTTTTCTTAACCAACTGCACGCGCATCGTATATTCTTTATAATTTATACGGTCTTTCCTAAATCACACATATCCAAACAACAACAATGCACTTATTTTTTTCTCTGAATTCTATCCCCAAAACTTATTTTTTGAAGTCCCGAACCACAAGGATGGCCGGAGGTAAAAAGAAAATTGCACCAATGAGTAGTAGTACCTTGCAATAAATATATTTTCCCTCACTCACGAAGGCAGACTTGAAAACATGGAAAGAAAATGACAACTTTATCTTTTTGCTTTATCTTGACTAATAGCCTCTACCATCTATCTCATCTCGCCTTATATGGTATAAGCCTCATGAGAAAATCCCAAAATAAGGTTGAAG
The DNA here is from genome assembly GCF_025399195.1 of Umbelopsis ramanniana AG. NCBI lineage: Eukaryota > Fungi > Mucoromycota > Umbelopsidomycetes > Umbelopsidales > Umbelopsidaceae > Umbelopsis > Umbelopsis ramanniana. The sequence goes on from NW_026252108.1 coordinate 183,898, forward strand.
GCACCTATTGGTGAGTCTTACAGGTGGCTCTCGAGACGGCTGGGAATCCAGTGGGACGAAACTTCCATGCCACGTTCGTCAATAATGAGAGCAGCTTGCAGTACATCACTGATGGTCTGTACATAGACAAACTCAATACTATTTCGGATGGTCTCTGGCACGTCGCCTGTAACGTCCTTTCGGTTCCGCGCAGGTAAAATGATCGTCTTGATGCCTGCTCGATGGGCCGCCAAGACTTTCTCCTTGATGCCACCAACAGGCAGCACACGTCCGCGCAATGATATCTCGCCGGTCATAGCAGTGGTAGTTGGAACCCGTTTGCCAGAGAATAAAGACACAATGGAAGTTGCCAGGGCAATGCCAGCTGAAGGTCCATCCTTTGCCACCGCTCCAGCGGGAAAGTGGATATGAACATCACGATGTTCTACCAAATTAACGTTTGGTGAACGTGTTAGCTTGAGTTCATAAGCCTGCGCCTTCACCCACGTCAAAGCAATTTGGGCAGACTCTCGAATGACGTCTCCTAACGATCCAGTCAGCTGTAGCTTGCCGTCGCCTGGCATATAAGTCGCTTCAATCATGAGAATATCACCATTGCCACTTCCAGAGTAAGCCAATCCGGTGACCACGCCAGCCTCAGCATCGTTCTGGGCGATTTCCTTTTCGTATGTTTGAAGCTGGTGTAAAGACGGCGGGTGATTAGGTTAAAAAAAAAAAGAGATCCAAAAGACCTAGAACTGACTATAAATTAGAACTTACCCCTAAAATCGTTTCCAAGTCTTTTTCAGTAACATGTTGGTTGTAGTTGTCTATGTTTCCAGATTCCTTAAATTCTGCCCATTCGACACATTTGGCGCGTACTACGCTAGCTATCTTTCTTTCGAAGTTGCGCACACCACTTTCTCGGGTATAGTTTTCAGCCAGCTTCAATAGTGTCTCATCGGAAATTTGGACTTGATCGACCTCTAGTCCATGTGCTTTGATCTGCTTTGGCAGCAAATGCTGTCTAGCAATATGCAGCTTTTCTTCAAAGGTATATCCTGGGATTTGAATGACCTCCATGCGATCTAGCAAAGGTGCGGGTATAGTGTCTACGCTGTTTGCAGTAGCAATGAACAAGACTTTGGAAAGATCGAAAGGCATGTTGACGTAGTGGTCCGTAAACGTATTGTTTTGTTCAGGATCAAGAACTTCAAGCAGAGCAGCCGCTGTAAGAGAAATGGAGAGTTAGAACAGATTAATACACGCAAATTAACATAAGCGCCAATTACAAAAAGTCGCTGGCCACTATCACTCACATGGATCACCATAGTAAGACGATTGCACTGTTTTATCAATTTCATCTATTGAGATGGATGGTGTTAGCACCTATGAATCCCGTGATATTAATGCATATCCACCACAAGCGTGTAAACCATACCTAATAATATGACTGGATTATTGACAGAAGCTTTTCGCATTCCATGCATAATCAGCCCAGGAAGTGCTCCAACGTAAGTTCTACGATGTCCGCGAATGTCCGCTTCGTCTCGAACGCCACCCAAGGATATGCGATGAAATTCACGATGCATAGCAGATGCTATCGATTTTCCAAGGGATGTTTTTCCGACACCAGGCTGCATAATGAAACATAATTTAGCATATATTGACCACCAAGTACTTTTGAATTGCATAGCACTTACAGGGCCAACGAAGCAGATGATGGGGGCTTTAAGGTCACCTTTCACCTTGATGACTGAAAGATATTCTAGCACTCGACGCTTGACATTATCCAGGCTAATTGTTTTCCATTGTATCAATTAGGGGTTGTTCTTTTTTTCAAGCAATAAAGGTGAAATATGCCGGTACTTACCCAAAGTGATCGCCATCTAGCTGAGAGCGGGCTTTACTTATATCCAGTACATCTTGTGTGTGCTTAGACCAAGGAAGATCAGCTACAACATCCAGATATGTTCTGGACACCGACCACTCTGCGGAAGAAGGATGGAGTTTTTTCAAACGTTTAAACTCTCGCATGGCAACAGCTTCAGCTTCTTTTGGCATCCGAGCAGCTATAATTCGGCGCTTCAGTTCAGACATCTCTTCATCCTCGGCACTACCAGCACTCCCGCCTTGCGTTTGCTCATCTTTCTCCCCAAGTTCAGTTTTGATAGCATTGAGCTATTAAAATAGATGTATTAGTAAAAGGACTAGTGCAAAGCATTCCCAGTCGCCTATGTCTCTTACCTGTTGTCGTAGATAGTACTCACGTTGCTTCTTGCTCAGCTTTCCTTCAATGTTGCTATGGATTTGTTGCGATATTTTGAGAACCTTTAAGCACTTCATTAGCCAGTCATTCATATCCTATATCCCAACCTGTTACAGCTTTTAAAACTTACATGAAGCTGGCGAGTCATCCATTCATTTGCCATGATCAGTCGGGCTTTCAAAGTGGTTGTCGAGAGATATTCGAGTTTTTCTTCGTAGGTGGTCTCGATGACACTCACGAGTATATTTGCCAAAACGCCAGATTTAGAATTATCCATAAGCTTTGAGAGTTGTGCAATGAGAGGGTCTGGGAGTTGCAGGTCTCGCATTTTTGATATGAAGGATTTGCTTAGTTCTCGGAAAGCGGTGATTTGTGTAAGCAGGTCACCATCTCGGGAATTCACATCCTCCACCTGTTCCACAAAATGTTCTACCTTGGCTAGAAGATGTGGTTTATCCTGAAGCATGGCCTGCACTCGAAACCTTGATACTCCTTCAGCAAAGATAGCGTAGCCTCCAAAGCCGACTCGTTCTACTCGCAAGACCTTGGCCAAACAGCCAAACTGAAACAGACTGTCGGACGGAGTTGATCGGTCTGTCGACCCACTTTGAGGAGGCATTGGCATTTGAGGAGCGGTGGACGGTTCACTCGGACCGTCTTCCACAGCAGAAGGATCACTTCTACCAGAAGTTGAATTCATTAGCGGTACGCAACCTATATATGCGTCCTGACGCCTGTCTTGCCATGTTTGGATTTTCCTAGTTAAAGTACTGGCCTCTCTACCTCGAACGATAACTTTAGTCACAACAAAGGGCAAGAGAACTTTGTTTTCGAGAATGACCAGTGGAATGGAGTCGGGTGCGGTAGATGTCATGACCAATGTAAAGTCAAAGTAAAGGAATGAGGGTTCAAACAAGATTTTATTACCAAAAATGCGGGGTAGAGGGCCATGTGACGCCTCTCCCCCACATGCACATGTCTTTACAAAACGACTTTAATTTGAACCATATTGATAAGGCACTTCCATATTGTCCTGGGTCCACTCCAAACTGTCCTTGGAGCGAAGAGCAATGACGGTACGAGAAGGAATATATACCTGCACATAAAAATCTCGTTAACCAAGGTACAAGCGGCGAAGAAATGATACGATGGAAAATCATTTGCATTTCACACACTAAGGCCACCAAGCTTATCTTTCTGGAATTTTTACCTTCAAATGATGGTCACAACCATCGTAGTGTCCAGGATTGGTGAAATAGCTTGTGTTATGTTGAATGCGGCCATGTCCGAGGAATTTTTTATCGTCGCTATCCAGGACTACACGGTATTCGCCAGGATTATGAGTTCCAATGCAATAATCTGAAAAGGATTGGGTAGCATGGAAGTTGAAGATAAATATAAGTCCAGCTCTCTCAAATGCGATGATTTTGTCCCCTTCGTGTTTACGCGACACGAATGCCTAGAATCATAGAGGTCTATCAGTACGATAGAGTGTGGGAACCGATATTATGAAGGTCGGCATATTTTACCTGGGGAGAACTGAGCCAATGATAGTGCGACTCGGCTACTTGCATAGCTCTGTCCCACTCGTTGAGATATTTGTAACGCAATAACTTATCATCCACTACATTCCACTGTCTACGTGCGTAATGGAAACTTGCGTTGTTTCCAGCGCGAGGGAAATCAAGCCATTCAGGATGACCGAATTCATTGCCTTCAAAGTTCAAATAACCTTCTCCTCCAAGAGCATGAGTAATGAATCTAGAGAGTGGAGTGGTCAGTTTCGATAAAAAAAAAAATGAGGGATATAAACAGGATGTGGCTGCCTTTACCGGATCATCTTGTGAAGTGCCATACCACGATCGATGATCGAGGTCAGAGGAGTGAGATCACTCATGTTTGTATACATTTCTTTATCCATTAGCCAGAAAGCAAGCGTCTTGTCTCCTACGAGAGCTTGATCGTGCGATTCTGCATATGCGATATTTTTTTCCTACAAGAGAATTTAAAGAAATGAGTACCACCAACAGTATATATTTTGAACAGACATCTTGCAGTCTGTAAGCATTAAGACTTTGGCTTACCAGATGTCTTCTATTTGTCAGCACATAAACAATATTGCCCATCTCCCATTCGTCATCATTCTGCTCCTTTAGCATCTTAATCCATGTGTCTGGAACAGCCATAGCAAGACGATAGTCGAAGCCAATACCACCCTCTCGTACAGGTCTGCACAGCGCCGGCATACCAGATACGTCTGTAATCCAAATAAGTTGAATTGTGAGTCGACAAATATCCTATGGCGATAGTACCATAATTAAATTCAAACCGTACCTTCAGCGATAGTAATGACATCTGGATATTGCTTGTTCAAAAAGTCGTTCGCAAGCATAAGATAAGTCACGGCCTCTTCATCAACGCCTTCGTTAAAGTATTCATGATAACCGCCTGAGAAACCATAAGACAAGCCATGGTGCTTGTAGAGCATGCTGGTGACACCATCAAAACGGAACCCGTCGAACTGGTAACAATCCATCCAATAGCGAAGATTGGACATGAGGAAGCGTAAAGGTTCAAAAGCACCGTAGTTGAATAAGCGTGAATCCCAAAGCTCATGACGACCACGGGCTCCTTCATGGAAATAACAGTGATCGGTGCCATCGAATTCATTCAATCCATCCAACACATTCTTGCAAGCATGAGAATGGACTACATCCAGCAACACTGTGATTCCGTAGCCGTGAGCTGTGTCTATAAGCTCCATCAAATCTTCAGGGGTACCGTAGCGAGACGAAGCAGCAAAGTAAGAAGTAACTTGGTATCCAAAGGATGCATAGTAAGCATGCTCCATAACAGCCATTAGCTGAATGGTGTTGTATCCCAAATGAGCAATTCGAGGCAAGATATTGCTTGTAAACTCTTTGTAGGTACCCACTCTGGGTTCTTGAGATGAGATACCGACTATTGATACATCATCCCAAAAATTAGTAAGTTGATTCTGTATTGTTCAGCATGTCACCGCCCGGTCATTTTTTCTTACCATGAGCTTCATACACCTTAACACTAGTTGGCTTCTTGGGCCTAGAGTTCTTGAACACATACTTTTGAGGAGGGTTCCAGAAGACAGCGTCATAAATCGGGCTCACGTTAAGATCTTGTGTGACTCGCGTTATCCAAGCCGGTAAGCGATCGATACGATCGTTTGATTGTGGGATTTTCATTGATATCTACAATACCATAATTGATGTGTTCAGTATCATGCCGATGACATCGCTTAAAATTAAGAATAATTCAGGCTTTCCAGTTACCTTCACTTTGGAATTGTGCGGTATAGCTGGTTTACCGTCGGCAGTAGGCGGAATGGACAAATGGAAAACTCCGAAGTCGTCCTTTTTCATAGGATGTGCGTCATGCTGCCAATTGTCTAGATCAAATAAGGCTCAAAAATTCCACTTCTTTTCAAGCAAACATCGTATGCACTGATTAATAGATTGCTTACTGAATTCTCCAATCAGACTCGCGCTTGTTGCGTTGGGGGCCCATTCACGATACGTAATCGAGTTGTCTGGTTGGACGTTGAATCCAAAGTACTCGTATCCCTTGGTGAAGTTGTCGTATCCATTACCAGATTCATTGATCTTTGCTACCCATGACTGGAATCGCTTGTATCTGGAGTGAGGTGAAACGAAGTATTTAGGGTCTTACTTCGAGATCTTGGTATAGGTTAACGATCTATTGCTATGTCGCTTACCTGGACTGTAGCGCTGGTTTGAAGGGCTCTAACCAAGGGTCTATGACAGCGACACCACTACCATCCTCTGGCATGGTCAAGAACCTACCGGGCTCTATTTCTTCTTGGAATGTGGGGACAGTTTGTGACATTGCAGAAGAATGAGAAACGAATACCGTGGGTTGGGAAATCATTTGGCGCTTTTTTTGGCAGCTGCGAGAGACTGCTCTTTCCCATCGATTTGGCGGGCCTTTGACTAAACGAGTTGAGCGAAACATATTACTCCTATGCCAACGGAGAGGGAAATGTCTGATAACACAGCTTTCCATCGACACTTTCAACCGCGTCAACAATAATTACTCATTCTTTCTTTTCTTAAGTACATAAACAGATACACAGTCGAAGTTTTGAAATGAATTGTAATGGCACAAATGGATTATTATTGTTAAATATGAATGTTGGCTTAAATCATGTACACTGTGCCGTCACTATACATGAGTTGATTATCTATTGCCATAGTTTCCAGGAACTGCTCGGCTTCTTGCTGTGAGAATGGCTCAGAGATGCCTTGATTGATGCCAGCATACAGAGCATCGATTTCACATTTATCCTCGAAGAAGTAGTTTTCGCTTCGCAACTTACTGATTCGTTGACGGAAGAGTTGTAGTCTGAAAATGGAAGATGTAAGTATGGCCACAATATCAAATTCCCGAGTCCTATGTTGCTTTCTTACCTGGAAGATGATGCATCGGCATCCATATCAACATCTTCGTCCATGGCTGCAGATGACGACGAGACATCCAAATACTGCATGCCAGCAAGGGAGGTTTGTGATGCGTCGTCGACCGTAGATGAGCGTGGCTGAGTGGATCGTCGTGGAGTTTGAGAGTGAGCGCTTCTTGATCTCGATGGGCGTGCAACATAGGTATCGTTATCCGATTCTTCCTCGCTATTTTCGTCTTCAGAATCTGAAGCCATAACTTTCCGTCGCTTAGCTTGCTCGTTTTTATCAATAACCTCTTTGAACATGGCAAATCTCAATATATCAGAAGCAGCCTTGGCATCCTTTTCTTCAACCTTTTGGCTAAGACGGCATTTAGCGTGAGCTGTCGCCAAACGAATGAGAGTTTCGAGCGTACGAGCAGTAACCGGGGTGGTCTAAAATGGATTCTTTAGAAAATCATCCTGGCAAATATGACAATACACAATCAATCCTTTACCTTCTTTCTATGATCATCCTCCTTGTCGTTTCTTAGTGAAGTATACTCGTTTACAATGAATTCAGTTGCCCGTTTGCTCAAAGTAGGCTTGACTCTGTTTTTGGCATAGTATATATACTTCTTAATGAAGCTGTTTCTGATGACCTTGGGAGTTGTAGTCGAAGATGCGGCCATGCCTGCATGCAGGAATGAATTGAACTTCTCATAAATACCGGTCTCCTTTTCCTCTGTGTCTTCCTCTTCGGTTTCACCAACAGCAAGGTTATCAACGCTTCGCTCGGGAATAGGACCACCTGCAAGGATGCGTTAGAGCCATATCAACGTTGAATGCATGTCAAAATGAAGATCGAGTAATTTACCTTCTTCTACACCGGGGGGAATGTAACGGTGCATATTCAAAACATGCTCGGAAATCATTCTGTCTCGATTGTCTTCGATATCGTCAACTACGACAAACAGCAAATCGAAACGAGATAGAAGGGAATCAGGCAGTGCAATATTCTTGGCGGGATCCTTTGTCAAGTCGTATTGGCCGTAAACAGGATTGGCAGCAGCAATAACACTGCAGCGAGCGTTCAAAGAAGTATGAATACCGGCCTTCGCAACAGTAACAGTTTGCTGTTCCATAACTTCGTGAATGGCAACACGATCAACTTCACTCATTTTGTCGAACTCATCAATGCAGACAACACCGCGATCAGCAAGGACCATAGCACCAGCTTCAAGTCGTCGATCTCCAGTTTCTTTGTCTGTTGTAACAGCAGCCGTTAAACCGACACCTGATGAACCTCTACCAGTTGTTGCGATGGCAAGTGGAGCAATGTTGAGTACAAATCGAAGGATCTGTGACTTTGCCGTTGATGGATCTCCAACCATCATCATATTGATATCTCTATGGGTAGAATCGACGTTTAGCGAATGACCATATTAACATTGACCATACAATAACAGTGACATACCCTCTGATATGAGTACCGTTGTCCAAATTCTTTTCCATGCCTCCCAAGAGCATTAGCAAAACAGCCTTCTTGATGTAGTCATGGCCCCAAATAGAGGGTGCTAGAGATTGTGATAGTTGATCGAACACATTTTTTTGCTTAGATATCATATTGATGTTGGCAATATCTTTATCAGTGATGATGGGCGAAGAGATGCCACCGTCAGCCTTAGTGCTGAGAAGATTGATGTTGTTGCAAAGGATGACCGTTCTAAAATCACGCAGGCATTCTTAGCAAAAGTCACCCAAAGATAATGGAACCGTTGCTGCTCTTACCTGAAGTTGGCGCTGGTTTGGTTTGCATTTCTGTTTCCAAGAGATGTGTAAATACCAACAATGCTAACACGATCTCCTGGCTTCATCTTGTCGACCAAATCGTCATCAAGTACAACATCAATGGATCTAGGCAATTGACCAGCAGGAGCTCTCTCAGGCATTTCCTGAATGCTGATAACTTGATGATCACGATACACGCAGTATCCAAACTCTGTACTGAGCGGATTTCCTTCGGGGTCTTCTGTAGGGTAGACTGAACCAGTGGGGATAACATTGCCTAAGGTTGTGCTATCACGATATTCGCGTGCGTAGTGAATACCAGATTTGTCGGCGTAGTGAATGGATTTAACCACCTTAGGTCGAACCAGAGAGCCTAACATTTGAAGCAAAATGTCAACAACAATGCACTTTCTGATACGTCTTACTGTAATTCCTCCCTGCCCATTACTTACATTTGGTGACAATACCCTCTAAACAAATGAGCTTGCCAACGTGTTTTGCTCGAATCGTTCTTGGACTAACATGGTTTTCTCCGAAGCTACCACGGAAACCAATATAGAAAGGACTCTCTTCCTGTGATGGAGCATCGGGTCTCACACTTTTGATCATATCCTGAAGCGCCTTGTCCATACTAGGCAGGTAGTAACCAGGACGAGCGAAGAGTCTTTCGGTTGTATAGAGCTGGTCAGTAATTTATCTTGATATACCTACTTTCGTCGACTTAACTCACCTTTCTGTAAAGTTCTCATCGTATCGTCGCAAATGATCTACGCTGACAATTAGTCTGCGTTGCTTACTGTCAATGACAGAGCCGATGATGGCTTTGTAGTTGTGCTCTTGCGACTGCAGAAAAAGTGTGAATGGCTTATCGACTGCAATGACATTATAAGAATAATCACCTCATCTTCCAAGAAATCGACGAAAGCTTGGCTAATTTCGTCAGGAGTTTGTTCTGCCATGGTAAGGGTTTGATTCACTTTGAGAACACCAACTGACGCGTCCTGAAATTGATATGTATTTTTTTTACGGACAGTCACACTTCGCGTACCAGTGTCGCCTATTTTTTTGTGACAAAAATTTGTTTCATTGAGCAGGCTGCTTTCCAGTCACCCTTATAATATGACTATTGTATTGAGCAACAACGGTATGTCAGAGACCTTTTGCACATCTTTCATTTGGAAATGAAAAGAATCTTATGAATAAATTATTGCTCTCTACAAATGATTGCAAGGCAGCATTGACAAGAGATATAGCAAAGGCATAATCAAAGTCCACCGATCACAACTTCTTCACTTGAGATCGTATAACTGTCTCAAACTAACATAGTCATTAACACTATTTATTTCATTTTTTTTCTTGTCGTTTCATGGGCAAAGAGGTCATCCAACGACAGGCTGTTTTGACATCATTGAAAGTTAACAAGCTAGAGCGGACATAAAGCTGGATACACCCTTTCCATGCATGAAAGCAGCAACTCTACAAGCTGCAATAAATCATTTTTTAACCATAGCAAACCATTGTGTGTGCTTCACTACGGCAATGTTGAAGATTTTTGGCACCTCCAAAATAAAGCTAATAGCTAAGGCACACGATCACCAAAGCTTAGCAGATCCCGACAACCGCCACAAAAAGATCGGCGTTCAGTATCGCTGTTGATATCTTAAAAAACCTTGATTAAAAGCACTGTTTGGCAGGCAACATCATCCTCGAGGATTTTCCAAAACCTTGGGCTATCAAATCATAAATCCTCACGTGCGTCCTTGTTGTTCCACCTTGCGGTTGCTGCAATCGATGGCAATAATGAAATCGAAATGGACCGAGAGCTATTATACTATCAAGTTAAATGCCATGCCATAAGATTAGGGGGTATTATACAACTGTGCTCAAGACCTCTATGTTTCCAAGTGACCATTTTCCTTCCTTCTCACGTTTCTGTGGGGCTTAATCTGATACACTGATCCTTGTGGCGGAGGCTGAGTGATGTGGAGGTTCGTTTTAATACAGCTGCATGATGAGACATTACGCTTATCAATTTTCTCTTCTCTTGGTTGGAATGAATAAAGTTACCGTCAGCGGTTCTAGGTCAGCTTTGACGTGTGTTCAGTGTAACATTCTGAGTGATTGCCACTATTGTGTTCAAAGTATAACTTAAATCCAGAGGGCATACCAACCGATAAAAGTTACAGCCATCAACCCATAGACTAGTATTTACTGTGGCTACCATTAAACTCATCAGAGTGGATGTTACCTAGGATTTGCACACAGTATCAAGGGCAAATAAACCTGCAGACTTATGATTATGTTAAAAAAGAACTGAGGCGAATATTACACATTAGCCCTGTATTTATGCAAAATAGCTACTGGTGCTTTAAGCTGATCTTGTTTTGTCACATCAGACAGTTCCAAAACATCCAATATCACCTGAACCGTTTCATGTCAAGGGATTATCTGGGATATAAGCCGCAACGAGAGCTGGAAAGGAAGGGGGATAATGACCACGAGGCCATGCATGAAAACGATCTACCTCCTTAATGAATGAACAAGTACTTTCGAAGGGTTTATTGAAGACGTCGATGCTGCAGGTGACAGCATGATGTGTATGGCGAGGGTCATTGAGCATAAGATTTTCAGGGCGCCACCAATTTCAAGCAGATAAACGAACACAGCCATTGGCTCATGGTTTAAAACGGCGTATGATTGGATAGCGCCCTGCGGGCAAGGTAAATTTTGAAACGAGAGGTCCTCTGCGGTGTTGTAGGAACCTTGGATGATGCATGAAAATGGCAACATGAAGGAGCTACCTCATTTGCCCGCTCATCCTACTTGTCTTGAAGACCAGATGGCAGAATATACGCAAGCCCGTGTGACACTTTGGCTCGATGCCAATGGTTGGTCCCAAGTGTCTCCAATTTTCGAAGGTAAATGGTCACGGTCCCTGTACCGTATAATCCCAGCACAGCTGCTATGCGAACCTTTTATTACTGGAAATTTGAGGATCCTACTAACATAGCTTGATGCACTTTACAGAGAAAGGCATTTGCGGAAAACGATTCTTCTCCTTGTCGATAGCCGACCTCCAGGAACTCGCCAGCTCTGGTTTAAGGCTTTCGTTAGGTGACAAACGAAAGTTACTTTATAGCATCAAATCCATATTACATAGCGACACCAGCAATATGTCTGTGAGTAGAGAGCTAATACTGATTCAAAATGTTTGATTTTCTCAATGGCATGAGACTGACATATGTTAAAGGCCGAAAACCTTTCGACGACAGGACAGTATCAATCTCGAGGTTCGCCAACTTCAACTAGGAACATGTCCTACAATGAGTTTGAAACCTCCAGATCCAACAGTTCTCCTGAATTCCCAATATCGCACGACCCCTATGGATATGCTGGCTCTCAAACGCTTCGTCAACGCCCAACCAACCACAAAGTTAATACAACGTTCCCGCCCACTATCTCTTCGTCTCAAAATGCAACTAGCCCTCGTCAGTATGCCCCACGAACATTTGGGAGGGCAGACTCTGCAGATCCCGATTTTAATCGTATAAAAGACTATATACCGGAGCGAACGACCTCAACACCTCAACATATACACCATTTTCTGGAAAAACTCAATTACAATCTCCCACAACGCCGTGTACCCGACACTATAGAACGCGCTGCAGCTCGAAATTTACAACATCTGCTCGGAGGGGGATCATATAACATGGCGGAAAATAACAATTCAGCCTTCACCAACCCAGATGAACGATCCATAAACCAATTTGGAGCTAGCAGCCATACGAGTCCGCCGGATTGGATGGATAGGTTAAAATATCGTCAAGTTCGACGTCCTGTACCTCAACAGGTAAGTTATTTATGGTGTTATTGAGAGTGAAGGTAGAAAGCATCGCCTTTTTTAAACTCTAGGATATCGTAACTTTAGCAGGAGAAGTCACTGGAGCGACGGATACAAGTCACTACTGATGCGGACACATGGTTCAGTCTAATAGTCAATGATTTGCTTGATCCGGTTACTATCAAAGAAGCTATACTTGCAAGGCTAAACATCAATCCAATGGAAGGACCTTTTGAATATATTCATGAAAATGGACCATACCCGGGTATGTGGATTTTTTTTCGAACTAACATCTTGTGGAAAAATTTGCACATAATTATGACTAATGAATATTCAATTGTAGATTCACCCTTATCTGATGCAGAACTTACCCACCTATGCCGGATGGCAGATAGAAGTGCGTCCAATCGGATATTGGTCAGAGCACTGACTTCTCAAGCAAATCAAGACATTATAGCAAGCCCCGTTGGCGGACAATTCGCAATTTCGAGCAATGAGCTGTGGGCCATCAGCCCAAGCTCTCCTAATGGGGCGCATCAACGAACCAACTCTGATAATTATGTCAACTCCGCTAAATCGCCCTCCGTACCTACACCATCCTTATGGGCTATTCAACCCAAAAAGTCTGTCAGTACATCTCTGTGGGCTACACCACCGTCAAGCGAGCCTTCATCACTTGGCACTAGGAGTGGGTCGGGTGATTCTCCAAGGCCAATGGATGGTCCACCAACACCAGGCAAACCAGTCAGCTTCTGGGCGACTCCTCCCTCTTCATCCTACTCGGACAAGCGCTCAGATGATGAAATATTCCCCATGTCTGCTGGCGGTATGAACGCAACGATGAATGGCAATGGATTATCTGCTAATGGAATGGAGCAGTCGTCAACGGTAGAGGCGGCTGTGGAAAGTTTATCGTTGAAGAGTCCACGAAAGGATAAGAAACTGCAGATCCAGATTCCTTCGATTGTAGCCAACACGTCCGTCCAATCGGAAACATCGAAGAGGGACTATTCACCTAGACAATCACCCTACTTGGGATCGTCAACGCCAACACGTCAAGCCAGACGAAGCTCCTCATCCGAATCATCAGCTACAACGTATGATCCTTTCCAACCTGATCGGTCCGAGGGCCATTTGAGGCCTCCACCGACCAATGAAAATGAATTCTGGGGTGAACGCCCTCCCTTGGAAGTCATTGCTCAGAATCCAGATAGATACTTCGATGAGCAGAATCTCGATCGTGAGATTATTGTTGATGCACCAGCACCACCATCTTCAACAAATAATCGTCGTGGCGGAGCTAACCTTGTGTCTCGCAAATCTGTTCGTATCAAAATTCAAGAAACCCATAAGCCAAATAGATGGCAACAAGCGCATAATGTACTTCGCGCCAACAATATTTTACGAAGGAAAAGTACAAAGATGTGGGGTCAAAAGGTTGTGCAGGTCAAGCCTGGCATGTCCATCGATCAGGCAGCCACTCCAATCAAGGAAGAGAAGACAGAGGTTACCAATCTTCCAGGTATGTAGGACACACAGTTGTTGTGTACAAATATGCCATCGTAGTATCTAATTTCTCTGTTGTTATCTGTAGCACCCACGAAGATTCACTACATGATGGGTAAACTTATCGGCAAGGGTTCATTTGGACGAGTGTATCACGCCGTCAACTTGAATGCCGAACCTGTCGAAGTCATTGCTGTTAAGCAAGTTGAAATTCCTACCACCAAATCTGATTTGATGAATGAGCATCAACGAGCCTCTATAGAAGCTCTGTATCACGAAATTTCCTTGCTTGAAGGGTTGGATCACGAGAATATTGTGCAATATCTTGGATACGACAGTAACGAGGCTGAGGGACACCTCAATATTTTCCTCGAGTATGTCGCTGGTGGCAGTATTACTAGCTGTCTGACCAAATTTGGTCCGTTCAAAGAACCTCTGGTTAGACACTTTACGCGGCAAATTCTACAAGGTTTGAAATATTTGCACAACAAGCATATTTTACATAGAGTAAGTGGTGGATGTTTGGTTTGTTCTAGACGCTATAATGGGGTATTCATCTTTGTCATCTCTCTAGGATATCAAAGGTGGCAACATTCTTGTACAGGAAGACGGTACTTGCAAAATATCGGATTTCGGACTGTCCAAATTGAATGACCAGGATGAAGTCTATGACCAAAATTCCAAGATGTCTTTGCAAGGATCCATCTTTTGGATGGCTCCTGAAGTGGTCAAAAATGAGCCTTATAGTGCAAAGGTCGACATCTGGAGTTTAGGCTGTACGGTCATTGAAATGTATACTGGTAAACGACCATGGCTGGACATGACTGCCCTAGCAGCTGTATACAGTGTAAGTTGGCATACACGCATGACTATTTATCCCTTTGTCACCCATTGTATTCACATCTATACTAGATTGGAACATGTAAATCACCGCCTATACCCGAAAATATGTCAGAAGAAGGAAAGGATTTCCTCCGTCTGTGCTTCATAATGTGAGTGAACACCTCAATGCCATATATCAAAGTTATTAAGTTTAGCTAACTGAAAATTTTTTTATTAGTGAACCAGCGTTGCGACCAACTGCTACGGTATTGTTAAGTCATCCTTTCTGTCAAATGGATCCTAATTTTGTATTCCAGGTAAGTCGGCATCATCCATTCATGAACCCCCACACTCCAGCATCTAACTTACAAATGGTAATAGGACCACATTATCACTGGTCCTAACTAATCGGCACATCATTACATTTAACGCTTAATCTCTCTTTTTTTTATACGCATTGATTTATCTGATTTATCATATCATACTGCCCTTTTTTTCTCTCTTGTTCACCTGGTATAACACAACTTTCTCCCACCAATTTGCTCTTCATTCTTTTCATTTTTGTCAGCTTTCCGTTGTAACATTCTTATTATTCCATCAAATGCTTTTAACAAGTCTAATTGTTGATTGTTGCTTTTAAAAAAAGACTTGGTGATACCACTGACTTTGCCGAGGGGTCCATGAAAATGTCTGAGATTGATGACAAATTGGAGATTGCCGTGCCACATCATTTTCGCGGTGGCGCGTTACCAAAAAGAAACATTGACAGCAATGTTGAAAAAACGCCTATTTGAATAGAGCTCGCGTCGCGCAGTCTCTGAATTATCTTCACTTCATTTCAACATTTTCCACCATGGCCAAAGCAAAGACCCTGTCTCCTACTATCAAGAAACTTCAACCGTCATTACACAAAAAGGCTGCTCGATCCCGGATCGGCAAAATTCCTGACGAAAGAGCAGACGTGCCTTTTGACGACGATATTGAAGGTAATACACAGACTACTGATCCAATTCCCTCTATTCAAGCTAACCTTCTCCACCAACAGAGAAAAGGCCATTTCCTGAGACAGCCGAGGAGCGAGCACAGTATATTAGCCCCAAGACGAATCGCAAGTTGACCAGTTTTCAATTCAAGGTGTTGGATTTATGTGCCCAGATACCAAAGGGCCGGGTCACAACGTACAAGAAAATGGCGGATGCATTGAGCTCTAGTCCACGCGCTATAGGAGGTGTCATGCGAATCAACCCATTCTGCCCACTACCTGTGCCATGCCATCGAGTGGTTGCTAGTGATGGGTTTATCGGAGGGTTCAATGGTCAATGGGGAGCAGGAGGAAATATGCGTAACAAGAAGGCCAAGCTTGAAAAAGAAGGCTGCCAATTTAATAAGGATGGCTATCTGGTGAAAGATGAAAGCGGAAATTGGACCGCATTTGATGAGTTTAACGTATCAAAATTGGAGAGCAATTAACAAACGAGAATTTTTTAACATTGTAAGTCGGAAGCCGTGCGCTAGAACACGGTTACTTAATAATTTAATGGTTTGTTATACGTTACTGTCCCATCTTTTTTCTTTTGTATGTCCTTCTCTAAACAAAAACATTGACAATTGCAAGTTATATCTGTACAAACTCGAAAAAATAAAACACTATCAAAGACTATACATTGCTATAAAAAAAGAGATAATTGAGGCAGAGATCTACGTCGGGCCGTGTCCCTTTCTACTTGGGGTTTGATTGTCGTTCAATATCATGTAGTGCATTATGGCACTTGAAGAGAAGTGCGTTCTCCATACTGTATTTGTGTTTGGCACCAGGACCGGACCCAACGCCGTATCCTTTTTCCGCTGCCTTGAGGACCATTTGTAAATCGCTCTTGGCTTCGTCGAATTGGCCTTCCTTGATAAACGTACATGCTCGTTCGTATCGACAATAATAATATACCCAGTGATCCCATTGCACCTTGTCAGCTTTATCAAAACACGCTTGCATCGATACTTCATGCAGGGCCAGCATATCTTGCTTCTCTTCGACGGATGGTGAACACGCAATCATACGAGTAATGATGCCTCGGACGTACTGTGCAAGGCAGTAATCGTCGTAAATGTTTTCGTACGGTTCGTCTGAAGTCTTTAACTTGTCCTCCAGATCTTTGATGGTTGCATTGAGTACTTGTAGTTTCACATGGAGGATATCAGTAGGTAGTGACTCGTAGGAATTGGTAAAGCAAAGAATCTCCAAATCGGGGAGCAATAAATAGTTAGATTGCATAAAAAACTTGCGAGTCTTTCTGGATACATATTTCTGTTGTGAAAAAGAAAAAAACGATTGGTCAGTCAAGTCATGTAGCAAACTCAAAAATGCCGGTCAATAACATGTACCTCTACGGGTAGAGAACGGCCAGCGATTTTTTGTGTCAACTTTGGAACCTCTTTCATCAACCGGACCACCTCATCCATCTTTTGCTTCTTTTCTTGTGCGTCCTTGACATCATCCAGGGAGCAAAACAGAGCCACAGCTGTCATGTAGGTGTATACTGATCGACTCCAATTACTTTCTCTTTGTAAAATAGAAAAGCAGCTGTGTGAGTTGGTCCAATCACACTTTATCATATAGTTAAGGCCCAGTTCCCAGTAGCAAATGTGATGCAATTGCTTCCATTCCTTTTGTGTTGCAATTGCCTGTTGGTATTGTTGTATTCCACTATCAATTTTGCCTTGACTGCAGTTGAGTTTTCCAGAAAAGTACAAGAACAAAACTCCGTCAGGATATATCTCGAGATTGTAATTGAGAATGTCCTCAGCAAAGCTAATATCGCCGTCGGCTACCGGTATGGCAGCAGCAATAACAACATGATATAATATGAGAGCCATGTCACAAAACTGTCTTCGTAAGCCTTCGTCAGGGCCTTGCTTTTCGGGTAGAGGTAAATTGGCGTCTTTGTGATAAGGCTCCCACCCGCCGATGGATTCTAGCTGTTTCAATCCATACTCCCTATTACTAGTAAACCCGATGAATTCGACCACCTTTAACACATTAGGTGGAAGGAGGGATAACATCAAGTTGAAGCAACCAATGCCAAGAGCCACTCCTGATGTTAAATGATCGTCAATCTCGTAGGCTGAAACGTCGTTGCCAGCGGCAATTTCATCTTCAATGAAATGAAGAAACTTTTGTAACGTGCGATAAATATTGTAACTGTTTCGGATGTTGAGGCCCTCGCGTAAAAACGATATGTAGCTTTCATCATGCACAATGCTTAAAACAGCCTTCATGAGATAAGACTCTGCATATACGAGTTCCTAATGATATGAGAAAACGCATTGACATAAGCCCATCATTGGTCACTGATGAAAAATGTTTCAAAAGAAAAAATTACATACTGCGTGTCTTTGTAATTTGGTCATGGCCTTCACAGTGGCAAGTCCGGTACTACCTTTCACCCAACTTGTTAAACTATCGACAAAGCCAGCATCTCGCTTCCTGGCGTTGGTGGCAATATGAATGCATTGCTTGATGGCTTCTGAAGCAGTATCAAAATCCGCGTTCTGGAATGTCATCATGGCTTTTAAAAAACTAATGAAGGCGTATCCGAGACTCCAATACAAGGACGTTTCCTTGTTTGGCATTATCAGACTTTCGGCTTCTTTGATACGGGAGTTCAAAAAGAGGTCCATGGCATGTCGCACTTGGGCTATCTCCTCGTTCAAATTCTCGTCCTTTTCAACAGACGCTTCCGAGCTGGAGCCAGAACCTGAAGATGATACACCAAGATTCTGAAATGAGGAGCCCAAACGACTAATAGCTCGTAGAGTGTTAGGGCGCAGCGAAGGCATAGACTTTGCTAAGCCATTGGTAGGTACGCCCTTTTCTTTTCCTGGAATAGGGTCTGTTGTTGACCGCTTGGGTCGATTTTTATGAATGGTGATGGGCATGTACAAAGGGGAAGGGAGTTCTACTAGATTACAAAGGGTGGAGAGCTCAACTGACTATAATTATGAGCGCAGCTGCCCCCGCCAAAAAATATTATGAAGCGGTCACGAACGGTATAGCGGCAGAAGTCTGTTTCCGAAACCACCCAAAAAAAAAAAAAAAATCAGCCTCTGGTAACTCCGGTACATGGGTCTCCAATCTCCAGCAAATTGCCTGCTTCCCAGTACTTTTCGAACTCATCACGGATAAATGTTATATTCTTCGAATGCTTGTATTGGCTGAACCATTCCGGATGGTCCTTCAGTCTTTCCTTCACCCACTGCGCGTAATAGATACTTCTTTCGAATCGGCACCGATAATTCTTGTCTGAGAGTATCGCCTTGGTAATTTCCCGCCACTCCCGCCATTCGTTGTAGGTGTCGTTCTTAATTTTGAAAAAGAACGGTAACTTGGCGTTGGTCCTACAACGAATAACTACACCCTCCACTTGTCTGTTTTCGAATTCATCCTCGTGGCGGAGTGACGCTTCAACGTCTTTAATAGATTGAACATCCGGCAAAACTGTAAATGGTGCCACTCTCAAACCCCACTCTCGTCCAATCTCGCGAACCTCGTCACTGGGCATGGTATGTAGGTGGATTTCGTTGTAGTTAATGCCATGAAGGTACAGACCACTGGTTTCTGGTGGATACTCTAGAACGTGCTGTTCAAAATTGTCGTCACAAAGCTGCATGACTGTTAACTATACACTCGCCATTATAAATTGGAAATTGTTAAACCACATACCTCTGCGACCATTGTGACGTTATGTTTGTGAATCCATAATGAAAGCTCAGAAATGGAACGCCCAGCTGAATCCAAGTGTTTCAAAAGCCATGTGTACGCTACACCAGCATGGTGAGCCTGATCGTCTATAGGGTCAGCCATACTGTGTTTTGATGTAACCACCACCTCATTTTCAGATACCGCAGAGATGAAAATAATACACCCATTTTCTTTCGATGTGACTTCGTAAGGGCCAATTGTATTCTCCTCAATCCATGTCCACTGGTTGAAAAGCAATTGCGGGTTAGAAAGTGGAGCCAAGGTTAGAAATGAAAGCCAGTCAGTCAGTACCTGAGTGAACTTGGTTTCTCCCAAATTAAAAAACTTGTCGTAACCCCGGACAGCAACCTGATAGGTTTTGTCGTCTACCTTGCGAGTGAAGAGTCCTCGGGCCATGACAGGAAAGGGACAGGGATCCTTTTTGTATTCTGATTCAAGCATAGTCCAGCTGGTCAACCTCACACCTGACAATGGCAAAACAAAGTCTTTGTGTCGGACGGTCTTTGCTTTCTTCCTCTCTACGCTGTTGGAAATTTCATAAAGCTCATTGACAATTTGGGAAGTTGTCGATTCAGTCGACTGATCTGACATGTCGCGTTTGGGTTGGTAAACGCAAAATTTGGCTTGCCCTCTTTTAATAGGTGCTGGTAGAGTGGCGCGGGCGATTTTGTTACGTGACTGCTGTGCCACGACTGACCGACGTGGGCTACCCTTGAGTTCTGTCAGGACACCGTGCCGTACAATCTGTAGTGTGCAATGCTTTGGTTATGATTATTTCATGACCATGTAAATCTCTTGTATTTATCATAGAAGTAAAGGTATCTTGAGGAGTTGGGCTACCACGCAATTCTGACTGATATATGGCGCAGTGATATATTGCACAAACCGCAGCGGCATTGAGTCATCTGTATCGCCTTCTAACATAATTGCCTTTGGTCGCGCAAAGGCAAGAACCGGCATAATATCAATTCCTTCCGCACCATCTTATTTATACGAATCCATTAAACACATGTAAACAAAACTCAAAGAAGAAGAAGGAGAAAAAGGACATGTCAAGCAAATACAATGGAGTTTATTAACTTCATGGGGTCTCCTTGGGACAGATCAATTTCTGGAGGAGAAAGCAAAGCGATAATTAGAATAATTCATAAATACATCATAGCAAGCTCTACGTATACCGTACCTTGTAGTCCTTGATAGTACCAGAAAATTTGTGAAGCTTTTTGCCTTCACAAATCCAGATCTCATTACAAACGGTGTTAATGAAACGTTCGTCGTGAGAAACAATTACGACACCACCCTTGAATTGAGCAAGAGCAGTCTGAAGAGCATCGATAGAATGAAGATCCAAGTGATTGGTAGGTTCATCGAGAACAAGGATATGTGGGTTGACCAAACTGAGGCAGGCAAAGGCTACACGAGACTTCTGACCACCGGAAAGAGTCTTCATGACCTGCAAACCAACCATACCAGTGATACCAAATGCACCAAGATGTCGACGATATTCTTCTTCACTCTTGCCGGGGAACTTATCAGCCATGAAACCAACAGGGGATTTCGTCAAATCGAGCTGATCAATATGATGTTGCGTAAAGTAAGCAATGCGTAGACGGCCGTTACGGTTAACGAGACCACTTTGGGGTCTAAGGTCGCCAGTAAGAACCTTAAGCATAGTGGATTTACCTGGGCAAAATGACGAATTATTTTAGACGATTTATTGCATGTTAAATTTTTACCGCTTTTGCTTACCAGCTCCGTTAGGTCCAACAACTGCAATTCTAGAGTCTAAGCGCATGTCAAGATAGATGTCGTTGATAATAATTTTGTCGGGAGAATAGCCAAATTTGACGTTGTCCATTTGTAATATAGGTGCAGAGAGTGCATCGGGGTCTGCAAATTTGAATGTGACAAGTCTCTCTTCTTCAGGTGCTTCTAGGATAGGAAGTTTTTCTAATATCTTGATTTTCGATTGCGCTTGTGGTGCTCTCTTGGCGTTGTAACGCCATCTGTCTATGAAATCTTGAAGATGTTGACGGAATTCCATCTGCGACTGGTATTCTCGCAACTGTTGTCTCTGTCGCTCTTCGCGTGTGGCATCAAACTGAGCATAATTGCCCTTATAATGGTCGAGTTTTTCGGAATGCTGATGGAGAATATCCGTGGCAACCTCATCCAAGAATTCTTTTAAGAGAAAATAAAATATGTATATAAATATGCCTTGCTCCACCAGATTTATAATACGTCAGCATGAAAGATACTCTACCTCTGTCGTGAGAAACGACAAGCAATGTATTTGGCCAAGTTTGCAAATAGTTTTCAAGCCAGACAATGGCGGGAATCTGAAAAATAACATCAGTCAGTACCACACTTGCGCAAATTCCAGTTCAAATTGATCTGTAGGTAGTCCCAGCTTACATCCAACATGTTATCCGGTTCATCAAGCATCAAACAATCGGGTTTACAGAACAAAGCTCTTGCAAGAGAAATTCTCATACGCCAACCACCAGAGAATTCCCTGGTAGGTCGTCTCTGCTGTTCGGTGTCAAAACCAAGACCAGACAAAATGGCTGACGCTCTGAAAGTAAAAATCTATGTGAATACCATATGCCTCAAACCTGTGCTCGACTGTCTATAACATTACCTTGCTTCAGCCTTGTTGCTTTCAATGTCCTCCAACTTTTGGTAAACTTCTCTCAACTTGGAGTTGAGACTCTCCTTGAGTTTGTCTGCAGCATCTCTAGACTCTTCTGTTGCACCTTCTTCTGCGTCCTCTGCATCTAATACATTGATCTCGGCTGTCAGACGCCTTTCTTCATTCAAAAGATGCGTACGCCAGACGTCAGCCTTCAAGACCATTTCTAAAGCAGGGGTGTCGTCACCAATAACTTCCTGCTCGACGTAGAGCAATGAAATATGTGTAGGGACGTTAAGCTCACGTCTTGCCATAGCCTTGAGCAGAGTGGATTTACCGATACCGTTCTTGCCAACAAGACCATAGCGACGACCAAAAGCAAGGGTAACATTGGCATCTGTAAGGATACGTTTTCCGCCAAATGAGATATCAAAGTTTTCAAGTTTAATATCCTTTGACTTTCCTTTGGTGGATGTGTAATCCATAATGGGGTTGTACATTTTGTAAGCCTCAGCGAGCGCCTTCTGTTCGCTGTCATGAATCAACTTGGAAGCTTCATAATCAATTGCCATGTTAGATTTAGCTTGACGTTTTGCCATTTTTGCAGCAATTTTAGCTTCAGCCTTCTTTAACTTTGAAGCGTCGACTTGAGACTGGATGGTACGACCACGAACCGACTGAAGATCTACATTTTCCTTCATCAAACTGACAGTTGCTGAGATGTTGGATTGGCTGGCCATGTTGATTGGCTGTGCTAGCTTGTTGAGACCTGCTTTAGGTTGAGCGACGTTGTTCGTTTTGGCGCTCAAAAGCTTGATGAGCTGGTCGCAAAGTCTGTCGATCTCGCCTTCCTTTCCTCCAACGTCCAGCAACATGGGTCGAACGAACTCTGTGATTCCATCCTCATCGTCGTCGGCAAAATCGGTTCCCTCGAGATAACCGGTAATATATTCTACAACGGCATCGTCAGCTTCTGGAACTGATTTCTGAATCAGGGTTGCGATCTCTGCGGTAGCCATTGATCAAGAGACTGCGCGATTCAGGAAGGGTCTGCCAGCAAAAAAAAAAAAATTGAGGTAGAAACAGGCACAAATGGAGTTTCAAAAAAAAATCAGTGAGTGCAGCGTCTTTGTATGAAGATCCGCGCTTAAGGCAAGAAAAATACAGCATAACAGAATGACCTTCTAGCACCTATATTACAAAACGGCATGGTTAATGCGATTGTATCAAAAGTTTGAAGCAAAAAAAAAGAATTAAAACTAAAAAGCGAAAGTAAATACGAAGTGGAATATGCTACTGGGATTGACATGCGTATAAGTAACAGCATTTTGCTAGTTCGTTTCTTAGCCAACTTCTTATACTTTTTCTGTCAAACCTGCTAGAAGCCTACGGATCAAAACACCGTAATGAAACTTACAGGATCTATACACAGAAAAACGCCAAAGCCCCAAGTACAAAGACAGATAACATATTCTATAATTATTTTATTATTTTCAAAGTACAGTTTCAAAAGATATGACTTCGAATGTAAAGAAAGATTTGACATATTGACATGACGATAAAATTATAATGTGCATATTTTAAAGGTATTTCATACATCTCAATTTCTTGAGAGTTAGTCTTTTGCTTCCTTTAGCTTCTTAAGGTCTTCCTTTGACAAAGGTACATGAGCGGTTGCAAGGACGAGCAGACCTGAAAGGCAAAAGAGGGCAGTTGTGGTGTAGAAAACTGGCTTTAGTGCCTCAATGGATGCCTCGCGTATAAGCAGTTGAGTTGCTTGGTCGAAGCCGGATATAACAGTCTTATCACCCTCAAGAATGGCAGTCATGGAAGCAGGATCGATATTTGGTATAGCTTGGGCGATGAGGTTTGGCAAAGTATTGTTAAAGATGGTTCCGAACACGGTCACGCCGATAACTCCTCCTAGAGAGCGGAAGAAGCTGACAAGACTGGTAGTAACTGGAAGATCTTCTTTTTTGGTGGGAGCTTGAGCGCTAAATAAAGCACTAACGACGAAAGCTCCAGTTCCAGCACCGGAAAGGATAAGGCAGCCGACTTGCAAGCCAGTTGAGGCTGACATAGTCCAGGTAGTAACTAATCCCGTTCCAATAGAAGCAATGAAGGGTCCCATAGCTGCAAATGGACGATATCTCAAAGTGACAGAGATCAGGATGCCGCATACGATAGCACAAAGGATGGTTGAGACCATGTAGGGGATGAACTTCACACCGGAAGTGGTGGCAGAGTTGCCCATGCCTTGCTGATAAATTATAGGGACGTAGTAAATGAAGCCGGTCAAACACATTCCCATGAAAATGTTTGCCATAAAAATCAATCCAGGGTTTCGATGAACTGTGAACACGCTCAATGGCATGAGAGGTTCTTTTGCCACCCTCCATTGGACCCACAAGAATATGGCTAGGAGAACAGCGAATAGGCAAAATAGAACAATGATGACGGGCGAATTCCAGCTGTACTTGCTGCCTCCCCACGACAAGGGAAGCAACAGAATAATGACCCAGGCAAGCAAAAGCACGAGACCAAGGTAATCTACGCGGCTGAATCGTTCTTTCCAGGTGGTTCCGGGTGCAGGCTGATTTCGGAGTACCAGAACAACAGCGAGAGCAGAAACTATAAGATGAATTATTTAAAGGTTAAATGTGATCGAAAAAATTAAAAAACGTTCAAAGTGGGATGATATTACCTGCTCCTAATGGGAGATTAATGTAGAATGCCCATCTCCTATAAGTTTTCAAAAAAAAAAAAAATTGTGAAAGGTTAAAGGCGTTGTTCCAATGAAATAGGGATTCATAAAAAGATAGTATCTTACCAGCTGAGGTGGTCAGTAAATGCGCCTCCGATCAATGGGCCAATGGCTGTGCCAATCATGTAAAATAGACCAGCAAGTCCCTGGTACATACCTGGCGATATGCAAATAATATTAAAATGACTGCATTGAAACGATGTCACTTTCTCAGTCAAAGAGAATAAAGCTTACCTCTTCGTCGCACGGGGCAGACGACGGTGATAATGATTTGAGTCAATGATTGAATACCAGCACCTCCAATACCAGCAATAGCTCTTCCAATGATCAGCATAATCATGCTATTGGCAAGAGCACAAATCAAGCTTCCCAGGAGGAAAAAGAATAGAGCAAAAAGAATCATGATCTTGTAGCCAAAGATGGATGAACATTTTCCATAGACACCTTGGAAAGCGGTCCATGTTAGAAAGTAAGCGGCACCAACCCATGAGACATCTTGAAGAGACTGGAACTCGGCAGCGATAGTAGGTATAGCTACACTAACCACGGTTTGATCTAGGGACGCCATAAACATGGATAAACCAAGTGCTAGCATCAGAGAGAGCAAGACTTTGGTACTCAGGTACGCGGGATCATTGTCTTCATCTTCAGGGGATGGGTCCTTTTCTATGTCCTGGGATGGAGATTTTTCTGTATCTTGGATTTTTTCTGTCATGGATAGGGTATCCATTGTGGATGGTAAGTTTGATTCAGAACTAGCGAGAGTTGGTTTCCTGTCAAAAATAAAGAACAAACGGGAACGTCAGTAGCAGCTCAAGGATAGGAAAACCATATGGCATACTTACTCCATGGATTATCAATTGTAATGTATGATTTAAATCTATGCTTGGATCTGATTAAATACGGATCGGTTTATATACCTTTGCAAAGCCTACAAGTATTTCAATCTCCATCTGATTTGCACGCAAATTGACTGAGCGAATTTCGGCGGATCACCACCGCACTGGCAAGATGCGCCGGCGGACGTTATAAAGTCCGACTTTTCAATCGGCACATGGCAAAAAGGGCAACTTGATCAAATCACGTGCAAAGTTCTGTGCGCGAGAAATGGATCTTTTGTAGGTTGAACATATCAGGCTGCTCTCTAACAGAAATACTGGTAAACAACGAATAGGTGTTTACTGCGAAGAGAGTTTGTTTATATAATATGTTATGAGATTGAAGATGGATATTTGACTTTTGATATCTAGTTATCACGCTTTTCAAACTTGATTGCGCCCGTAGGCATGCCGCGGTGCGTATAGGGAAGAGTTATATCACTTGCAGCAGTCATCTTATATCTTGAAATTAGCAAAGATGTTATCGTCTTAATTTCTTGAACGGCAAAGAAGCGTCCTGGGCAGGCGTGTCTATTCAAAAAGGTAATTAGTATGCCAATGCATGCAAAGACCATTCAAGGACCGTGCCTTTTGGCAAATACTTACTTTCCCATGCCGAAAAAGATATGGTCCTCTCCAATGCGCACGGCCTGCTTTTTAGATTGAACAAACCGCCAAGGTTGGAAGTCTTCCGCATCCTCGCCCTGCAGATCAGTCGCACGAGAGACATCCCAAGAATTGAAATAGACAATTTCGCCACTTGGGATAACGATACCGTTGCTCAACTCGATATCCTGCTTGTTGATATTTTTGTGTTGCAAGCTTAAACCTACCGTTCTCTGTCGCAGTACCTCTCGTACAAAACTATCAAGCTTGACGAGCTTCTTGATCACATCAAACGACAGCTCGGGATCTTGACCTTTAGTGCCTTCGCTTTCAATAGCCTCCTTCTGCTCCTCCAATAGCTCATCAATATACTGGGGGTATTTCATCAACCAATACAAAACCATGGTGGTATTTTCGGTTGTAGTGTGGATGGATGCAAAAACGAGCATGAAAGTCCAGTTAACCACATAATCTTCGTATGGGATTTCATAGTCTCCATCAGCAGGATACATTTCCATTAGACTCTGTAACATGTCATTCTATAATTCAATTAGGTTCAGTATATGCGAAGTTTTGATTGGACGTAATGTACAACATGGTGACTTACGGGACGTTCATAGCCGGGGGTATTCTGTTCTCTCAATCTCCTTTCGACTTCAGGTATGATGTATTTCTTGGCATTCATGCGATGATGATTAACAAATTGCTTGCGAGGGAAAATATATCTGGGGCGACATGTCAGTTAGATTAGTCATACCGACACGGAAGGACATAATGGTACATACTTTTGGTACATGCTATTGAACGTAGGGAAGGTTTTCATGAGCCAGTTTGGTCGTAAATTCACGCCAACCTCAGCGGTAACACTTCCTAAGCTTTCGCAAAGGCTGTCGTTTTGAGCGAGTACCTTTTGCAATGATACAGAATCAAAAATGTGCCGTTGCGGATAGTTTTAAGATCATGCGATGACTTACCTCACCGAGAAAAACGCTAACACTAGCCTTTGCTATCATGGATTGCATAAAAGGGAATAGATGGGGGAAAACCTTGGGTTCTACATGCAACATGATCAATGTTAATCAGTTGACGATTTGCTAGATTATCTTGAAGTACGGTCACTTACCCTTCAGATCACCTAGCCATTTATCAGCAACATACGAAAGCTTCGCAATATATCAATACTATGCACAGAATTATCAACGATATGACAATGTGCCATCAATGGATCCTACCTGATGAGTGACTCGTGGTGTGAAGTACTTCAGGTTGGGATTTAGATACTTGGAAACAATAGTGATGGAACCTGAATATTTATCTTTTTGATGGATGCCCATCATGTGGGCAACATTGAAAAAGTCTTCGGTAGCCATGATGAGACTGAAGTCTTCGCTCAGCATAACTTCTCTAACATGGTCCCTTGACACAACTGTGCCGATCTGTTGCGCACAGTTTGTTGTGATCACATCAGTAACACGGTCATACATGCTACGCGGAGTTCAAGGAATTACTCTTACCCTGTGAAATACATCAGTTCTAAATGTTCCACCGTAAAGCTTTGCGTAGTACTCAGTCCATGCGCGAGGATCTTGCGCGTAGGTGATGTTACCTGCCAATTGAAATTCTTATTACTAATACGTCGCTTTAACTTCTGCTTCTATGTGATTTTCAACCTACCGGCAGGAGTGGATCCTGATACGAAAGGAGCTGTGTTCTGTGAGGGATGAAAGGTGTATGTCAATACGGTCAGTTCATGCGCAGAGAGTTGTAAAACGTATGTGGAATGGCTAGCCCACCTTTTTCGGATACTTCGACGTGTAAACCGCAGCAGCTATAACAGCGACGGCGACGGCTACTCCAATATACTGATCTTCTCTTGAAAGATTTCGTAGGGATTCAAGTTTCCTTGGGATAGTGGTCTGAAGCGACATTATAGAATACGGAAGAAATCCGTTTTGTCGTCGGCAATGGGAAGTTGGACAGTTTATAGTTACGCCTGGGTTACATAGATTGCTTGGCCTATCATTGGCTAGGCGGTCTTTTACCCATATCGTTAAGTTTTCTATAACTCTGCTTTTGAAGTTAATGGCACGTAGGCTCTTGCAGTCACAATAGATGCTCTACTCTAAAACGAGGTATTGTGCATCTTGAGCCTGAAAATATGTAAAGTCTACCTGAAGTTGACCTTCGCGATAGTGTAACTTGTCAGTAACCATATACATTCTAACAATCTTGGTATGGTTACATATTCAGGCAAAATAGTTGGGCCTTAAGCCCTTGTATAAATTTGGCAATATTTCTGTATTTGTAGCATCATATTATAAAAAAAGGTTTCAGTACTAATTATCACGATTTTCAAACTTGATGGCTCCCATAGGCATGCCGCGTAGTGTAGATGGCAGTGATATATCAGTAACAGGGCTCATCTTATATCTTGAGATTAGCAAGGATGTTATCGTCTTAATTTCTTGAACGGCAAAGAAGCGTCCTGGACAGGCGTGTCTATTCAAAATGATAATTAGTATGCCAATGCATGCAAAGCCATTCAAATATCACGCATTTGTAAACACTTACTTTCCCATGCCGAAGGTGATATGATCCTCACCAATTCGCACAGCCTGCTTGTTAGATTGAACAAATCGCCAAGGTTGGAAATCTTCCGCATCCTCGCCCTGCAGATCAGTCGCACGAGAGACATCCCAAGAATTGAAGTAAATATGCTCGCCACTTGGGATAATGATACCGTTGCTCAACTCGATATCCTGCTTGTTGATATTTTTGTGTTGCAAGCTTAAACCGACCGTTCGCTGTCGAAGTACCTCTCGTACAAAACTATCAAGCTTGACGAGCTTCTTGATCACATCAAACGACAGCTCGGGATCTTGACCTTTAGTGCCTTCGCTTTCAATAGCCTCCTTCTGCTCCTCCAATAGCTCATCAATATACTGGGGGTATTTCATCAACCAATACAAAACCATGGTGGTATTTTCGGTTGTAGTGTGGATGGATGCAAAAACGAGCAGGAAGGTCCAGTTAATCACATAATCTTCGTAGGGAACACCATAGTCTCCATCAGCAGGATACATTTCCATGAGATTTTGTAACATATCGTTCTATAGTTTCATTCGATTCAATATATGCGATGACTTGATTGGTCCAAATACTCAATATGATGATGACTTACCGGACGTTCATAGCCGGGGGTATTCTGTTCTCTCAATCTCCTTTCGACTTCAGGTATGATGTATTTCTTGGCATTCATGCGATGATGGCTTACGAATTTTTTGTGAGGGAAAATATATCTAGAGCGACACATCAGTAAGATAAATTCAAAAGGATATAGAGGATGAAATGATGCATACCGTTGATATAAGCTATTGAACGTAGGGAAGGTTTTCATGAGCCAGTTTTGTCTTAAATTTGCGCCAACCTCACTGGTGATGCTTCCTAAACTTTCGCAGAGACTGTCGTTTTGGGCAAGTACCTTTTGCAGTGATTTCAGGATCAAAAAATGTGCCATTGTGGATAACTTTGAGAAATTAGATAACTTACCTCACCAAGGAAAACGCTAACGCTAGCTTTTGCTACCATGGATTGTACGAAAGGGAATAGATGGGGAATGACCTTGGGTTCTACATACACCAAGACTGAGTTGAATAACTTGACAATCGCTAGCTTCACTTCTATTGAGACCACTTACCCTTTAAATCACCTAGCCATTTATCAGTGACATAAGTCAGCTTTGCAATATATTAGTATAAAGCATAACCATCAAAAGCATGGCAAGGATGATAAATCGACCTTACCTGATGGTTGACTCGTGGCGTGTAATATTTCAGATTGGGATTTAAAAACTTTGAAACAACAGTGATAGCCCCTGTATATTTGTCTTTATCCTGGATGCCTATCATGTGGCTGACATCGAAGAAATCTTCGCTAGCGCTGGTAAGACTGAAGTCGTCGCTCAGCATAATTTCTCGAACTTGTTCCCTTCCTACGACGGTACCGATCTATTGTGCACAAGTTTTTGGGATCAGATCAGGAATCTGCTGTTCATACATGTTACGCAGTGTTCAAGTGTATACTCTTACCCTGGGGAAAACATCGGTTCTAAATGTTCCGCCATATAACTTGGCGTAGTACTCAGTCCATGCGCGGGGATCTTGGTCATAGGTGACGTTACCTGCTAATTTGAGTCCCTATTACTGACATGTCGCCTTTACCTTCTACTTTACGTGGATCTTCACCTACCAGCAGGAGTGGATCCAGATACAAATGGAGCTGTGTTCTACAAATGACGAAAAGTTGAAAAGTCAGTACGGTCGGATCATGCATGTAGAGTGTGGCATATCGTATAAGCTATGTCAACCTTTTTGGCAGACTTTGACGTGTAAACAGCAGCAGCTATAACAGCGACAGCGACAGCTACTCCAATATACTGCTCTTCTCGTGGAAGATTTCGTAGGGCCTCAAGTTTCCTTGGGATAGTGGTTTGAAGTGACATTTTGGGATACAAAAGAAGTTCGATTTGAGGCTGGCATTGAAGGAGGTTTGACAATTTATAGTGACGCCTGGGGGTCTACTATCTTCCGTGACTTCTAATTGGCTAACGGTTCTGATGACCAAATCGTCATGTCTCCTGTAAGTTTGCACTAAAAATTATTGAATGTAGGTTCTTTTACTAGTCAGTAGGTTCTCAACGCTCTGTTCAACTTGATCTATATGTAGTTTTTAAGCCTGGACGCTGCAAGTTTGTCTAAAGCCGACCTCCGCGACAAAGCAACGTGATTGGTCAATAATAACATAAACTTCAAACATGGTATGGTCTCATATTCTGGCAAAATAGTTTAGGCCATTGATTCCAGTATGAAATTGGCATATTGATTGTGACATTTCATATCGTCATAACTACAAAACGCTTGGGGCAGCATAGTTTAGGCTTTATGTTCCTGTACGATCGGTATATTTGATATCAACATTAGCAGCATTGTGGCTTTAAAGCGTACATATATTTATTGTTACATTTTAGCAGAAATGCGGGGGGGGGGGAGTAAGCCTACATTAAATGAGCAAGAACACTCTCTCTCTTTGGGAAAACCACTTCCAAGACTTCTTGAACGTCAAGCTCCATATAAACATCAGGCAAAAATGACATGAGTTCTTTGATGCTTCGCTTTCCAAAGAGGACTTGCAAAAAGCTATGTGGCGGGAAAAATGCCACAGAAGCGTCTTTAGACTGATCCTTCTTGATGTACTGAGCAATATCAACGATAACACCCTTTTCAAACTTAAGCTCAACTCCAGGATATCTTGGCGTATAGTTACTGATCTTGACAACGCCGGTGTAATTATTGTGAGTGAGCGATTGCTCGAGACGACGGTTCAGAGCAGGGAGGATGTGTTGAAGGAATTTGGCCAGATCAGGGACTCGTACATAATAAGAAAGCGATTCAAATCGAAGTCGGGCAAAATTGCGCATGGTGGGTGGAATAGCCTCTACAACAGGGTGCCATTGAGACATGTACCATGCCAAGGATTTAATGCCAGAAACGCTTTCTTGCTTAAAAGCGCTTTTGGCGAACTCAATCAGTTGTCGCATAGTGGAGAAGAGTGCAGTCTTTGTGTCGATGCCACGGATGAGGCCCATACTATAAACACCAAGGGATCCTTTCTCAGTCATCTCAGCGTCGAGATTAGGGAGGACCACGTATCCAACAATATTATCGTCACAATCTTCAAGTATCAAAACTTCTCGCAGGACAACGTGCTTAGGATTGTCAACCTTTTGGTAATGGTCATTGATTTGGGTGGCAAGCCACTCCTTTGACAAAGGTATGTAGACGGCACCATCCTTCACTTGAGCCATGTCGATTTCCTGGATTGTGTCGATATCGTCCAAGACGGCTCGGCGGTACTTGATAAATTCCTGTTCACCTTCCTTTAATTCTGGAATGGCGTTTAGCCAAACTTTTGATCTCTCGCCGAACTCTAGAGCATATTCGTATCCAAACTGTCTATAATACTTTAAGAGAACAAATACCAGTTGAGTCGGTATTACTTCAATGCTAGCTTATCGTATTTGCATGCACTTACCCAATTAATACCATTGATGACTTGAACTAAATGATTTTCATCATTGGCTCTGGCATGAAGCGCGTCCATGATATGTTGTTGTAAACGTTGTCCTCTATATTCAGGGTCAGGTACGACACCAACAAACTCTGGTCTGGCTATGAATGCAAACATGGTGTAAGGGAGTTGCCATCATAGCCGCCGTGGGAATTACAGAATCATGAAAGATCAATCGGTTTGTCCTTACCAGCTGTATAAGGAATTCCTTCAAAGATATGGGTCTCCTGCCAATAACATGTGAAGCCAACCACGGGCTGCCCTTCCTTCTTGGTATCGACAATCACAACGGCGTCGCTGCTCTTCATGAAGCCACCCATGCCGTTAGCATAGCGAAGGAACCATCCTCCTATGGCTTCAAAGCGTTTGTCAGGTGGTGAGAACACGTCGACCATACCCTTTGCAATCTTTTCGACATCTTGCGGTTTGACCCATCTCAGAAGGAGTCCATTACCGAGATCTTTTTCGTACATAGTATAGTGAAATAGCTATAAAGAGGTATGCTGTACCGACATAATAGGGTTTATATAATTTTTATTATACGGAGCTTTGAACTTGGGTTTGGAATGACTGCGGCCAAATACGGCTCAAACCTTGGAAACAGGCGGGGAGATATCGCAGTGTTTAATCCCAAAACAATATTGCTTGGTAAATTAAAGGTAGCCTTGCTGCTGAAACATGGTCGACTAGATCTTCACGCTCGCTAGGGACTCAATTATGTTGATCAATGCCTCTATATATTTTATTTAGTGTAGATGATCCCTTATGTTAATGCCAAGTTAACTGCCAAGTCCTGTTAACTGCCAAGTCGATGCTATAGCCAAGTCCTATGTTACAGCCAAGACGATACCGCGGGAAAAATCAAGAAAACCCGGGTATATGTCTGCAGTCAGCTATTTACCACGAATCCAAAATTACAGCAGAGTACTTGTCGTGCAAATTATGTACAAGTTCAACGATATGCTTAGCGTGATTGTCTGTGCTGGACGTGATGGCGACGGTGACAATGGCACTGGCGTTCTGGAAAAAGATCTTGGCCTCTTCAACGAGGGGCGAGGACTCCAAAGTTTGCTTCACTCGGTTCGCACACGCCATGCATGACATACCTTCAATCCCCATTAAATAATGAGTGATAGCCGCCGTATCGCTTTTAGAATATCCAGTTCGATTATAGTAGTCGACGGCATCCGGAGATACCATAAGCAGCAGGCACAGAAGGACGATACCCAGAGTTTTGGAGTTAAGTCCTCGCGAAAATAGTGTATAGGACAAGCTCACGGCTGTAAGCGCAACCAAGTATGGTCGGTATGACGTCAGTATTGAGAATCCTGCACATGAAAAGGAAAAAAGATTGAGGACAAGCTGAATGACACAGCAAGAACTTGAAAGCAATGCGCTGAGCAATGGCAATGACTGCTGTCCGAAGAATGTAGCAGGGCGTGGGTTGGTGGTCATGGTAAGTGAACGAACCAGCGTCAGTTTTTGGCAAGCGAAATGGGGGTTGTGGAATAATATAAAATAAACGTTACGTAAACGACTCCGCTCTCTATAACTTTTGCACACACGCACACGTAAACCACCCAATCATTTTAAGTTTGACCGAGATTGACGCATGGGACTTCAAATAGCAGACATGGCAGAATCGTCGTCAGCAATGGAAAACGCAAAGGCTTTGATCGCCAAAAAGGACAGCATCGAAGCTGAGATTCGAGAATTACAGGCGAATCTTCAAACAGTAAGTTGGTCATGACTAAGACAAGTGGGGTTGCCTCTGATTAACAGAATGAATAGCAAGGAGTCGGTATGGATCAGCCCCTGGTGGACCGTCAAGGGTTTCCTCGTAATGATATCGATGTTGTGGCGGTCAGAACGGCGCGACGTAGCATCATTGGTAAGTGTGTCCAATCAAGGACACGTACTCACCCATAGTCTATTTTAATTCTATGCTGAACTCTAACCGCTCCAATAGAACTGACAAACGACCACAAGCAATTGATGAAAGAAATTGAACAAGCCATTCTTGGATTGCATCAAGACAATAAATCTACACCACGAACGTTCAATGCCACCACCGCAGCCCAACCTATCACTTCGCAAGAGCAGCCGTCAGAACCATTTGCGAGAGTGAATGCCGTTGCACCGGATTCTCCTGCGAAAGAAGCAGTGAGTAACATCGTCATGTGCATTTGACATCAGTACATGGATAGGTTGATGTATGTTTTTTGTATAGGGGTTGATCAAGGACGATCTTATTATCCGGTTCGGATCAGTTCATGCTGGAAATCACCGCATGTTGCAAGCTTTAAATGACGTTGTTTCTCAAGGGGTAAATATACACGCCACAAAGTCATTGCGGGAAACTTTGATCGAAACCCTAAAAAAAAAAAAGATTCTAACATTATCTATTAGGTTCGAGTTGAGGTCGTTGTCAAGCGGAATGATGAGACAATGACATTATCGCTATTGCCTAAACGTGTTGGCTCCCGGTATACGTTAGGGTTAGTACAGTTACAATCAACCGCTATGGCCGAACACAACACTGATTTTCAAACTGTTTGTGTATTCTTCTTTTTTAATGTGCAGGTGTCATCTTCTACCGCTTTGATGAAACACGGATCAGACTTTGTAGATACTTTAGGAAAATCACAGCGGCAACAGGGTTATTGAAATTACGAACTTTTTGATTTTAATAAAAACATTTTTTTTTTCGGAAATGGAGAATTGGAATGTAAATATACAAGCGATGAGAATAGGGCAATGACTAGAAAAAGATAACTTTTGAGAATAGTGCGAAGTATGAATTTTCATGAGGTTGATACTTTTGGACGAGGTAGGTTGTGAAGGTGGGGAGGGAGATTGTTTTAAAAATGACAAGAAGGATAGTGTATAATCCTGGATGCAAAAGAACACTCTAGTTGTTCGAATGTGTACAGATGGAATAGAGATTTACAAATGAAATAAAGCAAAAGAAGGGAAAAATAAAGATGCCATGAAGACCTGCTTGAATTTTGATATCTTAGATCAAGGCGGCAACGTTGTTGTTGGACATGACAGGAGAGCTAGCGGGGGTAGACTGCTGAGCCATCATAGCCAAGGTATTATTGAGAGCCGCCATGTGGGAATGTTCGATATGATATTTGAGACCGTTAAGATTTTTGTAGCGCTTGCCGCATTCACCAATAGTGCATTGGTAAGGCTTGGAACTGAAACGGTCGCCATCCTCCGATGAAACCAAGTTGCAGTGACCATGTTGATTGTGATACTTCAAGCCATTAGGGTTCTTATATGCCTTGTCGCATCCAGCCACTGGGCACTTGTAAGGCTTATCGGCATTTTGGTTAGGGCCAGAAGCGGCGGCGGTGATGGCAAACAAAGCACCAGCTTGAGCCAAGAAGTCTTCATCACTAAGGGATGGAGTCAATGGCAGATCAGAAAAGGAGGCAGGGGAAGCGGCGCCATTGGAAGAGGCGGCAGCAGCTACGGCGGCAACGGTGGAGGGAGGGAGAGAAGCCAGCTTCTTGGCTGATTGAGCCAAAAGCATGTCCATGGCAGGAGATGTCTTTTGCTTCTTAGCAGCAGGTTCAGGTGAGGCTCTGGGAGTGACGATGGCAGATGGAGAAGCAGTAGCAGGGGAGCCAGAGATGGAGCGAAGGACTGAAGTGTCAAAAGCTGCGGTTTCATTATCCTCAATCTCTTCCTCTTCTTCAGGGTAAAGATCAAAGTCGCTCATAGTGGCTGCAGCCTTTCGCTTCAAAGCATTAATTTGGTAAGTCTGAGAAGATAATTGACGGCTAAGAACTTGAGGGCTATTGGGAACAGACAAGGAGTTCTCATTCAAAGAAGAGCAAGACCAAGTATCTTCGTCTTCATCAAAAGAAGCATTCTCATCTTCTTCAAAACGAACGTGGCTCTCTTCATAATGCTGCAAAAGATCGTGCAAGTCTTGCAAGACGAGGCCGCAACAGGAGAAGTTCTTGCAGAACGAAGCTTCAAGTTCTCTGCTTTCAAAAGGAAGTTCAGCCAGTGAACCTCGGCGTAATTCTGTTTGGAAATTGTAGACACTACGAGAGAGAGAAAGAATGAATACCACTGCAGACTTTTGAAAGTGAGTGGGCTAGGGCTACTTACTCAAAATCGATCTCTTGCTTTGGGATATTGAGCATGCTCAATCGACGCAAGGTAGAGTATTCAATGGTGGTGGATGGCATGATGTAAGTTTATGATGATGATATGAGTAGGGATAATAATGATATAAAAAATGAAGAAGTATAATGTGAGTTGCGGTTGTAAAGTGTCAAAAGGAAATCGAGAGTCCATTTATTTAAGGTGGAAATAGTGTGGTGGTACAGACCAGTCAGTGAATTGTCCGCTCTTGTGTATATATTTTACAATACGGATCGTGAAACTGGTTCGGTACGAATGGGCCATAATCAAGCGCCGCGTAAAATCGGGAAACCATGGTTGGTTTCAGACAGGCAAACCGCCAACCTGGACAGCTTCTTACGGGGAATGGCCCTTTGACTACCCTATCGTGTGGCAAGTGCGGTTGAGAGGGGTCTATTTGTTTACATCGATGTTGTTGATCTTACTGGATAGCAGCGACCGGATCGTTTCTGAAATGGAAGTGGAAGTCATCGGGGAGAACGGGTTAGTGTTAACCAGTAGGGCGGCGGTTGAAATGTTTCAAAATCAATCAAACACAAGCAAATCCACAGTGATACCCATACATAGAATACCCGTCCACAAGCAGCGGCGACGCATGGTGGGGGTCGTGTGCCACCCACGCTATACGATGTGAGCTTACGTTCGACTATGTTTATTGTGTTGCGCTTTTCATACAAACCAAACGTCGGATAGCTACTCCGTCGTGATGGAACGCGAGTCTGCTCTGAAACGGAACGATGGTCCGCTTCGGCTGTTAGCTAGCCTCTTAGAATTCGAGACTTGTTTCAAAATTAGCACTATGCTCATTGGACCCTTCTAAATCCTAACGTTGCTAAGAAACAAATCACCTTGTAGCCTGCTACCAAGTAGGTAGACACATTAGCTAAGCAGCTTCTTCTATAGAAAAGGGGTTTTCTGCCTTTTTCCACCTTTATTTCTCTGTATAGGTTGATTTTTTAATTATTTTAATACTCCCCGTCGGGTACCAACCTGTACTTCAAAATCCCCAATCAAAGTCAGATTGAAGCCAACTTTATTCCCTCCAGACGGGCACACAATAAAATCTAATATGCATTAAAGTGCCTGGGTTGGGTCGTCTTACATATGCGCATGTCATAAGCTGCGTGTAACACACTGTTTGGATTAGATTATTTTTATTGGACTCTGTAATCCTGGTGGCTTTCTATCACGATTTGAATACGGATACTTTGGAAATCTTGGATTGTCAAGCAAACGCCTGATAATTTAGACGTCGGACTCGTTGCGACTGGTTGTATAATTCGACGGATGTCAGCAACAATATCCCGACGGTCCCCATTCACTCCGCCGTGACGGACTTGATAGTTCATCCCCACTAACGGGCATTGAATTGCAAACCGAAAGAGTTTCATGAAACAGTCGGACGAAAGAAACAGCCGCCCTGCATCCGATCTGCCAAAAGCTAAGCTATGGCTCGTCTCTCTGCACAACAAACATAGAGACATACGCGTGAATGCAGACACGCAGCAATGACTTCAAAAACGAAAAAAAGAAGAAAAAAGGGCAGACGCCACCATCAAACGAGGCATTGTTAGAACTGGGTTTTTCTTTTTAGGGTTGATTTGTGTTATGGTACAAAATGCGAAAACTGTTGTATTATGGTAGTTAAACCGATAAGATGAGGATGAGATATGATTTTGGTTTAAAACACTATGTTTACTAGTCGTCCAGCATAGCTGCATAGTCCTCGAAGGATGCGAAAGTAGGCAGTCGAGGTTTCTTGGTTCGCTTCTTTTTAGCGCCTTCCTCCTCAACTTCGTCATCGACATCATCTGCCGCTTTTCGTTTTTGGCTATCTTCCGCTTCATCTTCCCAGTCATCCATATCATCGAAATCTTGATCCCCAAGATCCACTTGGCTACCTTCTTCATCATCATCAATCTCATCGTCTTCACTATCCATTAATAAAGCTTGCATTTCTTCGT
This sequence comes from Umbelopsis ramanniana AG, assembly GCF_025399195.1. Taxonomy (NCBI): domain Eukaryota; kingdom Fungi; phylum Mucoromycota; class Umbelopsidomycetes; order Umbelopsidales; family Umbelopsidaceae; genus Umbelopsis; species Umbelopsis ramanniana. The sequence goes on from NW_026252108.1 coordinate 222,428, forward strand.
CATCTTCGCTATCGTCTTCATCAATATCTTCATCTTCATCATCGCCAGGTCCTTCACCAGGCATAGAGTTGACCATGGCTCTCCATACTTCATCTTCTTCGTGATCACTCTCTTCTTCAGTGGCTGCCTTCTTATTTTTCTTATTGGCCTTGGTGGAAACACCTGCCATTTTTTGATTGAAGTACTTGTGGAAGAAAAGTTCATCGACAGGGACATCTTCGACCTTTCTTCTCCAGAATTCTTCAGAATTGACAGTGACCTGGTTAAGTCCACCGGCACCACGTTGCAATGATACAGCGACATCGGGTCCCGTTTGGTCGGCTATAGGTTGCATAATGGAGCTGCCCTTGGTTCCTGCCTTCTTCTTTGCATTGCGGTACACAAATCTATCTAAGAAATGCATCAATGTATGGAGGCGGAGATCGGGAGCACTTTGGATGGATTCCCCCTTCAACATGGTTTCAGCAAATTTACAAACAGATGGGTGATAGTGGCGTGTGAAACGTATCTAGTAATGGAAATGACATTAAATCCAGATGGCTCTCCGAAAGATTTCATTTTAAAAGTGTCAGTAAACCTACCAGTTCCCACAAACAGGTTTTGTCAGCATTGGCAAAACGAGGGTCTCGTTTACGTCCATCATATTTAGTACCATGGCTGGAAGCACTTGCTGCTGCGGCTTTGGGTTTCTTGTTGGCATCTTCATCATCGCTGTCGGGCGCATCTTCAAAATGTTCCTCGTCGTCATCTTCTTCAGGTTGAGTGATTAGGCCCCGCAAACCTGGTTTCGCTGTGGCGAGCTGTGAAACAAAAATATGAGACCATTTTGTTCATTAAGTAACGAGAAACATTGGGTTTCACTGGTAAACTAATGTCCGGACCGGACAGACAAAAAAACTCACCTTGTCTATAAGGTAAAATATACCGCAGATAAAGGTGGGCTGATGATAAGCCGCAACTTGAACAATACGCTTGACAAAAGCTTTGACGCGCTTTAAGTCATCGTCAGCTCGGAGTGCTTTGTACAATAAGTTCATGTACATGGCTTGCTTGGAACTAGTCACCAAGCGAGGATCCAGAAGCGATTCGTATAAGGTACGATAGAAACGGTCGTTGACAAATTCCTTGGCCGTGCACACTTGGAAAATGAGCATGAGAGCTTGAATGGAAGTGTTGAAAGTACTTGTGTGGGTAATGCGGAACAGGATGTCCATGTTGCTTTCAAATACTTTGTCGTCTAGTTTGGAGTAGGGGAAGGCTCGGTTGATACCAGTGAGACAAGCGCCTACCAGTTTGGAGTTGTCATCTTCAACTGGTTCCTCTTCCTTTTTGCCCTTTCCTCCTTTACCCTTTTTGCCGCCGCCCTTTTTGTCGTCCTTTTTGCTGTCTTTTTTGCCGTTCTGCTTTGGCTCTTCTTCGTCCAAACCAGATTTCTCTTCCTTGTCTAGCTTTTCGCTGACCTTGAGTAGGCGGCGGAAAAATACAAAGTAAATATCAACGAGCTTATTAGCAACTTCTTCGTCCTTGGAAGTCAAAATGGTTTGATTGACAGTGACGACAGCGTAATATTGAGCTCTTTCAGAAATGTTGGGTCGCAACAATAGCTGCTCAATTTCTCGGATAACAAAGATCTTCATAGCTGGGTGTTCTTGGAAGAGTTGAATGATCAAATGCGATACCTTAGCGGCTACTTTGTTTTCTGAGTCTCCCAACTTATTGACCAACAACTTGAGCAAATTCTGTTCCTGCTCTGGTTTTCCAGCCAGAAGATCATGCATGCAGGTAACCATGTTGTGACGGACATGCAAAAGGGTATCGTGGGACAACGCCTGCAGTTGCGAAATAGTGATTAGACACACTCTTGATTCTATCCCATTTTAGCACCAAGAAAACTTACCTCGACAGTTTGTAAGAACTCAAAGTAGTACTTCTTCAAAAAGTCTTCATATGCCCATACAATCAAATGTTCATCTTTGATACCCTTGTCCCACAAAGGTCGATCTCGGAAGTAGATCAATTTGCGATCAGGAAGAACACTACCAATGAACAAATCCTTCAAACTTGTGATGGCCTGAACAGCTTCTTTTCTGCTCTTCTTTTTGCTCATGCCCATAAGTGTATCCATAGTGCGGAGACCGTGGATAGGTGATTCTTGGACGAGAAGCGTCAAAGCAGATACTTTATCGTTAAGAGTACCAGACTTTAGAATATCGGACAAGAAGGATCGATCTGAGCTGGATAATGAAGGGTGTGATTCTGCAGCTGAATTTTCTTTGTCCAGTAACTCTCTAGCATGCTGGTACTTGGCCGAAACCTGGGTATCGGACATTGGAACGGAAGGAAGTGGTGTACCCTTCAATGGTGGTAGTTGGATTGCGTGCCAATGTGGTACTGGTTCAATGAGCTACGCGAGAGAACAGGTTAGTGACCATTGCATGTCTAATTTAAATCAATTGTGATGAATGTAATTACCAGCTTGCCGGCTTTTGGCTTATGTTCTGACACATCTTCTTCGTCGCCTTCTTCGTCATCGACTTGATCTGCATCGTCGAATTCCTCATCCTCCTCGTCTTCTTCCTCCTCTTCCTCTTCTTCGACAGTAACATACTCAGAGTCTTCATTAAATTTGCCGAAATCCATGCCTTTCATAAAGTTTTGGAGTTCTTTGACAAATCCAGCCTGTTTTTGAAATATGCTTAAAATGAGAATGCGAGGCACATTGAGCCTTTTATGCCGAAGAAATCTTTACCTGAGGAGCTTCTGAATCCTCTACTAATTCTTCAGAGTCGTTGTCATCAATACTTTCGATAAGTTTGAGATCGTCTTTGGAACCGCCCAAGGTGATGATCTCTTTCAACAGATCGTTTTCGTTACTTTTTCCATTTTGGACTGCTGGCTCGGTTTTCTGGTTATCTTCTTCTCTAGGTTTTTTGTTGAACTTGTGCTGCTTATTCGGCTGCTTTACTCCTTTTGACTTGGTCATGGCCATAATTTATGCCCTATGAATTAGCAGTGTGGTATCTGACAGCAACTTTTTTTTTTTTTATGAAATTTCCCTGCTGTTGCCCAAGCCTCAACGAAGTCACAAAATGCAAAGTTGCCATTCGGCCTTTCAAATGTGATATCCTCAATACTGCTGCTTCCGCAAACACCTGCTCATCCCAACATGTCAGAAGCTTCAGACATTCTACGCAAACAATCTTTACAATTTTGGCTCAATGTAGCTCAGAAGCAACCTCTTATGGAAGCGGATCTGTATCAAGGAGCACAAGTGAAAGGAACCCTAGTTTCAACTGACGCCGAATGCAACCGTTTCAGGGTCGACAACTTGCAAACTGTCATGGGCGGACACAAGCAGGCTGTTTTGCGAGGAACGGATGTTAATAAAATGGTGTTCGACTGGCCCAAAAATTGATGAGAATGAAGTGGAGATCAGTTACGTATGCGCAAGAATTGAGACACTTTATGGGATTATCACAGCGTGTGTGACCGCCTCACTCAAGCTTTTCCTTCGACCTCTCTCTGTCTTTGTCACAATCTCTTTCTTGAGTTGAAATGGGTCACCTCAAGCTATCCATGCTGAGATGAGAGCAGTGAACTCAGAATGGTTTTTTATAACTTCTGTAAATATTCCCATAATACCAGTAATATGAAAGTATTGGATATAGAGTGTATCCGTAGTTTGGTTTTTAAATAGGAAATAGGCCGGCTTTTTATTATACCACAGCACTGAAAATAATACACATGTACGAATAAACTATTTGTAGAGTAGCATCCTCAAGAATAACGTTTGCTTCTTAGTTTTTTCGACAGCGACGAGAGGACCAAGGCAGAAGACATTTACATTTTGCGGTTCATATGAGATAAGTCACGTTTGGTGATCTACATCTATCGACAGCAGTACGTTGCTAATGTGGGGGGTCGTCCCTTATAAGCAACTGAAAAATGATGTGTCCGCGTTAAATAATGGTTGGTGCTCATAACAGCATATACTCTTCTTACCTGCCAGTTTCTGCTGCGCGCAGGAAATACCAGCACAATCAGTACTGGGACAAAATATCTCCTCACAGCAATTGCAAAAGCCTGTTTTTACTTTATAGCATCCTGGCCCGAGATCACGGTTAGGGGCTGGGCATGAGTAGGTGTTGGCTGAACATACTTTATTGCGAAAGAGTAAGTCAATGGACATAGCAAAATTTCTGATAGTAAGGCAGCACGAATCTTACTGTCTGGCATGCAAGCTATAGATCGGTGTGCGACCCGGCGAGGTTTAGAAAATATACCCGGCGTAAGGGAGAATATGAAAAATATTATGAGAGTATAATGAAGCATTGGAATTAAAGAACGGGAGAAAAAGCCAACGGCCAAATCAGCTCGTACTCCTCATTATATTGATAAAGCGGGATCAGACTGATTTCTCCTGTTCCACCTCCTCTAGGAACTTCACTTTAGGCTTCGCCGTATGCGATCACCATGCTACTGCGGGTAAGAAGCAGATACTTTAACGGACTGCTGTAAACAGTCAAATTACAAGAGACATCAGTACATCGAGCAGTATTATCTCTAAGCGAAATTGGAAAGATTTCGGATATGTAGAAATGATTCCTTTTACTGTGAGTATGAGCGTCAACGGGTATGGAAATTTTATAATACAGGGGAATCATAGCTGATGATGAGGAATGCAGGCTCTAAAAATATTGGTTATAGATGAAATAAAAAGGTGATGCTAGACTCTGTTATGGATCATTTTCGGCTTCCTTCAAAAGGTCTTATTATATTGACGTTAGCATTGACTTCAGCGTCAAAAACCAAGTACCTTTCTTGAAAAATACTCACCTTGCCAATGATTATTAGGTCCAAAGTGGTCTTCTGATTCGCGTGCTCCATCGGACTGGTCCTCCTGGTCACTCAGGCTATTGGTGCTGTAGTGGTTGTATATCGATTTAGCAAACCAACATTTCCCAACATGCGATAAAAAAAAACAGGCTAGTAGGGCTTACCTCGCTGTGATGGTGGGGTCGACAAAGTCGCGGTGCCAGAAATAATCCAACAACGCACTATCGTTTGTTGGCGATACTGGGGACGCAAGACCGCTCATGATAGCAACAGAAGATCCAGAAACGGGACTGTTGTTTGAAGCCCCTTCATATGAAGGCATGGTGTCGTGAATATTGTCAACTAGGATAGCAGGCACTGTAAATGGGATGCAGTCAGTACCAAATAATTATTATTTTTTGTTTTCTTTTGGACATGGATGAACTCCAGAGGTAGTGGTACTTACATAAAGCAGTCCTAGCTCGCTTCTCCATAGTTTTCTTTGCTTCCAAATGTTGAAGGAACTTTTTGCGCTGAACAACCGTCCATATGAGACCTCGAACACGCTCAATATTGACAAGAACCTCGACAGTCTCCTGCTTTTTGGCATTCTGTAAAAGATCCTCCAAGCTGCAAATTCGGTAGTCAGTCACTGGGAAAGACGTTGTATGTCCACCTACTCAAAGAAATGACATGTACTTACACTAGAGCATTTTCTGGTACAATCAGCTTATATTGAGCAAGCATAAGTAGCATGTTGTTGAACGATATGCCTTTGGACGACTCGGATGCCACACTCTCCTATAATGTTCAAAATATAGAGTCAGGTTTGGTTGATGGCAGTATGCAAAGTTAGGAGGTAGGGATACATACCCAAAATAGTCGATTGAGAAGTCGTCTCCGCTGATGTACTTCGCGTTTATCGATCTGCTGTAGTTTCTGATTCAGAACTGCAACATCCACCTTGAGTTTGTACGGGTCATCAATCACAAACGAAGGAGAATCTACGCTTCTGCACTCTTGCATTAAGTTTTTTATGCTGAATTCTTCGCTATAAGTTTTCAAATCAAACATGCCGCTCAGTTTCTGTAAGAATACAGGTTAGTCATGCGAATCCAGTTGTAGCAAGCCTATTATACTCTTTCACGTTACCTGCCAAAAGCGAACATAGTCATTTTGCTGAATATAACCCGTACGTTCAACATCAACCTCAGCCCAAGCGTTCTTGAATTTTCGAATTTCTTCTCGGTTAACCAATGAGAAATTGGCTGCAATTTGGTATACGTAGGCGAAGTTGTCGGATACGACGGCAACTAGAATACCCGTAAATATGTACATGGATATAATGTTAAAGGAGAGAAAGAGAAAGTACGACCATGCGAGCGATCCACAATCCGATTCCAAAAAGTTTTCTGCGTCCACACAGTTCGGTGCCTCTATTGCAAAGTCATGCATAACGGTGTTCCATCCTTCACTGTAATTGCCAGTTAGAGTTAATTTGAATTAATGCCAGAAAGGTTGGTCTTGGAATACTTTACCCTGTGGAATACCGCACCAACGAGACCATTGCATTTGCAAAGCCTCTGAAGTTGACATGTTCAGTAGTGGCTTGACTACCATATCTTGTAAGACCAAAGATCTCCATAAACATGATGGCGTAGGATATCATAACAATCAACCAAACCGCCAAAACGTTCAAGATTTGATACGCAGAAGCCCTGAATATAATGATTGGTGATTAGAGAAATTAGCACATGATACAAAGAAAATTTTACAACATTAGCACTACTTACGCCATAGTTGTGAAAAGTTGATTCAAGCTATCACTTCGTTGGACGAGCTTAAAACAAATAGCCGTCATAAAAAGCTTTTGTGCTTCAACATTGAGTTGAAGCTCGCTGAAGCTTAATGTAACAATAAGGGTAATGGCCGCTCCAAAAACGACGACCAGATCATACAAGTTCCACAGATTTTGACGGAAAGAATACCAACCCAAGCCAAGCAGTTTAACACTGATTTCGAAGAGGTACACCACAATGAAACCAAGATAGATAAAACCTGTTAAGTCAACGTTGGTTAATTGAATGCCATATTTCAAAGAAGAGAATTTTGCAATAGTTACGTACGCTTTGCCACGGAAAGTGCTTGGATCTCATCATCGAGAACCGAATCTGTACATAAAACTAGGATGTTGATGGTAATGACCCAAGTCATGATCTTGTAGAATTGTCCAGTCTTATCCACGACCAAATCAAAGCACCATCGTCGCATACGATTGACAGGGGGGACCTTTGGACGCTTGGCGGGCCGAATTTGACTAAGAAGCTTCTTCAAATCCAGCCAGCGTCTTTGATCGGATGTAAGATAGGCGGTTCCATTTCGCTTTGAAAAGTTTTCAATAACGACACCAAGGAACAAGGAAATAACGAAGATAGAACCTGCCAGGTTGTAGGCCATAAAGAAGATGCCCCACATTTGGCTGGCATCCGTTTGACTATTCTGATTAGGGCCGACAATGGACATGCTTGTGATCAGTACATTGATCCATCCTTCTCCACTGCAAATTTCGAACAGGATCAGCAACCCACTCCAAAAGGAATCGAAGCTATAAACATATGGATTCTGCCATACGCGTGGCATATAGATTGAGGCACCATCAGGCATAGGAGCTTGCATGCCTAGGGAACTTTCAAACATACACGAAATTTTGTCTGATGCACCGCTATCATTGCAGCTGTAGAATAAGCCTTGAAAGATATTTTGGCCATACAGTGCAAAGGGGACAATGAGACATAATCCTAAGGCTGCAGCATCCAGAATGCGAGGTAGACCGGTGAATAAAATAGCACTGAAAGTTTCTTTGGCGGACGGAAGCAGGTTAATCAATCGTAGAGCTCGAAGCGCTTTGAATGCACGGAACGCGCGGGACAACCAGCTAGTCAATGCAAAAGTTCCAAAGTTGGCCATGTACAATGTAATCAACACGAAGAAATCCAGTACGTTCCATCCGTTAAGAAGGTAAGCATTGGGAGTCAATAGAAATCCGTCGGCAATAATTCGAATGAGGAATTCCAGAGTGAAAAAGAAGGTGAATCCCCAGTCGAGATACATGAACAGCTTGAGCCGTCCAGGGTTGTCTTGCTGAGAGAGTTGGTATACAGGGGTGTTATAAATCGTCAAGACGACATTGACAGCAACACAAAGGAAGATGAAGGAAGATACGAAGGTGCTGTACCATTCTGAGGGTTGTGTTCCAAAAGTTCGTTGACCTCTTGGTGAGGGCACAATCAATTGACACCATCGACGAATTCTGTTGCTAGGTGAAAAGATCCATAATGATTTATCGTACATTGGATGAGCCATAATGAATTCTCTTTTTTGCGCCTGTCTTTCGATAACATCATCCCTGGCATTTTCCACCTTGCGCACGACAAATGCTTCCAAGACAGAAGGATCGACTTGAAGTCTTTGAAGAGCATTAGCCGTTGATTGAAACTCGTCTTTGTTTTTGTTATTATTCAGGATTTCCAACGGATTCAAAGCATCGAATGTCATGCTTTTGCGTATGTTTTTTAGCGGATAAGCAGCATAGCTTTTTTCGACATTGAAATACTTCTTGAAACCGTGCCAGGCATTACTGAAGGAACTTTTACTCTCAGCTTGGTATACAGAGGACTGATCATCGGCGGTGATTTTGATATATGGCTGCCACAATCAATGTGGTCAGTTCGTTACTCTGAATCAAGTTACTTCAATAGGGTTTCAACGAACTAACCTGTTCAATAGGAATTGCATTGCCTCTACTGGAATCCACCAAAAATTCTCGCACATATTCTTTTTGAGTCGAAAGCACTAGGCCACTAGGCATATTATCGAGAGCAAGACCTTTGGGTTTGGGTTTGAGATATCGGAAGAGATTCCACCGACTGGCAATAGGTGCATCTTCCAATATCATGGTATCATTCTTGTTAAGATAATCTTGCACTTGACGTTGTCGTTTTTCCTCTTCAGCTGTCTCAAAGTTTTCCATAATAATCGCAATGAACATATTGACGAGCACGACTATATGAAATAAAGGCCATCAATATGAATAAAATCAAACAGCAAGGGGGTTCGCAGAACTCCATAAAGGACTAAAATATACAACTTAAAGTGACGCACTTACAGTTGGAGAAACAAAACCAAATGCACAGGAAAATAGCATTGACCGCGCTATTGTTAGTCGGATAGCCTGCTTCCATGGATGCATACAATACATCCGTCCAATTTTCTCCCGAGAATAGCTTAATATGTGTGTTAGCCTTCGACATGACTGTAGAAACATAGATCGTCTTCATAAGCTCACCTGATATAGGCCAGCAAATGCGTTATACACTGAGTAGAATCTCATTTCGTCGCCACTGTCATTCATTGACCCTTCCAAGAGTTGTATTGCCTATTGCCAGAAGACCCATGTTAAAGCGAAATACGAAGGGGGGGGTATAAGGATGGGGGATAAACTTACCACCATACCACAGATAAGAGTAACGAGAACCACAAAGAACACCAAGTTCATTAAACCATAGACACTACCCAGGATGCGAGATATGATGGCTCGCATCCTTGGAAAAGCTACCAATACACGGTATATTCGAATGATTTGGAATCCCGTGAGCCAAGAGTACGCGATGGAGTTCCCATGAATAGGTGGTAATTGGATGATGCAAGTAACCACAGCAATTAACATATCTGTCCTGTTTCTTGTCTCATTGAAGAAGGATCTCCACTCTGGAAAGTAGCTGGCAAAGCGAATCAAAGCTTCTACCATGAAAGCAAGAGTGAAACCAAGTTCAATTCGATCTGTTGTGCGTGACGGAGGAGGTGTTAAGACATAACTGTATACATGGATTCGTCTCATGTGGAGACTCGGATGGTCGAAAAATCTTACCTAAAAGTGCTAATTCGTCCGCTGACATTCCAAAATTCTTACAGCCCATAACAATAAGATCAATTGCAACTAGAACGACCCAAATCGGAGATGATACTTTAACAAATTGTTGCAGCCAGGTCGCTCTCTTGGGTTTCTTCGCAGCTTGACCTTGCTCTCGGAAAGACCAGCCTTCTTCATTGTCATTCAACACAGGTTTAGCTCTTGAGCTTGTAAATGCCGAGTGTTTTGAATCTTCACGAACTTTCGCAAACATTTCGTTAATGACAGCAACGAAAAGGTTGATCAACCAAAAGTTCATAATGATGACAATGACAATAAAGTATAAACTGGCCACAAGATACTCCGCATCGCACATATCGTACATACGATCCGTCCAACTTTGAACTAGAGCAGTCATTGGCGTCAATAACATTCTATGTCAACAAAATTTGCCCACCCGACGGTAGCCTTACTTACCTCCGGCAATGATTAAAACAATTTCCATGGATTCAAATATATTGTCGAAGCTGACAGTGTTGCCAAATGCATTCTCGGTTTCCTGAGCATAGCAATGTCAATTAGTGTGACCGAACACATATGTTAAATAAGCCCTTTACTTACCCTGCATTGAAGGCCTTGCGAACAAATAAAGCCTTTGGACCATAAACCTGGAGTTCCATCCTTTTGAATGAAAGGCATTATAGTGCCATTATCCATGTAGCCTCCACAGTACTGTTGAAGAACCTGCACATTGGTTGCATTTGTTGGATCTACGACAGAGACATTAAAGCCTGGCGAAAAATTGGAGAGTGCTAGTTGGAAAAATAACTTACCTGTCCAAACACAATGTCTCAAAAAAGATCCACGAAATGCCTGAACTCCAATGATACTACAAAAGGAGTTATTAGGAATCATTTACGAAAGCCATACCGTCACTAAGTAGATCAAGCGCTCACCCAAATATGACGAAAAAGAAGCACACAAAGAACATGACGTTAACCAGAAGAGGGGCGGATTTCTTCAAGCTATGTAAAATGATCTTGTTGCCATTTGTAATGTTAAGCAGTCGTAACAGACGAATGGCTGACAGCATTTTAAACACTAGGATGCGCTGTGAGTCTCCGGCAATCTCTTGGTGCGATAATAGAAGGATCAAATCTACCCAGTAACCAATGACTGAGAGAAAGTCGACACGATTCCAGCTGTGTCGCAGATAGGCATTGGGAGGTTTGATGTACGTCGTGGTATTATCTGGGTTATCCGTTCGATTTGCAGCATCCTTCTCATCCACCACATCATCCCCTTCACCTGCTTCCTTCGCCACAGCTACCAGTGGTGGATTGAAGAAAAATCCATACACTATTATTCGGCACACCATTTCAAGACTAAAACAAGCATTGCGTTAAGTTAAATTTTGTAGGGCCAAATATCCTATCTTCATGTCACTTACGTATAAAAGCAAAATATCGCCATAATAGCATACTGATCCCAAGTCTCGCCAAAAGACGTCGGTGGGGTTGGGTTCTGATTAGAACCCCAAAACACAATGAAGAGAATAATAGCGTGTAAGGCAATGATGACCATGATGAGTGTTTCTAACCAACTGAATACCCAGGTTGTTAGCTCTAAGGGTCATGCTGTGTCTACAGCCAAACTCAGATAGCCTTACCTCCATGCCAGAATTCGGGCTAATGCAACACGTAATGAATTGTCTGGATTGAATATATGACAACTCTTTCCTGCTAATAGGATTTGCTTAACGGATTGTGACGCTTCGCTTCCTATGGATTGAGCACTCTTTTTGTCTTTTCGATAATCGTAATCTGGAGTGAGCTGTCGTTCTGGAACTGGTGTCATTTCAATATCATCATCCAATCGTCTTCTTTCGTTTGCAGTGAGAAGGCCAGTCAATGGCTCCTGCTGTAATATACGATCCTCTTCTAAATCACTTCGACTTCGTCGGTTTTGCAAATTGACTACTCGAGTTGATACCCTCCGTATCATCTTGGATATACCGTGGAGAGACCTTGAATGGTAAATAGTCGGCACCGATATGGATTCGGATCGTCCAAATGGGTTACTTTCAACATAATTCGGTGTCTGTGGATAATGTACTGGTGATGGGGCTTGGATGGGCATAGCGCCTGCCGCATTAGTGGTCAAGCGAGCTGTGTCTGAATCATCCAAAGTATCTTCTCTATCAAGCGTCGAAAACCCTGAAAATGATGTTACAGATGGATTTCGATAGCTTTGTTGTCGACTGAAACTGACATGTCTCGTGAGGAATGGAGGAGAACCTGGAGTTTGCGCAGTAGGACTACCTAGCTGACCATCTATGTCTCGTCCAGGCGATGTCGATCGAGGTGAGTCATGTGAATACCCCAAATATTCATGAGACTTTTGGTCATTCTGAAACGATTGCTCAAAGTCTTGCACATTGACTGGACGAGTCTGCGTCTGACGGCGGCGGATGGCTGTGTCTTGGGGCTGAACAGCATGAGCTGAGAATGACATGAAGTTGCTTTGACGATAAGGGTTGTTGGGGTTGACCGATATCGGTCGTGGGGCTTCCTCTGTATCAGATTCTTCATAGCTGGCCAGAAAGGATCCGAATTCGTGATCACTAGGATCCATTGTGCTATTGATTTAGAGATTACCGCATGCAACGTTGTGAACCTTTGCCCAGACTTCAATGGTACCTTGAAAATTTGAGCGGAATTTGAAATGCAGATCAAAGGGCAGTCTTGTTGAGGCTAAGTTTACCCTTTGGCCAAACTTACAATGTTATAACCAAAAGTACTTGTTAATATTATTCCACCAAAACTACTTGAAAATACTGATCCAATGAATGATATCCGGCTTACAGAAGACTTGCACTTACAAGATGTCCTTATGAATGTCCGCTTGTTAGTGCTTTTTTTTTTCCTCTTTTGATTGGTAATTGCAGCAGGAAGGATGGAAGATTGTCGCCATTTAAAAACCAATTTGTCGGCAACGTGAGGTTTGAAAAACCTGAGATTAGCTTAAAATTGTCGTGGTTGCGATTTACTCAATATCCTTTGCTGTTTTTTGGTTTGAATCATGGAAAGATCTATTTATTACGAAAATAGGCGCTATGACATGTATGATCAGAAAGGTACGGAAGTTCATTATCCAACGGAAAGAGTTATAACCGAGGTAATCGATCCTAATGTGGTTCTTGAAAAGACCAACCGACCAAAGCATTTGGGAGAAAATCAACACTGCCTGAGAAATCTGCTGTAGAAAGGATAGCTAAAGTAATGCTAATTAAACCTGCAAAGAGAGAATACAGAAAGTACAGTAATAAGCAATAAGAGGAGATTATAGACAGAACGATTGAATATGTCCAGGAAAGCGGCCTATAAGGTCTTCTCGATCAATTCAACGACATGAGTCTACACGTCTTCATAGTTTCTGAGCCTTTTTAATATGCCCCACTTTTTTTTTTTGCTGCAAATTGAGTAAACGCTCTAGTCCTATTTTACTTATGTAGAGTCGTATATTGCCTTGTTATGTTAGAAATATCCTTTGAAGACACTTCATTGTTTTCATAGGCTGTCTCATTATGAGGACAATTAATGATGAAAAAATTGCTGTTGACAGACTTTTTTAAGCTGGAGGATTATGATCTAAAAGCTGCGATGTTAGTTATTAAATATAAAATGTCAGGGAATAAATAGAATTCAAAAACACTGAGGTATAAGTTGGTTGCTTATATATGGTAAATTTTATTTCTTTACTATTACCACGGCGGTATAGTTAGTATCGAGGTGGAAAAGACTTTGACGTGGTTTCTGACCACCAGAAAAGGTATTGTAGATATGTTCATTATATATCGAAGCTCAACATGGAGCATTGCGTCGACTTTCCGCTCGCACATTGGAGTTCATTTCATAGATCGAAACTTTCATCCAAAAAACAAGCTGCCTCGGCATGTGTTTGAGTTATTTTTGTCAGTGTGAGGACGGGATGCATATATAAGATGGGCACAAGAAACAATAAACTAATTTGCCATATATCCAACGGCTGAGTATATGACGGGAGGAACTGGACTATGTCCAGCTTTTCTTCCAATTTCCAATGTCCACCGACAATGTGGGTTTAGTCTTCATCAATCTTCTCAGGCGGTTTTGATTTTCTACATATGCTTTGATCGGTTTTACTTCAAGAACTACATTAGGATTGATTGTCTCAGTTAAAACACCCTCCATTGAACCATAAACTTCCGTACCTTTCTCGTCGTACAGGTTATAGCGCCTATCATCGTAATATATAGACCTTTACATGACTCAAACCAAAAACAATAAGATATATTCAAGCAAAAATAAAAAAAGCTCAGGAATTTTGCGACCATTATTTTTCATCTGGACAAATGTTTTTCATTTGCCGGCAATATTCGTCGCACCGACAGTAAACATTTTGGTCTACTCTTATGGATCGACACAATATACAGGTTATACAGAATGAACTTTAGGCTGCTGAAATGTGCTGTTGATAACCATTTCGGAACATAATTTACATTGTGCATAGAGGGAGCTTCATATCACATTTCCAGGTTTCAACGGCATTTACGGAAGAAATCGAAGAATTTGCAAAAACATAACAATTTGATCAAGACCAGCGGAGTTAGACAACCGCGATGGGTTCTGAAGGCTTCTATTGCCCAGTGGCTACTGATTTTTGTATGGTAATAACACGAAAGGGACGAGAATTACATCTGCCGTAACTATGCAATGCTGTATACCACGCGCGATATTGATTTCATAGATGGTATCGCTCCACAGTGGCATAAACGTAGAGATGTGGAAGGTCAACAAATGAAAGAGCGCGATGCCATCTAATGTGGTTACCGGACCATCCGTGGCTCAATTGAACCGGCTAAGCCTGGATTACACCCCATAAAATTTTTTTGTTAAATGGTATGGTAGTCGATTTCTTTCAGTTCGTTTGGCAAGCAACCTATTGACCTGTTTATCATGGTACCAGTTCGTCATTGGAGTAGTAGTTCGACTGCCGACCCAATCAAGTGGAAAGCCAACGGGATTATGACCGCAGTGAGTTTGAAAAGGCCGTGACTGACGGGTGCGGAGTTGAGATGGAAAAAAAATGCGATCTTGGTGAATCATAGCAGTCACAATTTTTTTTTTCTTGACTAGAGAAGTATAAATTGTAGACGCCTTTGGGGTTACAACGGATCTGCTCAGTTCGATCCTTCTTCGACTGACAGCTTTACTTGCGAAATAAATAACTGTTCGTCGTCTTCTCAATCTCAAGACACAAAGTATGCCTGCCTGCCTTTTCATGTTATGCCTCGTACCATTGCCTAAACTAACCCTCACTACTTATTAAAAAGCAGCAATTGTCATTTCGTGTTATCCCATCCTACGAGACACCTTGCACTCCAATTTACAAAGGAACTATCCTTCATTCTTCATTGTTTTAGACTTTTCGCATCTCATCTTTATACATACACATATACAACACCATGTCCTTCGCTGTTCCCCCTACTGAAGCTGCTGGAACTGCCCATGCTACCGCTGCTGCCAACAGCATTCCTGCTCCTGCTGCTAACTCTCGGGTTCTTCAACGTAACACCCCTAAGACCCCTGCTGGACCCCACAAGCCCGTGACTGCATTCACTGGTGAAGAGAAGGATCTCACCATTGCCACACTTGCTCTGCAAGATGGCTCTTATTACCAAGGTATCTCCTTTGGTTCCGAGAAGAAAAGCATTTCTGGTGAAATGGTCTTCCAAACTGGTGAGTCAAAAAATTCGGACACACCAAAAAAAAATTTTTTTTTTTTTGGGCTCTTTGACGTAAAGATGTTGAAACTCAAACATGATAAAAATCAGGTATGGTCGGCTACCCAGAGTCTTTGACGGATCCTTCCTACAGAGGACAAATCTTGGTCATCACCTTCCCTCTTGTTGGTAACTATGGTGTTCCCTCCCGTGAAGAAATGGACGATCTCCTCAAAGATATTCCAAAGTACTTTGAGTCAAACCAAATCCACATTGCTGGTCTTATTGTTGGTAATTACGCAAAGGATTACTCTCACTACTTGGCTCACTCCTCCTTGGCAACCTGGTTGAAGGAGAACGATATCCCAGCTCTCTATGGCCTTGATACTCGTGCATTGACCAAGAAGATCAGAACTCAAGGTGTTCTCCTCTCCAAGATCTTGTTCCCCAAGTCTAGCTCCGTTTTGGACAATGCTGCTTCTGCTTTCGGTATTTCCACTTCAGATGATCAAGCATCTTGGGCAGACAAGCTTCAGGATGTTGAATGGGTTGATCCCAATACTCGCAACTTGGTCGCTGAAGTTTCTTTGAAGGAGCCAAAGTTGTATTGCCCTGAACCTTCCAAGGCTGTCAAGACCGCTAGTGGCCGTACTCTTCGTATTCTTGCTGTTGATGTCGGTATGAAGTACAACCAAATCCGCTGCTTTGTCAACCGCGGTGTCGAACTCAAGGTCGTGCCATGGGATTATGACTTCACTACTGAGCCTACTGACACCTTTGATGGTTTGTTCTTGTCCAACGGTCCTGGTGATCCTACTATGGTGGAAGGCACCATTGCTCACATTCGTACCATGTTGAAGGAGGCTAAGAAGCCCATCTTTGGTATCTGTTTGGGTCACCAACTTCTTGCTCTTGCCTCTGGCGCAAAGACTCTCAAGATGAAGTACGGTAACCGTGGTCACAACATTCCATGCACAGACATGATCTCCGGACGCTGCTATATCACTTCCCAAAACCACGGTTATGCCGTTGATGCTACCACTTTGACTGGTGATTTCCAAGAGCTCTTTGTCAATGCCAACGATGGTTCCAACGAAGGTATCATGCACAAGACTTTGCCCTTCTTCTCCGTTCAGTTCCATCCAGAATCCACTCCCGGTCCCAGAGATACTGAATTCTTGTTCGATGTCTTCATCAACACTACCAAGGAGTGCGCTGATCAAGGCAAGCTTGTTCCTGTCACCATGCCTGGTGGCTTGAAGGCTGATAACTACGCTCGTAACCCCAGAGTTTATGTCAAGAAGGTTCTTGTTCTCGGTTCCGGTGGTCTTTCCATCGGTCAAGCTGGTGAATTCGATTACTCTGGTTCTCAAGCTATCAAGGCTTTGAAGGAGGAAGGCATTTACACCATTTTGATCAATCCTAATATTGCCACCATTCAAACCTCCAAGGGTCTTGCTGACAAGGTTTACTTCCTTCCTGTCACTCCTGATTTCGTCCGTAAGGTCATTGAATACGAGAAGCCCGAAGGTATCTACGTCACTTTTGGTGGTCAGACCGCTTTGAACGTCGGTATCAAGTTGAAGGATGAGTTCGAAGGTCTTGGTGTCAAGGTTCTTGGTACTCAAATCGACACTATCATCACTACTGAGGATCGTGATCTTTTCGCTCAAGCCTTGTATGAGATTGACGAGAAGTGTGCTCCCTCTGCCTCTGCTGTCACTGTTCCCGAAGCTTTGGCTGCTGCCAAGAATATCGGCTACCCCGTTATTTGCCGTGCTGCTTATGCTCTCGGTGGTCTTGGTTCCGGTTTCGCTAACAATGAGCCTGAACTTGTTGCTCTCTGCAACAAGGCCTTTGCCACCTCTCCTCAAGTTTTGATCGAAAAGTCAATGAAGGGCTGGAAAGAAATTGAGTACGAAGTTGTCAGAGATTGCCAAGACAACTGTATCACTGTCTGTAACATGGAGAACTTTGATCCTTTGGGTATCCACACTGGTGACTCCATTGTCGTTGCTCCTTCCCAAACCCTTTCTGATGAAGACTACAACATGCTCCGTACCACTGCTGTCAATGTCATTCGTCATCTTGGTGTTGTCGGTGAATGTAACATTCAGTATGCTCTTAACCCCTTCTCCAAGGAATACTGCATCATTGAAGTCAACGCTCGTCTCTCTCGTTCTTCCGCTCTTGCCTCCAAGGCTACTGGCTACCCTCTTGCCTTCGTTGCCGCCAAGTTGGGTCTCGGTATTCCCTTGAACGAAATTAAGAACAGTGTCACCAAGAAGACCTGTGCTTGCTTCGAGCCTTCTCTCGATTACGTCGTTGTCAAGATTCCTCGTTGGGATTTGAAGAAGTTCAACCGTGTCAGCACTGCCCTTTCTTCTTCCATGAAGTCTGTTGGTGAGGTTATGGCTGTTGGTAGAACATTTGAGGAAACCATCCAAAAGGCTATCCGTGCTATTGATTACCATCTTGTTGGTTTCTCTGCCAATGACTTCATTGATGACGAGAACATCGACTACGAGTTGAGCAACCCCTCTGATCAACGTTTGTTCGCTATTGCTAATGCTATGCACAAGGGTTATACCGTTGACCGTATTTGGGAACTCACCAAGATTGACAAGTGGTTCTTGAACAAGTTGAAGCACATTGTTGATCTCGAGAACCGTCTTGGAGGATTTGCTGCTAACAACATTCCCGGTAACATGCTCCGTGCTGCCAAGCAACTTGGTTTCTCTGATCGCCAGATTGCCAACCAAATCAACAGCAATGAATTTGCCGTTCGCAGAATTCGTCAAGAATATGGAGTTACTCCTTTCGTTAAGCAGATCGATACTGGTAAGCTAATTTATTCAATGGCGGTTTGAAATGTTACAAAATCACCCCTCATATTTACACTTTCTTATAGTTGCTGCTGAATTCCCTGCTTACACCAACTACTTGTATATCACTTACAACGCTGTTGAGCACGATATTGAATTCAACGATAATGGTATCATGGTGCTCGGTTCCGGTGTCTACCGTATTGGTTCTTCCGTCGAATTCGATTGGTGTGCTGTCCGCGCCATCCGTACTCTCCGTGAAAAGGGTATCAAGACCATCATGGTTAACTACAACCCTGAAACTGTTTCCACTGATTACGATGAAGCTGATCGTCTGTACTTCGAGAACATCAACCTTGAACGTGTCTTGGATATCTACGAGATTGAAAACTCCGCTGGTGTGATCATGTCCATGGGTGGTCAAACTCCCAACAACATCGCTTTGCCTTTGTTCCGCCAGAACGTCAAGATCCTTGGTACTTCTCCCGAAATGATTGACAGTGCTGAAAACAGATACAAGTTCTCTCGTCTCTGTGACAAGATTGGTGTTGATCAGCCCCTTTGGAAGGAACTTACTAGTTACACTGAGGCTGATTCTTTCTGTGAGAACGTTGGTTACCCAGTCCTTGTTCGTCCATCTTACGTCTTGTCTGGTGCTGCTATGAACGTTGTGTTCTCCAAGGATGATCTTCACGCCTACCTTAAGGAGGCTGCTGCTGTCTCTAGAGAATACCCTGTTGTCATTTCCAAGTACATTGAGGAAGCCAAGGAAATTGAAATGGATGCTGTTGCTATTGGAGGAAAGATGGTCATGCATGTCATCTCTGAGCACGTTGAAAACGCTGGTGTTCACTCTGGTGATGCCACTCTCGTCCTTCCCCCTCAGGATTTGGATGAAGAGACTGTCCGCAAGATTGAAGTTGCCACTGCTAAGATTGGTCAAGCTTTGAACGTCACCGGTCCTTTCAACATTCAGTTCATTGCCAAGAACAACGAAATTAAGGTCATCGAATGTAACGTTCGTGCCGCTCGTTCCACTCCTTTCGTCTCCAAGGTTCTTGATGTTGACTTGATCGAGATGGCTACCCACGCCATGCTTGGCCTGCCGGTTACTCCTTATCCCAAGGTTGTCATTCCCAAGAACTATGTTGGTATCAAGGTTCCTCAGTTCTCTTTCAGCCGTCTTTCTGGTGCTGATCCTGTCCTTGGTGTTGAGATGGCTTCTACTGGTGAAGTTGCCTGTTTCGGTACTGATAAGTATGATGCTTACCTCAAGTCTCTTCTTGCTACTGGCTTCACTCTTCCCAAGAAGAACATCCTTCTTTCTATTGGTTCCTTCAAGGAGAAGCAAGAGATGTTGCCTTCTATCAAGAAACTCCACGAGATGGGTTACAACATTTTTGCCACTTCTGGTACTGCCGATTTTATTCAGGAGCATGAGATCCCTGTCAAGTATCTTGAGACTTTGGAAGGTGCCGGTGATGACAAGATGAAGGCCGAATACTCTCTTCAACAGCATTTATCCAACAACTTGATTGATATGTACATCAACTTGCCATCTCGCAACAGATTCCGTCGTCCTGCCTCTTACATGTCTAAGGGTTACAAGTCTCGTCGTATGGCTGTTGACTACTCCATTCCTCTTCTCACTAACGTCAAGTGCGCCAAGCTCTTCATTGAGGCACTTGCTCGCAAGAAGCCTTTCGAGATTAGCAGTGTTGATTACAAGACTAGCCACACCAGTGCTATCTTGCCTGGTCTTTTCAACGTTGGTGCCTTTGTCCCTGCTAAGGAAGACTTCGAAGATGTCACCAAGGCTTCTGTTGATGGCGGTTTCACCACCATTTCTGCCATTCCTGACGGTGTTGACTCTACCAAGACTTTGGCTGATGTTACCGCATATGTCCGTGATAAGGCTCATATCGACTACTTGTTGAACATTGCTGGTACTGCTGAGAACGCTGAGGAGCTCACATCTAATGATGATCAAGCTTCCGCTCTCTATGCTCTTACCGAGAAGATTGGATCTGGAAAGATCTCTGTTGTTGATTCTCTGTTCACCTCATGGCCATCTGGCAGCCCTATTGTCACTGATGCCAAGGGTACCGATCTCGCCTCTATCTTGTTGCTTGCCAGCTTGCACAGCCGTCCTGTCCACGTTTCCAACGTCACCAACAAGGATGATCTTGGTTTGATTCGCATGAGTAAGGAAAAGGGTCTGGCTATTACTTGTGATGTTGCCGTCTACTCGCTCTTTTTGACCGCTGAGGAGACTGGCTCCAAGTTGTTGCCAACTGAGCGTGACCAAGCCGCCATCTGGAAGAACCTCAGCAGCATTGACTGTTTCTCTGTTGGCTCTTTGCCTTATAACCTTGCTAAGGAGCTCGGAAAGTCTGCTTCTGCCACCACTGGTGTCGCTGATGCTCTTCCTCTTTTGCTTACTGCTGTCAGCCAAGGCAAGCTCACTCTTCAAGACATTGAGGAGCGCATGCATGACAACCCAAGCCGCATCTTTGGATTGTCTCCTCAACCCGATACTTACATCGAGGTTGAAATCGACCGTGTCCATGTCACTCCTGTTGACAACAAGGTTTGGTCTCCATTTGCTGGAAAGCCCATGAGCGGATCAGTCCATCGTGTTGTTCTCCGTGGTACCACTCTCTTCTTGGATGGATCCAACATCTCTCAAGGCAAGGAAGGTCGCAACGTTTCTGCTCTTTCCCACAGCCTCAAGTCCTCCAAGACTCCCGTCAGAGCTCCTAAGGATGTTAAGCGCGAGAAGTCTGACGTTGTTGGTCCTCAAGCTGACAACGAGCCCCTCAAGGCCAGCGATGATCAACTCGTTCCTTACCAGAGCGCTGATAGTTATGAGATCTCTGCTTCCTTGGCTCGCTTGGTTAGCCGATCTCCCTTCTACCGCAAGCATATCCTTCGCTCTAAGCAATTCGACCGCAATGATTTGCACATGCTCTTTGGTGTTGCTGCTGAGATGAGAACTTTGGTTCAACGATATGGATCTATCAACTTGATGCAAGGCCGTGTTATGACCACCATGTTCTTCGAAGCTTCCACTCGCACCTCTTCATCTTTCGAAGCTGCTATGCTTCGTCTCGGAGGTCAAGTTGTTTCTGTCAGTGGTACCACTTCATCTGTTCAAAAGGGTGAATCCTTGGCTGATACTGTCCGCACTCTTGGTTGCTATGGTGATCTCATTGTCCTTCGTCATCCTCAACCTGGTTCTGCTGACGTCGCTGCCAAGTACAGCAAGGTTCCTATCATCAATGCTGGTGACGGTATTGGCGAACACCCTACTCAAGCTTTCTTGGATGTCTTCACCATTCGTGAAGAATTGGGTACTGTCAATGGTTTGACTATCACTCTTGTTGGTGACTTGAAGAACGGACGTACTGTTCACTCTCTTGTTCGCATCTTGGCTTACTACCAAGTCACCTTGAACTTCGTTGCTCCCGAATCTCTTCGTTTGCCCGACGATGTCAAGACTGAGCTCTCCCGCTCTGGTGTCAAGATGAACGAGTACACTAGCTTGGATGATGTCATTGGTGAGACTGATGTTCTCTACATGACTCGTGTTCAGAAGGAACGATTCACCAACGAAGAGGAGTACAATCGCGTCAAGGATGCATACATCATCAACAACAACGTCTTGTCCAAGGCCAAGTCTCAAATGATTCTCATGCATCCTTTGCCCCGTGTCAATGAAATTGACCCTGAAGTTGATTTCGATCAAAGAGCCGCTTACTTCCGTCAAATGCGTTACGGACTTTACGTTAGAATGGCTCTTCTTGCTTTGGTGCTCGGCACTTTGGCTTAAATATGGAATCCAATATTTTACTTTTTTCATTTCCTTTTTTTATTACCCGTACTCGGGAGTTGTTTATAGAGTATTATCGAATTAAAATGCACTTTTGTAACATGCACTTAATGACTTCCAGTGTAGTTTTTGCAATGTCTCCTTCACACCAAGAACGATAACGATGTGATCGTTCTGTCGCTGACTGAGATATTTGTATGCATATGTATATGGCAGATTGCTGTTTGACAAAGATCCAACGCCTACTCCAGGTAAGCTCAAGCCTCTGTCACCTCAAGAATACGCTCCTGGGCTCGGTTCAACAATTTTGATAGCAAGTTATGTACTAATTGGAAAACACCGGTAGCAGCAGCCATGATTCCAAATAGAACGATGAATATGATGGCGGCAGCTCCATAATCCATTGGTCCAAAACACCCACAAAATGGCATGGTCGTCGGTAAGCTGCCACTAGGCTTTGTCACAATCGATACGATCATGTAGACTAAGCCGAGGAAAGCGGTCAGGCACACACCGACGAAAACGTAAAACCTATCCAGCCACATTATGACTATCGTCCCGTGCCAACTAAGCCAGTTGGGATCTTGAGGGTTGGGGTAGTGGTGAACTGCATACACATCAATGACCTTGACGAGGTACGAGAGCACAACTATAATGGCGAGGACAAGCACAATGGTGATGAAAATCTTCAGGAAAGATGAGCCTATCACATTTGCCCAGAAAGGTCGTTGTAAGTTGTACTGGTAATGACACACTTCGCAGGTGAATTGGTTTTTAAGACTTTCTTTTCGCCAGCGTTGCAAGCATTGCAAGTGTACGTAAGCCATTGATCCTTTGCACAGACATGGCCGGATAAGTGGGTCAAATGCCGTGGTTTGATGGTCGTTTTCGTTGCTCAACATCAGACAAATCCTGCAGTCTTTTTGATCAAAAGTGCCGGTCCTTGAACGCTCTCCTGGAGTAGTGGGTATGTTGATGGAATGGAATGGTGCCTCGTCTGTGCGTTGGGATTGTATCAGAGGAATCTGCTGCGGTGATCCTTTAGGACTAGACATGACTTGAATTGGCGACCAAGGAAATACAATGAGACAAAAGGTAATAAAGTAAGTAATAGACCAATACTCGGTAAAAGCTAGCAGCGTGGAAGGTGCATCGTTTCCTAAATATAACAGCTTCAACCTGAGCCACACTACATCGCACAAGTTGAGGCGGTTTACTAAAAACAGAGACGCCATAATCTTTATAAAGACGACGAAAATCGAATTTAAGCTTTTTCGCTTCAAAATAGATCATTATCCAATTGCAAGTGCTTTTTCAACGCCCTTAGGGTTCACAGCAGATGAAAATCAGTACAATGAGGACGGGTTTGCGCAGCGGATAGAAAGTCCGCTGAGGCCCGACTTTACCGAGTGATCAAAGGTAATAACGTTTCACGTCCAATCTGAGATGCTCTTTTCAGCAATCATAATGCGTTCGCCTCTTGGTGCTTTTCTGATCTTTTTTACAATTGGCATCTGGAAATAATTTACATCGTGACAGTGGGCTGGTATACTATGATTAATTATCAGTCTCTAGGTGTAAATTTTGCATAATAGTCCTTTGTCTTCAGCTCATATAGTTCCTGTGTGCACTCTGGAAGTTCATCTCTATATGCCCCTGTAGAATTAAATGTATAAATAACTTGAAATTGGGGCAAATCGCCTATGCTTAATGCTATGCTCACCTGGTGATCCATCGTAAATCGAGAACGATGGTACAACAGTGTTGGGTGGTATAATTGTGTTGTCTGCAATGCAACAACAATCCTTTATGATGGCGAATCGACCCTGCAAAAGGAAAGCCAGATTAGTGAGTCTTCCGACGGAAGTTCGTGTAAACCGGCGGCTTCGCGTCCTGAGGCCTTACAATTACACAATTCTTGCCGATCGTAACATAGGATCCAATAGTCGCTGCTTGTACTATGCTTCCTTCTCCAATGGTTACATGGTCACCGATCTTCATAGGATAGTAGCTAAATATACCCTTGTAGGTCTTGTACGGCGGTCGAATTATTGAACCATGTGCTAACAAGCAGTATCGACCAATAGCCACAACCACCGTGTGTCCTCCGCCGGTTCTACGCAAATCGCCTCTGATAACACATCCTGTTTGAATAATGGTCTAAGACAGAAGATTAGTATTCGCATTTTCAGATTGGGAGCTCAGAAGGAAGCAGATTGTACCTTGCCACCAAGAATAATATTTTGGCTGCCGCAAATGACAGACTTTCGACTGACTTTATTGCCAGTGTCCTAATTTTGGGAAATGAGTAGGATGATAAACGTGAATAAGGTCTGAAATCAAAGTACTAACGGTTTCTATGTACTCTGCCCTATCATAATATATGACAGGCGTCTCCATTTTCCGAGATTCGGTCGGACAAGGTATAGGCAGGCACGACTTCAAACATAACCTCGCCACGTACTTTTTTGGGTTGCTTGCTGCACGTGACTGACACGACTGATCTGGTCCAACACCATGGGCACCAACCAGAGACTTATGCTGAGCAGGTTGAAGTATGTGTCATTGAACATCCGTAATTATCCATTTATTTTCAATTTATAGTTGCTACACATCTATGCAACAAAGTTCTTTGGGGCTTCACCGACGGGTTCGCCTTCAGGAGTCTATCGCAAATGTTAGAATGATGATAAACCGATCAAGTCAGCTGCACGCATACCAAATACTTACAACATATGCTGCGCAAAGTCCACCATCTACCTTGAAATCTGTACCGGTTACGAAGCTACTTTCGTCAGAAGCAAGGAAGAGTGCGCCTTGAGCCTGCTCAATTGGTTCACCTATCGATTGCACAGTCACTTAGTTTAACTTCTAACCGTCAAACGTCGACAGTTGCACACTTACCAAATCTTCCCATAGGAACATGAACCAAACGTCTGTTTTTCTTCTCAGGTGTATTGAGGAAATCCATCAAGAGAGGAGTACGAATAGGGCCAGGGCATAGAGAATTGAAACGGATGTTTTCTCGCGCGTGAACCATGGCTAACTCACGACTAAGAAGGAGTTTGAAGTTAGTCCCATCGGGCCGATTACTAGATTCATATAGTGCTGCAAACTCACGTCATGGCTAAAACAGCACCCTTGGATGCGGTATCTATAGGTAACATGGATAATCGTAAGATATCGGCAGCAAAATGCTGTCTATATGCTCCATAGCTAAGCCAACTTACATGCCAATTGAGGCGTTGCGGCACCCATGATGGCCACAAAGCTTGCAGTGTTGATGATGGAACCACCACCACACTTGCGCATAGCCAAGATAGCGTACTTGCATCCGAACCAAACACCCTTCACATTGATATCCATAGTTAAATCCCTACATAACATATCATAAGGGGCTGTCAGCTACACATGGCGAAGGTACACAATTTTCTCACGCGTATATTTATAACACATACCAAATACTTTGCTCGGTGTTGAGAGCGTTATCGTCAGCAGGGTGCATGATGCCAGCGTTGTTGAACATGACGTTCAACTTGCCATACTTTTCAACAGCAGCATCCACTAGCGCCTTGACCTCCTCTTCCTTGGCAACGTTAGCTTTGAATGCAATCGCGTTTCCCTCTCCAAAAAGCTCTGTAATCTTGTCAACCGTAACCTGTGCGCCTTCAAGGTTGATATCCGCACACACAACCTTGGCACCCTCGCGAGCGAAGAGGATAGCAGACTCTCGTCCGATACCGCTATTTAAAAAGAATGAGGTAGAGTAGGTCGGCGAGGTGTGAGCAAATACGGCGGACATCATATACTGCGCTCAATCGTACTAGATAAAGTCACTCACCCTCCAGCACCGGTGACGATAGCGACCTTGCCTTGCAATCTTGGTAGAGACTTGACAGACATGACAGTAAAATAAACGTAAAAAGAAAAAGTGGTTGATCCGGCAAATGCGCTTGACAGCCGGTTTTTATTTGCGCGGCGGCGTTCCAATCAAGCGAATGATGTTCCGCGACGAGCAAGCCTTATCTGCCACACCGTGACAAATGCATGAGAAGGCCCCACATGCTAAGTTAGTGCGTATTGTATAAGATTAAAAGAAAAATAGCTTATTTTCTTCGACATTGTCATCCATCTCGCCTTTCCCATTCCAAAACGTTATGTTGGATTACCTCTACATCTATACAGGAGAGAATATAAAAAAAACCGACCGAAGAGGGGTGAGAACGTGACACCTGTACTTCTCTAAACAGGAGAGCTTTGTAGTTTCGTATACTTGGCATCAATTTTTGGTGCATTATATCTAGCTTTTTGTATTCAGGACGCGCTCAGTCCATGCAGATCGAAGCGTCCAAGTCGTTATTTCCTGTCTATAGTCCGGCGTATCTTGCTCGACTCAAGATATCCGGGCTCGTAGTGCACAAGCCTTTTTGTCGGCATTTTCGACCGCCGTGTCCACGAGCTTGTTGACAGGTTATACTCCGTCTCCTTCGAGAAGATAATAGATCACTTGAAAGGTGCATCAAGTGAAGGTTTTTTCATCCATGAAGATCGTCTGCCTCGTTTCATATGCTGAAGATATTGTGAACATTCCTCTTCACTGGCCGTCAACTTATGACTTTATACACATTATCGCAGCGTAACGAGAGTGGTTCCAATTTTCGATCGAGGGTATGTCGGCGTTATTCCACCGTTTTCTCAACCCAGTGCTAAACTTCAGCGTTTTCGTTAAAATGACGTGGTCCACGCAATAAACCATGACTTATGAACTTGGGCATGAAATACAAGTGTAACTTGTATCGAAACTGTTCTTCAACTCTTTAATTTTTATGGCAAAAGTGTCATGTCTTTTAAAATATATATATATATGGGTTACATTTGATACACCTATAATAAGTTAACATAGGCTGGTAAGCCAAAACTAAGCACTATACTCAGAATTAAACGGGAACCAAGTTTCCGTTGCTGCAAGAGTATTGAGTGGTCAAATAGCAGGCGGTACCTATTGCGATAAAAAAATGTTTTAGTTAATATAAGGGCATCAAGCAAGGAGCAGATATGTTTCTATGACTTACCGCAGATTTGGTATCCGGAGGGACACAAGTTGGTACCGTAGCATACGTACTGGCTGGGGTTGTAGCATTGAGAACCGCAGCATGATAGACCGCTACTGCAACCGCAAGTTCCAGCAGTAGTAGTAGCTGCGCTGGTAGTAGTAGTTGTAGTAGTAGTAGTGGTAGCCTTAGTAGTGGTGGTAGCCTTGGTAGTGGTAGTGGAAGATGCTGAAGTGGTTGTTCCGCTGCTGCCACCTGAGCTGTTTCCAGTGGAAATCTGAGCCAAGAAAGCGTTGACAGTGGAGCAGAATCCATTGTAGTTATCGTTGTTCTTAGCAAGGGAAACACCATTGCTTGTGACCATGTTGACTGCTGCCTTGGTGTTAAGATTGTAGAAATAGACGTTTCCGCTGTTATTCTCCAAATCTACCATAGCATCCTGGCAGGTTCCGGTAGCGAGACAAGACTGGTCGTAGTTGTAGAAGAAGTTGTAAAGTCCAGCACCATAGACGTAGACATCAGCGGAATTAACAATACGCAATCCCCAGGCCATAGCACAAGTGTTGGAACCAGCAGCGCAGTTAGAGAATGTTGGATCAGAAAGTGCAGAGTTTACGGAGAAAGGCTGTGGTGCAGGTGGTGCAGGTTGGTAGTATGGAGTTTCAGTTTGAATCATAGCCATCAAGACATTCTTGGCGGATGCGATCTGATATTGGTAAAGAACCTGAAGGTAAAAAGTTAGTCCACTGATCGTATGCGCAGCACATTATCAATATCTACTCTTACATTGTGCTCTGATGCAGTTCCGTACAACCAGACGGGACCATTGGTGGATTCGATCAAAATACCGCGACCAGTGTAAATGCTGACTTGGTTCGCACCGTCAAGGTCATGATCAGCGGTCCATGCCCAAACATTTTCCAGGTATGCAGAAGATGATGCGGTAAGTTGCATTTGCATGTAAGCGCCTGTGCAAGCGGATGTGGAAGTTGAACCGGCAGGGCATTGAGCGCTTTGCATGTTAGTTCCAGCAGCACCTCCAATACGGAAGTGGCAATCCCACATTCCACTGGCACCTTGGGTACCAGAAGGATCGCGAATATTCCATTGAACAAGGATAGCACCAGGCTGAGGTCCCTTGGTAGAGAACATAAGGTCTGTAAGTTCAGCAGTGCCAGTATCTCCAGAGTTACCGACTTTGAGCATAGGCTGTGGGTTTGAAGCAGATGAAAAGGCTGAACCAGACGCCATCAAGACAGACCAGCCTTCACCGACAATACGAGAACCAGCAGGTATAGTGACGGTGCTAGAGATGATATAGGAACCAGCAGGGAAGTAAATAATTTTGCAACCAGCAAACATATTAAGAACATTTTGAATGGCGGCAGTATCATCAGTGCTACCATCACCCTTTGCGGAATATGCTGTGTGAGAAAAAATGGTCAGTCACCGCGGTACAGTCAATTACCACCTTTACTGTTGTGATACCCACCCTTAACAGAGACAAAGCTTGAAACAGGATAGTTCTCATATTGAGGACGGGGACGCTCGAAGAATTTTCCATTAGAAGCCAAGAGACTGGAACTCTTTGTGGGAGCAGTCAAAGTGTTTTGGTTAAATGCACCAGTACCAGATGTTGAGCTATACAAACTACCTTGACCCCAAGAAGCAACTGTCTTGCTACCAGTGCTTCCAGCCAAAATAGTGTTACCAGTGCTTCCCTTAACAATAATAGGAACATTTGAGGTGACAGCGTTGTCAAGGATCAATGATCCAGAGGTTTTGTTTTGAGAAGATGAAGTGGTTCCTGTAAGCACACCAATGGGAGTGTTGGTGATAGTAGCATCGAGCAAAGTAACACTTCCAACGGCTTGAGCAGAAGAACCTCCAGCAGTCATATCGAGACCGAGAGCACAGTTGTTAATGTTGAGAGTCTTGAAGGTCCAAGCCCAGTTCCAGTTCATGTAGACAGCAGTTTGACAGTTGTTCATGGTCAAGTTTCTAGAAGTGAACTGTTGATTTCCAACCCACATGGCGAACTTTCCTCCGTTGAAGACCAAGTCAGACATGAAACCTCCAGAACCATTTTCCATCCAAACACCTTGGTGAGCAGTGTTTGAAGCAGTAGACATTTGGAAGACGATGTTGGTCAGAGATGTTGCCTGGGCAACTTGCCAATGAATACCAGTAGAAGCGGAAGTTGCGGGAGTCTTAGTCAAATCGATAATGAAGTTTCTCACTTGGCGATAGAAGTTATTGGTATCGCCATACCAATTTCCGTTAGCACCATAAGGATCACTATCAATCAAACCAATACCACTGAAGGCGGGAGCCATGAGCAAAGTTGGAGGGTTCAGAGCATTTCCAACCATTTGGGTATAGTAATACAAGACAATGGGTGAGGAGATCAAGTACTTTCCGGCCGGGAAGTAGACCAAAGCTGGTGTGGTAGTGGATTGACTGCAGCCACTGCCACAGCGACCGCCAGAAGAGATGGCACTATTGATACAGGCGGTATCGTCAGTGACACCATCACCTTTACAACCGTAATCCATGACATTACGATAGACAGTATAGCCTGATGGGCCATACACGGCGGTACCGTTGTGCCCGATGGTGTCAATCCACATTTCACCCGAGAATACGGAGGGTGATAAAGTGGTGCTGCATGAAGTACCAGCTCGAGCTACCAGAGCTGGCTGCTTGGTTGGGGCAGCAAATGCGGTTGCGCAAAGAAACAGTGAAAGTGCACAGGCTTTGAGAACCATTTGTGTGTATTGCTCCAATGTATGGAGTTATTCTGAATGAAACTTTGGGGCTTTATATACGAATTGCAATATGTTGTGCAACTCACTGTATTGATGTAGGTAGTTTTCGATGGCTAAGCGTTCAGAACGGGATATCTAACGTACTGTATAACGGGACTAATTTTCCCTTTTTGTGTCACTTAGCGAACGGCTAGATTGAATGTCAGGTACGGTAAACGTTTCCCTCTTTTTTATGAGCGTGACGAAGGAGAATAAAAAGCTTTCTGTGTGGGCGGCATCACATCAGCGGTTTAAGGAAAATCAGATCTCTTTTCATTTCGTACCATGAACTATCTAAACGTGTCATTATCCAATTTAATCGATATATAGGAAGCATAACAATTTACGTTGGCAAGGAGGCCACCCATATTAAAAACCTACTATCTCCCATAATCCTGCATGATTCATATTATACCGTGTAAATGAAATCGTCGTCGCACACCTAGCCACATGGTACCACAATCTACCCCAGACCTATGAGAAAAATGAAAAGCGATGGTGGAGAAGTGCTACATGTACTACTTGGAGGAACGGGACCGCTCATGATCGTGCGTGGAATTAATTTTTGTTTTGGTTGCAATGGGAATACTAGTACTACCGAACGCTTGATGTTGTTGTTGTTGATATCAATGTGATATGTAAAGCATAATAACATTTACCTCTTTAATATCGAAGGTGGACTGAGTAATATAAAGAGAACGATGTCATGGTTTGGTTGTAAAGAAATACACAGAGGAATAATTTTTTCATACGAGAGTAGCCTTGCCAAAAAGATGACTAAAGTGATCATCAGCTGGGACCAAACGGAAAAAGCGCCACTAACGGTACAGCAATTATTACTCCTCCCCAATGACCCCTCCTTCATGGTACCGCCGTTTCCTTCGCAGTTAAATCACTGCCACTAGCCGCAATATGAAAAAGCAGACCACAAATGAGCCTGGGAATTCTCCACATGACCCAGCACGCAGCCCTGCATGGAAGTCTCTCTTTCTTTTCATCCTTTGATATTAATTTAACGTTGGTGGGGAAGTTGATCTCATTGGAGTTCCTGTATTAACATGCATCATTGATGAACACCTTAGTTCTGGTGGCCAAATGGCGGGCAGTATTGAGATGCCTATAGCGATGCTGTTTGACATGTGCGATTTGGTGGTGGCTAAATGGAGATAGCTGGGAGGATTACGGTTAAAATGAAATCCTATATTCCTCTCGGGGTATTTGATTGCGTTGTATTACGATCATCATATGGACATCTTTTGCTTGATTATCGCTAATACTTCCTTGTTCAAAATAATAACCCTCAATGTTTCACTGACTTGGTGTACTTTTTTTTTGACGTTTCTTAAACTCACTCGCACTAAACATTTTTATTTGCTTTTTTGTTTGGAGCGCGTCCAGAGGGTGGAAAGCCCGCGGTGATTAGGGCATATTGGGCACGTGAGGGAGACATCACTACGCTGTGTAATGAAAATCATGTACGCTTACAACTCACTTCCTGTAAACCACATCGATGGTCTAAAAACATGTATTACACAAAAAAAAAGATACTGGCTATTGTATTTTTACAAATATAACTTGATCAGCTCATCGCTAACACCACTAGGGGTAAGAACACCTAAGTCTGTCAACAACAGCGTAAGGTATTGAGGGGGTGTGTAATCAACGCTTGGGTTGGACATAGCAAGATCAACGGAATGATTTTCACCGAGGTCTAAAGCATTTGATGATGATTTTCGTCTAGTACTGAATGACACGATATCAGGTACGATCGAAGGAAGGTCGTACTGATTCAGTGGATAAAGGCGAACAAACTTATAACTAGGAGATGCGAAATCTACGTGAGTACGAAATGGAAGAACATAGTCAACAATTTTTCAAAAACATACCTTTCAGCAATAGCATAGACAGGTTTGCTCAACGCCTTTGCTACAAGAGCAATTTGATAGGTACCAATCTAAACAATGGTTAAATTAGATACCCGATCTTAAGTTTGGCATACTAATGTTCGCTTATTCATTCTCATAATACCTGGTTGATAATGCCACCGTTTTCCACAACGCCTTCAGCGCCTACAAATATCATATCCACCTTGTCCAAAATGAAGCCTACTGCAGAGTCGAGTACAGCGGCGCATGGAATCCCGGAAGCTTGCAATTCAGAAACTGCCACCAATCTAAATTATATACTCGTCAGCGGATGTATAAGCTTTCTCTAAGCTGTACTAATGTTTGCTTACCCATCACTAGTTGGTCTTCCTTCCGTAACATAAACCTTGAATCGTTTGTTCTGAACATTGGCAGCATACTGCAGTACATTCATGACAGTCCGAGAGTAAGAGTGTACAAGAATGACAGCATTGTCGTGCACAAATTGAGCACCAGTCTCAGCTACTCGTTCACGAGCGCTAGCAGCCTTTTCCAAAATACGTGCTGATCCGTTGAGAAGGGTTGCTTTAAGATCCTCCAATTCCTAAACGATCCACCATCATCAGTTATAAGGTAGGTTGTATTGTCTGACATTTCATGGTTGCTTACCGTGAAGTCGCTGGAGTTTCGACGCACAAATTGGTTGAATAAATGGATTCCAGCAAGGGTAGCGATTGTTGCTTTGTGTGGATTACGCGTTCTGCTGTTATTGAGCGATTTCCATTCATTGGAATCATATATTGAAGCATCTTGGATCGTCTCGCCGACCTGGCGCAAGGTTTCCAGAAATTCAGTCATGGTTGGTGCTAAATACGAATACGAAATATTAATGGATTGCCGAATCTTGTAGCAAGGAAGAAGCTTAAAACTATACCTTGACTGCATCTGATGAATTCTGTGAAAACCTTGAATGTAGCTACCGGCGTTGACATATCCTGTTACTTGAATGGTTAGATAGTAGTCGGAATGAGCCTGTTAAAGACAATTCGTGAATTTTACCGGATCTTGCAAGAATCGGTGGTAGCATTCAACAGCGTTGAAAAGTTTGGGATCCAATGGAGCCGAATCGGCTTGCTTTTCTATTTCTATAGAGGGTGTTCCATGTTTAGCTGTTAATGTACTGTTCACAGCTCGAGTTAAATTGTGCCTACCTGTTGCCATAACGAAGATCGGGCTGTCTGCGCCAGAATGAATCATACAACTGAAATCATTTTTTTTTCGCAGTCCCAACTGCGCGAACCTGATTCCGCTGACGACCGCTTCAAATGCTGCAACCAAGCTTTGCGGGAAACAAATTTATTATGTACAAGGAAGGAGGGAGGTGAAATTGTTGAAGTATGGGATAGCAAGGTCATTTATACGACAGGAATCGCCTTCTCAGGCATATTCCATTTTGCAAACCTATAACTGATGTGTGCTACTTTCGTCTACAACATGGACGAGATCGTTTGGAAAGTGATATGTTTCTCGTAGTTTAATTTCGTAGTTTAAGGCGTTCATGGTGCTGCTGGCGTGGTGCACATGGACTGCTTCACTATGTCAAAATTGGACATAGTGAACCTCTATTTCGACGTTGTCTGCGTCTGAATTTGGTCTTTGCGCCTTATTACGTCTACGTGGCCAGTTCCTGTCCGGACTGCTCCGCTTGATTCCGGAAGACACTCCAGAAAGTGAATCATCGGCATCCTCCATATCATAGTCGCTGTCGTCCAGTTCTTCAATGATGGCGTCAACAGCAGAAATCAGATTTTGAAAGGGAGGATGTGCGCTGTCAAAGCTGCCCACGTCTTCATCGAAAGCATTGTCATCCAAAAACTCAATATATGATGTCCTCGTCAGAGATGGAAACCAATGCGACTCATAGACGTCGAAGTCAGTATCGGAATCGGTTTCTTCTGAGTATGATTCATCGTCGCTTATTTCGTAGTTTGAGTCTTCTTCGTATTTTGCTTCTGAAGGAACATTGGTTGCAAACAATCGGATATACTCCGTTTCTTCTATCTCTCTGACAATAAGGTATGGTGCATTGTCTTCCATGTCGACAGAAATGCAATGTTAGAAAAAGCTGAGAAGGGAAAGCTTTGTATGAGAACGATTTGGCGAGATATTTTTTTGTAATCACCCGAGGTTTGAAGTTGTTACGTCATGAGGTGTGTGGCTAAAGCATTGTCTTATTCAATGAAACATTGAATTCCATCAGCTTAAAATTACTCAGGCAAACGCGTCCGTATGTTCAATAGCTTCTACGAAACACTGTAGAGGTCACTGTAGGGGTCATTGGGGAAACCATGGATCATAAGACACACAATTGGTGGGACCATGTTCATGCAAAGCTACTTTTCTCTCGCGTCCACTATGACGCATACTCTCTTCCAGATTGATGGTACAATCAACGGTAAAAAAAGTTTTAAATTTTCGACAATTCAATGCAATATATTGTTCAATTAGTTACTTGTGAGTACGTAAGTCTTGTGCTATTGTGGATTGGCCTTGTTTAGCTAAGTATTGCAGTATCCCGCGAACTAATGCACCATCAGCGAGATTGAAATAGCGAAATGTTTGAAAAGCTTCATCTACGCACATTAAGTATCAATAAATGAAATCTGGCAGATCTTAATAGTTTGGCAGCTTGTTGGCCAATATCTCCCATCGGCCCGCTCGGGAACGATGGAACCCCGTCATTTTCTTGAGGCTGAGGTTTGCTGTGACACACGTGCCAACTGCTCAATACAAAACTACACGAACTTTTGTACCTTTCTCACTAGCTTTAAAACTTAACATTACAACCATGGTCACTCCTAATCCAACATTAGCAGTAGTTACAGGTGGTTCTCGAGGTATAGGTTTAAGTATAGCGAAGCGGTTGGCAGCAAAGCATGATATTATGATCGTGTGTCGCAATGCGCCAAGTGAAGACAGCGTAGCCGAACTCAGTAAAGTACGAACGGACGCAGTAATTTACTATGAAATTGGGCTGGATTGTGCAGAAACGCAAAATGTATGTGGCTTTCAACGAAGGGCTCGTACAGTTTAAAGTAGAATAACAACTGATCCATATTTTCCCATGTAAAAGGCTTTGAATGAGATTTTCAACAATATAGACTCCAAATTTCCCGATCACAAATTGTCAGTATTCGTTCACAATGCAGGCTTGTACCTTCCTGGTCAGCAAGTAGCTCAAAAGTTAGGCATCGATAGTGTTGAGGTACGGCTTTGATTATACTACGTTTTCATACAATTCAATACTTAGTGAAAAAATCGTTAGGGGTCCGAGGCAGCACTGTACTACCAAAATTTGTATGGCATGTTTTTCGCTCAAGCTATCGAGCGATGTGCAAAGCGCATGGATAACACTGGAAGAATAGTTGGAATATCGAGTCCTGGTTAGTGATAAGGCTTTTTCTGCTCATCTCGCTATCAAAACTAATGATCTACCATCCTTTATGTAGGCTGTAATGCCAATAGTCCTCCACGTACTGGCTACTTATTGCCGGGCTCTGGAAAGGCACTTATGGAATACTACATGCGACAATATGCAAGGTTGCTAGCTCCAAAAGGCATTACTGTGAATGTGGTTATACCTGGTCATGTATTGACAACCGCATGGGGCCCGGGCTTCACAGGCGGTGGTGGACAAAATAGTTTGATCGATTGGATCAAAGAGAGATCACCTATGAATCGGCCCATTGACGTTGAGGAAGTGGCTAATACAGTGGCATATCTTACTTCTGTGGAAGCCGGAGCTGTAACTGGACAAGCCATGGCATGCGACGGAGGACTCTCCAGCTTCACCTAATTATACCGCTGTTGACAAACACAGGAATACTTGTATTTATTGCAAAAGTTCTTATTATAAACATTTTACAGAATATTCTCAAAAGATGGGCTTAATTGCACATACAATATGAAAGTCTCCAGATGTATTATGTTCAGATGACTCCTCAATAGCTTTGTTCATTACAGCGCGGAATGCTTCTTTTGTGGTCACTCCCAAATGGATTACCATTGTCATTACAGCAGGAAGTGCCAATTTTTGAATAGCCAGATACATCTCGCCCAGAGATCCTCCCCAGGAACCTATCATGTTGGTAACAGAATGGTTAGGGGTTCAGTTAAAAACAGTTCAGTAACAATATTATTGTGGTCTTCACCTATTGGAATTCGTCTCAATTTATCAGTAACATGTGAAAAGCCTGCATCTTGTAGCATGCCTGCAAGTTTTATAGCGATAGTAGGGTCAAGGCCACTCAGATGTAAAGCTTTCTCAACTGATATTGGAGATTAGTTAGCGTTATGGAAACTGTTAACGACACTACTATGGACACTTACTCCAGTTGCCGATTTTCTGAAACCACGGTCCAGCATCGTTGTATTTGCTAACCATTTCCAAAATTTCAATAGTACCTCCTGGTTTCAATACTCGATTGATTTCCTTGATTACCAAACGATACTGATCCACAGAGAATCCCATGACCAGAAAGCGTTGGAAAACATAATCGAATTCGCCATCAGAAAAAGGCAGCCCTGTTCCGGCATTGATGACTTGGAAGGAAATATTATCGTGTGCTTCAACCAGAGGAAAATTGGCGGTTATATCGATCCCTATGAACTGAGAGTTTGGATACTTTTTTGCCATGTCAATTGACCACCAGCCTGGGCCACATCCTATGTCTAGAACCTTGATTCCTCTTTCGAGATCTTCATGCAATGGTGCCGTTTGCAAACTAAGTGGAGGGCTGGTCAGAGAAGTTATATCTGAAGAAAAACAACCAAACGTTTAGCTACTCACCCTCCCAACGCATACTTCCACATAGAATGGTTCAAACGAAGACGCTCAGTCTCAGAAGCATCGCTTGGTAAGATGTAATGGATATCATTCCCGTCCGATGACAAGTCTTCGCTTTTCGGTGTAGTTGATGTGCTTTGCATTGTTCTGGTTTGCTTTATGCGAGAAAGATGATGTCCAATCTACCTCTTCCCTTCAGGCTTTTTATAAATTTTCCCAATGAACGCCTCCATTTTTTGTATCGATTGATGGTATTCAGCCAATCAGGAAGCTTGAATTGCACTTCTTTGGTTCTGTATTTGCGTATATGCTTTTCATGTAGCTCATGCGATAATTAGTTGAGACGATAGAAAGTCAGTAATATAACGCATTACTGTACTATGATATATAATGCGTGATGATTACGGCTGCTTTGGCCACTCAGGACGAAAATGAGCCTTGCTCTCCTGATGATTTATCAAGTCATATCGTCATAAGATATGCTGCGAGGTTAGCTGCCTATCTAGAATAGACTGATATTTTTTGATATGTATTGTGCTATTTTTATAGTCAGGATGCATAAAGCAATATAATATAGGATGCTCTCCACCGAAATAATTGAAGTTGGGATTGTTATCGACTTATCTATCCATCAACCCAATCTCGTAAGCGGTACCATATCATAGCAATCCGACACTAGCTTGAAGATATAGGCCACAGTTGAATTACTGAATATTTTTTATCAGTACTCGTTAAGTACATCATACCAGTCCATACCACGTCAATTTCTGCATTACTTTGAATTTCCTTGTCGCCAAATATGAAACTCAACTCAGGTTGTTCAGAGGAAAAACTGAGCAAAAATTGAAAGTCACCTCGTCTCGCAGCAGACCATTCATGTCACTATGTCAATACCAAGTAATCGTCAGCATGCACCAGCAGTTTCTTCACCACTAGCTGGAAGCTCTAATCAAAGTGACTCAGCACAGAATGCTTCCAATTCCAGCAAGAGTTCAACCGTAGGGTCGAAAAAATCACCCACGAAGCGTAAGAATGGCAAAGCTGTCGCTCAAAGCGCTGGTAAATCACCAGGAAAGCAAGCTACCCCGCCCACCGCTAAACAGAAGCTAGTCAGGGAAAGCGCAGAAAAGAGACTCCAGGCTCAGAATACGTCATTCAAATGGCAAGAGGCTTTATTCTCGAGAAAGACAGTTGACAAAGCGACCATGATAGAAGCAGCAAGGTATATACAGCCAGCCGGCTATGAAGACGTAATTGAAGAAAGGAACATAGAGGATTGGTGTGGGTATCCAATGTGCTCAAACAATCGACAAATTATGAACAGTAAATACAAGATCTCCTTGAGTGAACGAAAAGTATTCGATCAAACGGAACTCTCAACATTCTGTAGTATTGACTGTCTACAAAGAAGCAAATTTTATGCTGCTCAGCTATCCGACATACCTATTTGGTCAAGAGATATAGGATGGGCTGATGTTGAAGTTATTGAGATGCATGAAAACGTCAGGTACGAGAATGAATTTCGACTGAGCCCTCCTTTTGTGGTTGATGTACTTAAATTTTTCTCCAATGACAGTGAAGTAATAGCGAAAAGTAAGAAATCCCTCAAATCATCAAAGCAGAACAGCTCGAAGCTTAGAAAAGCATATGTGGAAAATCTTTTATCTGCAATGGCGCCTGCTCCTATGGAGCTTAAAATCGTAGAGAAGGAACCCACTGCTGTTCAACCCATCAACTTACCTGACTTAGCATCGCCGTCCAAGAGCAAGTCTGGCGCGTATGATGAAATCGAAGGATACCGAATACAATTCAAAGGCAAGAAGGCTGCGTCTATTGATACAGCAGAGGAGCCAACGACACTCATTTTACGGCCGCAACAAAACGAGGCAGTTAGTGTTCCTGCTCTTGATAATGTGGAGCTAGATGACGCGGCCATAGCAGAAAACGCAATGAAAACCATGATGATGTTGAAAGACCTCAAATTGGATGAAGTAGAGAATTGTCAGGACCAACTTGATCTTATGACCAGTCAAGAGGTGAAAGAAGAAATACCAATGCCTACTGTTGAACTGAGGTCGTCGTCTAAGCAGCTATCAAAGAAAGCCTCGTCGACGAACAAGGCAAAGACGCCATCTACGTCGTCGGGCAAAGCATCGGAAGAATACGATTCCAATCAGATCATTACCGTCGTGGTTCCCTCGGAGGTAGCTCGGAAAGTACAACAAACAAGGAAGAAGAATGCCAAACTGGCTAAGAAAAGCACTGTTCCGCAAATGACATTCTTCGGTAAAATTTGGACTTTAATCGACCGGATGTGCACTAGATGGACTCGAACATACATACGAAACTTGGAAGGGCATGGAGATGATTCGCCTGCACCCACAGATCCTGAACAACCCTACTATTCTGAGGAATATAATCTAAGAAAGCATATTTTCAGCGAAAAAGTAATGGAAACGTAAGTGGAATTGGGATGATTGCATGCGGTCTCTGAAGTAGTACTTACTTTTAAATGCATTGAATAGCTATGGTTTGATTCGACAACAGATCGGGTTGGATATTTCCATAGAGAAGGATATACTCGAGATCATCCGAACGTTTGAACTGTCTGACAGTGCAATGGGGATGCTGGACAGCGTTGAACTATATATGGTGACATTGATATTATTCAAGGCCATCATTGATGCCCTGCCGGAGACTCATTCGCTTATAAGCAGCGGAAAGAAAGCTGTACAATACCAAGCATGCTGTGATACGATAGGGGTCAGTAAAGAAGAAATAGATGCATGTGCTAGAGTGCTTCGAATGGCATATTAAGTATGATAAAATTTTCGAAACCCTGACACTTAAAAGTGCAGACTTGTAATAGTTAGGCAACCAGCCAGTTACTGTATTTTTCAACTGTTAAACCCTAAATGTAATTTGGAGTCTACAACAATTTGTAAAGAGTTTAAAGTGACAAATGCGGTCTTTTTCTGTATGGAGGACATAAAGAGGTGGTACCAATACTCTAATCGGGAATAGCAATTATAATCACCCACGGTTTCTTATTCAGCATTGCTTGTTTCTTATCTCGCATATCAAGCTTTGGGCAGTACAACGCAAACCCAATGTTCAAATGCTCAGAAGCTGGTGGCGAAATTTCAAGATGAGATGCAAAATGGGGCTCGGGCACGTGCATGGGACTGTTTCTACAAATCCGTCTTCAAATCCTTT
The DNA here is from genome assembly GCF_025399195.1 of Umbelopsis ramanniana AG. NCBI lineage: Eukaryota > Fungi > Mucoromycota > Umbelopsidomycetes > Umbelopsidales > Umbelopsidaceae > Umbelopsis > Umbelopsis ramanniana. Next base: position 262,358 of record NW_026252108.1, read on the forward strand.
TTTTTCTTTGTGAGTCATGGTTCTTTCGACAGCTTAAACGTCATGTCTTCCTCATCGGTAGATATTAGTAATGCTGGACGTCGCCGGTCGTCAATACTTTCAAACCACTCGATTTCTTCGGTCACAACCATTCAAAATGAGAGAACACCCCTCGTTCCAAAGGCAAACGACAGTTTGACGTCTCCAACGTCCTATAGGAAAGAAGCTCATTGGCTTTTTACCAATTCTTTACCCATTGTTTTGACCTATATGCTTCAGACCTCCTTGCAAATGGCCAGTGTCTTCTCTCTTGGACATATTGTAAGTCCATTGTCTTTTATACTCTATCTTTGATCCGATTGGAATAGCAACGCTCACCTATTACTTATAGGGTCCGACTGAATTAGCTGCAGCTGCTCTTGCCAATATGTTCGCTGCTGTTTCAGCGTGGAGTCTTGCATCAGGCACAACTACCGCTTTAGATACCATGCTCTCTCAAGCCTGGACAGGAGCATCAGATAAAACTTTAGTCGGTGTCCATCTCCAGCGAGCCCTGATCATCTTGGGTATCATGTTTATACCAATTTCCATGGTGTGGTGGAGAGCAACTGACATTCTGCTAGCTTTGAATCAAGAAGAGCAATTAGCACAGCATGCCGGTTAGTACTCCTATCATAAATCTTATTGCGGCTGTGCATATGTGGTACATTGGTTTTAAACGGAACTTCATTCCATTTTCTTAGGACTTTTCCTGCGATACCTATTAATTGGCGCACCAGCCAATATTGCATTCGAAGGTGTAAAGAAATTCTGCCAAGCTCAAGGCATCATGAATGCCTCAACCTGGGTTTTGCTTATTGTAGCCCCCATCAATGCCCTCAACAACTATCTCCTGGTTTGGTACGAGCCTATCTCCCTAGGTTTTATTGGAGCTCCTATTGCTACCAGCTTCACTTATTGGTTACAGCTGATTTTGCTATTGCTCTACATTAAGTTCGTTAGAGGCCATGAGGCATGGGGAGGTTGGTCTACGGAAGCCTTTAAGGATTGGTGGCCATTCATTCAGCTGGCCATTCCAGGTATTTTCATGGTGTGCAGTGAGTGGTGGTCCTGGGTAAGTCATGTTATTTCATTTCTTTGCGTCATGCTCTGCACACCGCTGACCGCCGTAACTTTTTCTTCTCTAGGAAATAAGTGCATTAGCAGCCTCTTACCTAAGCGAGACGGACTTAGCGGCACAGTCTATTATTTTGACCTCTGCTCAATCAACCTACGTGATTCCCTTCGGTATTTCGGTTGCTGCGTCAAACCGAGTTGGCAACTTATTGGGTTGCGCCGCGGCCAGTAACGCTAAAAAGGCAGCCCGCATGGCTATGGTTTTTGCTGTTGTGTTTGGTCTGCTCAATTCTTGCTTCTTCCTAGCCACTCGTAATGTCTATGGATATCTGTTCACTTCCGACCCAGATGTTGTTAGTCGCGTTGCCTCCATTCTGCCAATGTGTGCTCTGTTCCAAATTGCGGATAGTGCAGCAGGTGTTTGCGGCGGTGTAGTACGTGGACTCGGACGACAGAAGATTGCAGCCATCTTGAACTTGGTCGCCTACTACTTGATTGCACTTCCCATCGCATATGTGCTAACCTTTAAACTTGGATGGGGTTTGCACGGTATTTGGACTGGCTTGACACTCGCTTTGTTCATCGCAGGAGCTGGAATAGTTGTCTTTTTGATGAACGTTAATTGGAAGGCAGAAGTTGTTCGCACACTAGCACGAGTACAGCATGCAGAGGAAGAGCTGAAGTTCAATACAACCCATAGTGCACTCTAATGGCAGGCGGCGCCAACTCACCATTTAAAAAGTTATTTACACGCACGCTAATACTTCTTCTCAGATTGTACAGTACATTAGATAAACCCCTAAGGAAGAAAAAAATCATGCCACCCTAGGTTTCGGATGTTTGCTGATATTGCATCTTTTCTTCCACAACTGCAAATAAACTCAGTTTTTGAATCTCTATAATTTTTCGTTTTTATGCGTTTCTGGCATCTTGTCATTGTAGTCATTGCCATTTTAATAGGTTCGACTTACCGTAAGAATCAGAAACAGGAAATGTCAAGGAAAGTTGTCGTCATTGGTGGTGGATTAGCCGGATTGTGCGCGGCACTAGAAGCGCGCGCGGCAGGCGCTGCTGTTACCATTATTGAAAAGGAAGCTAAATTAGGGTAAGCTCTTACTGGAAGTACACGAATATCCATTTCTATTAGCTTACGCCTTCAAATTTAGAGGTAACTCAGCCAAAGCATCCAGTGGCATGAATGGAGCCCCAACAGCACCACAGTTCGCTTTGCATATTGAAGATAGTGTCGACCTCTTTATGAAGGATACGCTGACGTCCGGAGGAGGCTTATGTGATGAGACACTGGTCCAAACACTGGTGCAAGAAAGTAGTGCTTCAATTGATTGGATTGAACAGCAAGGAGTGCCTCTGCGTAGCGTCTCACAATGTGGAGGACATTCAAGACCGCGAACACACCGTATTGCGCAAGATCCAAATGGACGAACAACTCCAGTAGGCTGGGGAATCATGAGCACTTTGCAAAAGAAGGCTCAAGATGAGAATATCACACTGATGTTGTCCTCCTCCGTGGCTAAACTGGTCACACATCAAGACGAAGTGACGGGGGTGTTACTTCAAGATAATCAGCTTGTCGAAGCGGACTCGGTCATATTGACTAGTGGCGGATATGCTGGAAAACCAAAAGATAAAGAGAACATGGTGTTGAAGGAATTTGCGCCGCAAGTGACCCATCTCGCGACGACGAATGGGCCATGGGCAACAGGAGATGGTATAAAACTTGGCCAAGATGTCGGTGCTGCTGTCAAAGACATGGTACGTTAATGCACGGACTCGATGAGATTTCTATTTTTTATGGCTATAACCCAAATATGGATTGTTGTAGGACAAGGTGCAAGTGCATCCGACGGGGTTTGTAGATCCTAACGATCCCGGAGCTGATACCAAGTTTCTCGCACCGGAAGCGCTTCGAGCAGCCGGAGGTATTTTAATGAACGCAAAAGGCCTTCGGTTTACCAACGAACTTGGCAGAAGAGATGTCGTCAGTAATGACATTTTCCAACACTGTACCAGTGGACATGATCCATCACTTGCTATCGCCTATCTTATCATGAGTGAAGAGGCTGTCAACAAGTACGACCGTGCATCGATTAGCTTCTACGAGCACAAAGGTCTTTTTCATCAGCTCGCTGGCATTGAGGAACTGGCCAAGTATATGGCGTTAGAGCCCAGCGTTCTTAGCAAGCAGTTTGACCTGTACGACCTTGAGGCTAAAAACGGCAGCGACCAATTTGGTAAATCGGTCTTCCCATCCACTTTGAACAATAGCATGGCGTACTGGGTAGCAAGGGTCACACCAAGTTGTCATTATACTATGGGAGGACTCATGATTGACGACGGAGCGCGTGTGCTGAAGGAAGCCAACAAGGACCAATACACTCCTATTAAAGGTAAGTAGCTGTCACCGTGGGCTAGAAGTAACTGAGGCGTGAAAAAGAGATCAAGTTTGGTACTAACGACACAAACAAATACAAAATATACAGGCTTCTTTGCAGCTGGGGAAGTGACGGGTGGGGTTCACGGAAGAAATAGGTTAGCAGGGAACTCGCTATTAGAATGCGTGGTGTTTGGGCGAATAGCCGGAAAGAACGCTGCTGGCAGATCGCATTGATAGGGGTTTCGAGCCTTGTGGCACCCACCAAGGCAATACATGAACGGCCCCAACTGTTAGATTCTTTTTTTTTCTCAGATCAACGCCGATTACGAGGACTGCTATTATATCCGTTTAAAATACGCTTTGCCCTTTATCTACTATCATAAAGCTCTCCCTTTCCTCTTACATTCGTAGTTGCTTATTACAATATGCTTACTGAATCAAATCATAGCTCGGGCAATGCATCTAAGTTTCAAACCGAAGTTGAACCTGGTCGCGTTTTGACCATGCCAACCGATGGCACTGGTGTGGCCGTTCTGGATCCTTGGTTGGAGCCTTTTACTGGTGCTCTCAGACACCGATATGCCTTGTTTCAAAAATACAAGAAGATGATCAATGAATCTGGCGGTGGCTACGAGAACTTCACCAAAGGATACGACTACTTTGGCTTCCATGTGCAGAAGGATAACAGCGTGCTTTATAGAGAGTGGGCGCCAAATGCAACAGGCGCTAGCCTTATTGGAGAGTTCAGTGAGTTATCGGAGAAGGTATAAAAAATACATACATGGGTCAATACTGAGCTGTCATTTTCAGATAACTGGGACCATGGAGCGAACGTCATGAAGAAAGATGACTATGGGTCTTTCTCCGTTGTTGTGCCGCCAAAGTCCGATGGAAGTGTTGCTATTCCCCACAATAGCAAGGTCAAAGTAAGTACGCCAATCTGCCCCTCACGCTAAAACAAATACGCCTTGCCAATCAGTATTTTGAATATAGATATCACTTGTCATGCCAAACTCTGGCGAGAGGGCAGATAGGTTACCTGCTTGGTCAAAGAGGGTTGTTCAAGATTTGAACGTCAATCCCAATTATGAAGCGGTGTTCTGGAATCCTGGCAAGCAATACGTGTTCAAAAACAAGCAGCCACCCAAGCCAAAAAGTATCCGGGTTTATGAAGCTCATGGTAAGTGTCTTTTGGGTACTGTGTTTACAAGGTGGACACGACCTCACAAGTGTGCTTTTTTTTTTTTTTTGACAGTCGGCATCTCAACCTCCGAGTACAGAGTTGGAACATACAAGGAGTTTACCCAAAATATTTTACCTCGTATCGCCAACCTTGGCTATAATACCATCCAGTTGATGGCCATTATGGAGCATGCTTACTATGCATCTTTCGGTTATCAAGTGACATCTTTCTTTGCTTCATCATCTCGATACGGCGACCCTGAAGACCTTAAGGAGCTCATAGACACTGCACACGGCCTTGGCATCACCGTACTTTTGGACGTCGTGCATTCACACGCATCAAAGAATGTTCATGATGGACTCAATATGTTTGACGGAACAGATCATATGTATTTCCATGGTGGTGGTAAAGGAAACCACGACTTGTGGGATTCTCGTTTGTTCAATTATGGAGCATATGAACCTCTACGCTTCCTACTTTCCAATCTCCGCTACTGGATGAATGAGTTTCAATTTGATGGCTTCCGTTTCGATGGTGTAACCAGTATCCTTTACAAGCATCACGGTATGGGATATGGATTCTCTGGAGACTATCGCGAGTATTTCAATGAATCAGTCGATGAAGAAGGTGTCATGTATCTCATGTTAGCAAACGATATGCTTCATCAACTGTACCCCAACGTTATTACCATTGCTGAAGGTAAAGCTATCCTAACCACCACACTGGTTGTTGCTGTCCTATTGACGATGACTGACATTTATTTTACATATTAGATGTATCCGGAATGCCTGCGTTATGTCGCCCTGTTCCAGAAGGCGGTGTAGGCTTTGATTACAGACTGGCCATGGCAGTTCCAGATATGTGGATCAAGATGTTGAAGGAACAATCAGATGACGAATGGAAAATGGGCGAAGTTATTCACACCTTGACAAACCGTCGCCATTTGGTAAGCCGCTATTACAATTTTTTATGCTAGTCAAGGAATATAAACTGACATCTTTGGGCCATAGGAAAAAAACATTGTGTATGCTGAGTCGCACGACCAGGCTTTAGTCGGAGATAAGACACTTGCTTTCTGGCTCATGGATAAGGAAATGTACGACTTTATGAGCAAATTGTCACCAAACACCCCAATAATAGACAGAGGTATCGCTTTACACAAGATGATCAGGTTTGTTCTTTTATTAATTCACAAAGATGACTAGAACCTGAAATCTCACACCTTGTTTTAGATTAATTACTCACAGTCTTGGTGGAGAAGGCTATCTTAATTTTGAGGGCAATGAGTTTGGACATCCTGAGTGGCTGGATTTCCCTCGCCCTGGTAACAACTCAAGCTTCCATCACGCTCGTCGCCAATGGAATGTCGTTGATGACCCCTTGCTCAGATACAAGTACTTGAACGAGTGGGACCGGGCTATGCAACTGGCTGAAGCAGCATATGGTTGGCTCTCATCTCACCAGGTAAACTCAATTTTCAGCTGAAAGCTTGTTACTGGCCAGTTTGTACTCATTTATATTTCATTAGGCGTATGTTTCATTGAAACATGAAGGTGATAAAGTCGTATCTTACGAGCGTGCCGGTCTAGTCTTCATTTTCAATTTCCATCCAACGCAGTCGTTCACTGATTACCGCATTGGTGTGGAAACACCAGGAGAGTACAAGTTGGTACTAGATAGTGACTCGTCTATCTTTATGGGACATAACCGAATCGATGAAAATGGAAGCTGGTTCACTACTCCTGAACCTTGGAACAACCGATCCAACTACATTCATGTATGTGTTTTTTTTTTACAATGCCACCTAAGATATGTTTATGTACAAATGATAGAACGAAATGTTGTGCTCACAATTTACTCTACAGGTGTATATTCCTTGCCGCACAGCTATTGTTCTGACCACCAAGCAAAACTTGAAATGGTCCCAGAAAGACATGGTGGTCAGCTACAAAGATTAAATACAAATCCTCCAATATGCATCATAGCACACCGCACTGAACTTCGTAAATGATTATTATTCATCATCAAAATAAAGGGTATAGAAGCCAAAATGAAAAGGTTCCTTGTCACAACCGCCAAACAATGATTCACATTAGCGCTTTGAGATGTGCCTGGACAATGGTAATCAAATAGCTGTATCAGCCATTGAGAAAGTTTCGGTTAGACATCCAGATTCCAGTTGGTAAAAGTGATTTCGTCTCCAGGTTGGATATCTTGGATTGAGAAAAATGCCATGCGGTGGTAGGCACTTGATTCATAAAAGACTGGGTATATAGCAGTATTTGGTTGGTTGCTGTGCTTGAAGAACCTTGTGATATTTCCATGCGTAACAGCGTCTATGGCGAATGGCGGAACATCTTCAATAATTCCGACAAACATGTCCAACACTAGTATCTCTTCCTCCTAATGAATGGAGCGACCATAGAGTCAGGGGTGAATCTCAACAGTAACCATAAGCACATGACATAACCTCTTACCTCACTATATGCCATCGCTCTTTTCATGGCTTCTCTTGCAGGGACAACCTCTCCACAGTATTGATCTATAAAGGTTCCTTTAAGAATCACTTCTTGAGCTTTTACAGCCCACCGTATTTCACCATAGTCCTTAATGCGCTGCAATATCAGAGGTATCGATCGCTTCTTTTGGACGACTCTGTTAGGGCAATTCGTTCGACATCCACACCAAGGGCCGCATTCAGAAATGAAATCAACTCCGGACGATATTAATCGTTTTTCGTTATTATAACTACTGCCTTCCTCGCAAGGGCAAACTTCGTATTTTGCTAGAGACAAGCCAGCTTGTTCCGGAAGTATTAGATCTTCAACATATTCGATGACAGGTTCTATACTCTCGTCAAGGTCGTTTTCTATTGTAATCAATGGCCATCGCTCCACAGATCGATTTTTCACTGCAGCACTGAAGCTGTTGTTTCTATGCTTAAAAGAGCCTTTTGACACATGTGGAGAGTTTGCTTGACTTGGTGGTATAATGCTGTTTTCTGAGAAGGTGTCTTCGTCCTGGTCTGGAATCCCTGCGTTACTCTCCGGTGACCTTGAACGAAAACTGGAATTGTGTTGCTGGAGATTCAGGAACGCGTTCTTGACAGCATTCGAAATAACATTCCATGATTCTGAAGGTGAGTCCGCAGAAGTATCAGTCTGTGCAAAGAGATTACGTCAAGGTCCAATTTCGTTAAGTACTTCAAGTCGAACGAAGTGCAACTTACAAGCATTACGGCTGGATGGACAAAGCTGGGAAAAATTGACAAGCGGACAAATATCGAAATTCGCCTTTCTTGTCTCGCCAACCCTTTTGCGACTGACCATGGCGGACAACGAACAAAATGACATGGAAGCCGCCATACAACAATCGCTACAACAGCTTGAAAATGATTTGGAACAACAAAAGAAAGAGAAGGAAGAGCTGAGACAAGCTATCGCTCTTTCCCTTGGAAAACCCGTTGAAAGCCTGACTGCACGAGAAACACTAGCGGCAACGTTAGGGTCCTCGACAAAGCGACCACTGGACGATTCCACCAGCGCTGCTACGGAATTCAAAAAGCAGAACACGGGAAAGCCATCCATGCCTACATATCTAGATGGAGTAGTCAAACTCACGCACGTCAAAGGAACCACGGGCGCGGATTATATCACAATTCAACAAGTTATCGAAGCCAAGTATCTTAAAAAAGCACTGATGACAGCTTTCGTAGTCAGCATGGATTTCGTTGATGAACAATTTCCGGAGCATATAAACGTTTGCATTGTCATGCATGGCCGACAGGTAATAACATACGTAACAGCATGTCGTCTCCATCGTAGGTGCTAATTCAGCTGGTCTCGCAGGGTTCCGCCTTTCAAGTCAGCCCTAAACGAATCGTTGTACATCCTCCCATGAGTAACCCAAATTTCGGAGTGTTCCATAGCAAGTTGATGTTGCTCTTTCATCAATCTTCTCTAAGGGTCGTTATTGGATCTGCCAATTTTGTAGGTATTTCTTAAGTTTGCAATCCATGGCGGGACTGCTGAACGCTGCTAACGTATCATCTCATAATAGGTAGACTACGATTGGTGTGAACTAGAGAATGTTCTGTTTATACAAGATTTCCCATTGTTGCAAGAAGGGCCATTAAAAAGTGCTGATCAGCTGCCAAAATTTGGTGGAGATATTCACGAGCAGCTGGGTCTTATGGGAGTTCCTACGGCCGTTAGAAAGGAATTGTTGTTCTACGATTTCTCAAAAGCAAAGGTACGTTTGATTCATCACCTGTTAAGGACACAAGATCTACATTTCTTATCGTAGTCCATCTCTAGGCACATATAGTTCCTTCAGTGTCTGGTACACATGAAGGAGACGAGCGGTATAAGGTTGGTCATACGCGATTGTGCAGCGTAGTTGAACAACTCGGATTGCAGCAGGAACAGGTCGCAAATGGGCCGAAGGTTGAGCTTCAGGTATATGTCATGATGTGAAACTAGACAGATAATTCGCTGGAGCTTACAATCTTATTTATCTTTCCTCGTAAAAAAGACCTCGTCATTAGGAGCGATGACTGTGCCATATTTGCAAGAGTTGTACCTATCATTTTGTGGTATTAATACGTTCACACCGGATGGATCCAATATTCAAAAAGGCTATAAGAAAAATGGAGGAATTCCACCTGTCACCATCGTTTATCCATCGACATTTACCATCGACAATAGTAACGTTGGGCGTGAGGTAATTTCGCTGTAAAAACGCCCCTATATGCTCTCTTATGTTACTGATCTGTAAGAACTTTATTTAACTACATTAGGGAGCGAGTACAATATGTTTTAATACTGCAAATTGGAAAAAACCCACATTTCCCCACAGCATCATGAGAGATGCTGTCAGTAATCGCCATGGCACACTGATGCATTCCAAGGTATCAAAATTTCCAAGCTTTGATTTCAATTCTGGCCGTCTCTACTGTATCTGATAAATGAATTAGTACATTGTTGCCATACTAGATCAGCCCAAAAATCACATCGCTGGTTGGGTGTACGTTGGGTGAGTTGGTAAAGATTTCATTTAGGTAATAGATTCGATACTGAATATCCAACAGGAGTCACAATGCTACACAGGCAGCTTGGGGAAAAGCAACGGTATCTCGTGAAAAAAAATGCCCCAAGATAAGCATGAAGTAAGTCTTCTTTTCTTCTCTATAACGAATGTAGCAGCCGTGTTTGGTTGACGCCATGCATTGTAGTAATTGGGAGCTTGGAGTTATATTGCCTATAAGCGATAAGGGCAGTGACATCCGACATCTGTGCGACGGCTTGCCCGTGCCATTTGTTCGACCTGCTGAAAAATATCAATCTGATCAACAGCCCTGGACGCAAAATCTTTGGTCTTAATCCGGTGCTATTTACAGAGCCATTTCAATATGATTGTTAAGTCATGCATAGAGAGGGGTAAATGCGGATCATTTAATGGATGCATTGTATTTGCATATTTTGTATGTGAGAACTGAATGAAGAAACTGTATATAACACATATAACACAAATAATGAATCAAGACTAAAATTCAAAAATTTACATTATATTATCAATGCATCTGAAGTAGCGCGCTTGCAATGGAGAGCATTGCGCAAACTGTAAACAGACTGGGTAGCAGATATGTATCTGCATTTGGTTGCTCAACTATAGCTTTGCTGCCAACGCCTCCCTTTGGTGCATTGGAACCAGGAGCTATTTTTGCGCATTGATCTTTTGAGCCAATGAGGGAGGGAGTAACTAGTTTGGCATTTCCCTCGAATCCACATTTTGAAGCATCTGCTTCGGCATACGATCCATAGAGGATAGAGAGTTTGTCAGCACCTGAACAGAATGAGTAGTTGCCGTATACACCTTGGCTAGCGTTTGTTGAAATGATGTCGCAAGGCATCAAACCGCAAAGCATGCCGATTTGTGCTCCAATGCTGCTTCCGTTATTAGCAGACTCTGCTGTAATACAGCTTTGTGCGTTCACCATACATTCGCAAGCGCCACTCGACGGCGCTGGTGGCAATTCAATATGCGACTTCCATTTCTCTGTTATACCAGGACAGCTTTGCTGAGACCGCTTTACGTCGTAAGCATCCATCTTGATGACTTCTGGAGTTACGAATGGTAGGTATGATAGTAAATTACGATAGTCATCTAGGGGCTTGACTTGACCGTTTTCAATTTTAACTAAACCGTAGTTGTTCTCTTCTTCGGTCCATTCATATGCAATTCCACCAGACCATACGCCGGTCATGTCAGGACCGTAAATGGCCTCCACTTCATTGAAAGGTCGTGGTGTTTTCAAATTGCATCCGTATTCTGAGAGAATGGCTGGTATGCTGTAATTCTCAAGTTCTTTTGTACGATTTGAGAAACCAGATTCGTCAAAGCTAGATTCTCCGCACCACTCGTAGATGTTGATTCCATAAAAGTCAGCCTAGACTTCATGTTAGCCTGGCAATTGATCCGTTAACAATATGTTTTTTGTCCACTTACTCGTGCGTCTGCATCGTCTCCACAATTAAAATAATCCCTGATATTGTCGCGAATCTCCGGGTCGTCATTATTGGCATAGCCTACGGGTATTTCGCGAGTGTTCTTCGATTTGATATATTTCTTGATGTCGCGCAAGGACGCCTTTACAAATGCGGAAGCCTCGGTGGTACTAGTGTTTGTAGTCACTTCATTACCAGCAAAAAATGCAAACAGATTTTGATAACCGATGAAAGCGTCAACAGTCTCAGTATAGGCCTTGTAATGGTCTACTGTCCACTCTGGTGCATTTCTGTTGATGAACATTTTGGGTGTGGCGATATCCAAAAGCAAATATATACCGGCGTCGAAGAAAAGCTTCATGCACTCATCATGGTTTTGCTTTGGATCAACCTGAAAGGGTATATGAAAAGGATTTCCGATCAGAAATAAAACTTTATCAATTAGCTAAACATCGTGGTAGCAAACATTACCTGATATACACGAATGACGTTGATACCAAGCGGCTTCATGAGTTCAACTGACTTTTTACACATCTCTGGGTCAGCAAGAGGGTCAGAGAAGGTGTCTGCAGAAGCCATGCCTCGTGGTTGATAGGCGATTCTGTATTACAGTGACAGTCAGTAAAAATAATTAAAAGAATGACTTTGCACCTTCATCATTCGATATATACCCCTTGACATAAAATTGATCCTTGGTAACCGAATCAAAAAATTTTGAGCCTTTGATAACAATGGGATGTATCTCTGCAGTGGAAGTAGCAACAGGCGCTTCATCGATGTGCTTGACCACCTTATAGACAGTGTGACTATCTGCTGTTTCTTTCTTGTCTGTGGCTTTATCAGCGATGGCGAGTTGTGCTGACCATATCAAAAGGGAAGCAGCTATCAGTGTTATACTTTTCATTTGGTGATAAGTAACAGATGGCTATGTACACCAAAAAGAAAGAGTTCGAATATTCCAAAAATCAAGTGTTTGCATTATTTAAACAAGTCAACGATTATTTTGAACTTTTTGAGCAATCCTGGCTTCAACGGTATGTCACCATAACAATTTCATTCTCGCCGGTATAGAGCGCATTGGAAAAAAGATTGGCTCCTTACCGTATATTGTCAGTGTATTGTTTAAGCCTGGGCAAAAAATTTTGTCATCATATTAATTAATCAAATGCCTCCGTATTAGTTCAGGGACACAACATTTTTCACTTATCATGAAGCCTTTTGCAGATTTGATCATTCTTGATGGTAGAAACGTGATGTAGACTATGAGTTGTTGTTTAATTTTGTTTCATTATTGATGAACGCATCCGTGCCTCTTCATCTCGAAAGCCGTAGCCTGTTTTTAATTACGTTTCGGTAGATCATGGGCGACCAGGACGAAATCAGCTCTAACACCAATATACCCGCACCTAACTCAGTAACCCTTAGCAATCACTCAACCCAACATCCCTCGTAAGATATCGTGCATCAATTCTAAACATCAGCTTATAGGATTTTACATTTATGTTGTTCATTTTGACTACACAGGTCACGCCGTTTAATCACTGATGAAGCCGATGGTATGCCGTCAAATATGATGTCTTTCCTCCTGCAAGCGAGCTAATCTTATACTTGCTTCACCTCTAAACCGTGCCTCCCACAGAAACCGCTAAGTTATCCCAAATAGGAAGTGGTAGCCCTGGCGCCAGCCGCCATCTAGAGCCATCAGTTGCACGCATTGAAGTTGATCCTACAGCGCTTCAAGGTCCATATGTGCCGTATGCACCTTCAACAGAGTCGTTATTAGCCTTGTTAGGAAATGCATCTGGCAGTCAGTCTCAATTGTTATTCAGCACCACTAAACCTTCCAAAGCAGCGACCATTCCACCATATCAACCGATGGGATCGACACCCTATCCTGCATGGAATCTAAACGACCCACCATTGTCAGCCGACGAAATAGAGGAATCATTCGTTGACCTGACCAATAAGTTTGGTTTCCAAAGAGACAACATGAATAATATGTATGACCATTTTATGACCATGCTGGATTCCCGCTCCTCTCGTATGACTCCTGTGCAAGCGCTACATTCACTACATGCTGACTACATCGGTGGCCCGCACTCCAACTACACAAAATGGTATTTTGCTGTTCAAATGGATGATGTTGATAACGCTGCCACTGGTTATCTTGGTATTGGGTTGGAAGAATCCAAGAAGCTGTGGCAAAACAAAATGGAAAGCCTTCCTAATGAAGAACGAGCTCAACAATTGATCTTGTTTTTACTGATGTGGGGCGAGGCCGCGACCGTCCGATACACATCAGAATGTATATGCTTTCTGTTCAAATTAGCAGACGACTATCGTAAAGGACATTACTCCCAAGACATTGTGAGCCAAGAAGGCGATTTCTTGGAAACTGTCATCACACCACTATACCGATTTGTGCGAGAACGTCTTTACGAAACTGTCGACGGAAAATTCATCAAAAGAGAGCGCGATCATCAAGATATCATTGGATACGATGACGTTAACCAGTTGTTCTGGAGGAAGGAAACAATCGAGCTCCTCAGATTGTACGATGGCAGACTGCTTTCCAACATTCGCCCTGACCAAAGGTACACAGCCATTAAAACTATCAATTGGAAATCAGCGTTCCAGAAGACCTACAAGGAAAAGCGTTCTTGGGTTCACTCTCTAGTCAACTTTATGAGAATTTGGATCATTCACGTTACGACGTTCTGGTATTATATGTCTGCCAACGCTGATTTCCTCTATCTCAGCAAGGACCCGCTAGTCGCCGCCAAAGAAATGCCAGTCCGTATCTCCGTGGTTGCATTAGGTGGAGCTGTTTCAACAGGATTTATGCTCATAGGTGGATTTGCTGAGTTCCTCTATTTACCATCCACTATTAGCAACATGTGGAAGCTCCTGAGAAGAATAGCCATTCTTGTCCTGATATTCTGTATTAACGTTGCACCTACCGTGTTTATTGCATATAAGCAGCGTACCGGTACAGTGTCTTTGATGTTGTCTCTCGTTCAATTAGCTCTTGGTATTGTTACCACGCTTATCTTTGCGATTATCCCATCTTCGAGTATATTTGAGCCCTTGTATGCCAATTCAAGAACAACCCTGCCTGAAAAGACGTTTGCTGCAAGCTTTGCTCCTCTTTCAAGAAGTGATAGGCTTACATCTATTGCTCTATGGATCTGCGTATTTCTCTGCAAGTTCCTCGAATCATACTTTTTCTTGACTCTCTCATTCAAGGATCCTCTTCGTTCTATGAGTAGTATGACCATCAAGAACTGCTCTGATAGGATCCTGGGAAACTGGTTGTGTTCTCGTATGCCTGAATTCACTATCTTTCTCATGTTTGTTATGGATATGACACTCTATTTCCTGGACACTTACCTATGGTACATCATCTGGAATACCGTCTTTTCCGTATCGCAGCTATTCCACATGGGAATTTCAATATGGGTCCCTTGGCGAAACATATATTCAAGGCTTCCTAAGAATATTTATTCCAAGATCTTGTCATCCTGTACAACTGACGTTGGATATGCTCCTAAAGTCTTGTGCTCTCAGATTTGGAATGCCGTGATCATTGCCATGTATCGTGAACATCTGTTATCCATTGACCATGTTCATATGCTGGTTTACAAAACACTGGAAGCAGAGGAAAAGGATGCACAGCCTGTCCTGAAACCACCGACCTTCTTCTCCGCTTACAAGGAAAATGCCTTTCTGCCAAAAAATAGTGAAGCCCAACGCAGAATGGCGTTCTTCGCTCAAAGTTTGACAAGCACCTCAATGCCAAATCCTCCGCCGGTCACCGAGTTACCTACTTTCACAGTTTTAGTACCACATTACGGGGAAAAAATCTTGCTTTCTCTTCGCGAGATTATCCGCGAGGAAGACCAAAACACACGCGTTACGCTATTGGAGTACCTCAAACAGTTGCACAGTGTGGAATGGGAAAACTTTGTCAAGGACACCAAGATTCTTGCGGAAGAAACTGCCAATTCCGATCAAGCAGCAGACGATAACAACCCTTCTCGACGAAGTTCTGATGAAAAGGATGATCTCCCATTCTATTGCATTGGCTTCAAGTCATCAGCTCCAGAATACACACTTCGTACAAGAATTTGGGCATCTCTTAGAGCACAGACCTTATACCGCACAGTTGCTGGGTTCATGAACTACGCAAAAGCCTTGAAAATCTTGCATCGTGTTGAAAACCCAGAAATGGCCAAACTTTTCGATGAAGACTTCGATAAGCAAGAGCATGAGCTAGACTTGATTGCGCAACGCAAATTTCGTTTCGTCATTGCCATGCAACGATACGCAAAGTTCAACCAAGAAGAAGCTGAGAATGCAGAATACCTCTTGAGTGTCTACCCTGATTTACAGATTGCCTACATTGATGAAGAGCCTCCCAAAATTCCTGGTGAAGAGACTGTATACTACTCTGTATTGGTGGATGGCCGCTGCGATATTATGGAAAATGGAAAACGTGCTCCAAAGTACCGCATTCGGCTTCCTGGAAATCCCATCTTGGGTGACGGTAAATCTGATAACCAGAATCACGCCTTGATCTTCTATCGTGGAGAATACCTTCAACTTGTTGATGCAAACCAAGATAACTACTTGGAAGAATGCTTCAAGATTCGCAGCATCTTTGGTGAATTTGAGGAACAGAAGCCACTTCAAAATCCCTACAGTAGTACAACCGCTCAGCATCCTGTTGCCATTGTTGGTGCGCGTGAATATATCTTTTCCGAAAACATTGGCGTACTCGGCGATGTTGCTGCTGGAAAGGAACAGACATTTGGAACTTTGACTCAACGAATTATGGCTAAAGTCGGTGGCCGATTGCATTACGGTCACCCGGATTTCTTAAATGCAACCTTCATGACTACCAGAGGAGGTGTCAGCAAAGGACAAAAAGGACTTCATCTCAATGAGGATATTTACGCTGGAATGAATGCTTTCCTTCGTGGTGGTCGCATCAAGCACACTGAGTACTTCCAATGTGGAAAAGGCAGAGACTTAGGATTTGGTTCTATCCTCAACTTCACTACAAAAATTGGCACTGGAATGGGTGAACAAATGCTCTCTCGTGAATACTACTATCTAGGCACTCGCTTACCGCTTGATCGGTTCTTGACATTCTACTACGCACATCCTGGCTTTCACATCAATAACATCTTGATCATGTTTGCAGTCCAGATATTCATGTTCTGTATGCTCATGGTAGGTGCCATGGTATCCTCCTTACCTCAATGTCATCGCGATCCTGCAAGACCAAACGGGCCGTTGATTCCAATAGGCTGCTACAATTTGATGCCGGTTTATGATTGGATTACGCGCTGTATTCTGTCTATCTTCATGGTGTTCTTTATCTCCTTCTTACCACTATTCCTGCAAGAACTGACAGAAAAAGGGTTCACCCGAAGCATAAGCAGGCTGGCTCGTCATTTTATGTCGCTCTCGCCACTGTTTGAAGTCTTTGTCACACAAATATACTCTAATGCTGTGCTCAGCAACTTGAACTTTGGTGGTGCCAGATACATTGCGACAGGTCGTGGATTTGCAACAACAAGAATTCCATTTTCAATCCTTTACTCAAGATTTGCTGGACCAAGTATGTACTTTGGAGCCCGAACATTGGTGATGCTACTCTTTGTGACCATGACACTTTGGATGCCACATTTGATTTACTTCTGGTTCTCCGTTATTGCCTTGATTGTGTCGCCATTCGTGTTCAATCCACATCAATTTGCATTCACCGACTTCATCATCGACTACCGTGAATTCCTGCGATGGTTATCTAGAGGAAATTCCAAGCCGCATGCCAATTCCTGGATTGCTTATTGCCGTTTGTCTAGAACTCGGATCACAGGGTACAAACGAAAGAAGCTTGGAGACCCTAGTGATAGCAAGACATCAACTGACAGCCCCAGAGCGCACTTGGCTGTGATATTCTTTTCCGAGATCTTCGCACCTTTCCTCCAAGCTGTTTTCTGCTGTATTGCATATCTGTTCGTCAAGAGTTTCGACCCAGCTGAAAGATCGCAAACCGCTACTGAGCCTGGTGCATTGCTTCGTATCATTTTAATGGCAATAGGACCTATTGTTTGCAATGCTGTTACGCTGCTGGCCATCTTCCTAGCATCTCTGGTCGTGGGTTGTCTTTCAGGATCAAGATTTACTAAGTTTGGATCGTTCATGGCTGGTCTTGCGCACTTGTTATCAGTCGTCACTTTCTGTGGCTTCTTCGAAGTGTTTTGGATGCTGGAAGATTGGCGCTTTGATCGCGTGGTCTTGGGACTGATCGCGTCGTTTTCTCTTCAACGGCTAGTATTCAAATTACTCATTGCCATTTTCCTTTCACGAGAAATTGGCCATGACGGAACAAATCGAGGATGGTGGACAGGCAACTGGAGAGGAAGAAACGTAAGTTAAACGGACAGGCGGTTTATGACCGGAAATACTTGCATTAACCAGAGTTTTCCTCATTTTCTATCATGCTCAGCTGGGTCGCCATGGTAAGTATCCCACTAATGAGTTCTTGAATATATATTTCATGCACTAATGTCATGTGTCTCCAGCGTTTACACAACCTTTCCGAGAATTTATATGCAAAATTGTAGAAATGTCAATGTTCACCACCGATTTTATCATCGGCCATATGGTTCTCTTTGTTCTCTCACCATTTACTCTGGTCCCATGTATTGACCAACTTCATTCCATGATGCTCTTTTGGTTGAGACCAAGAAAGCAAATCCGACGACCGATCATGTCTTGGAGCCAAAGAAAACAACGACGGCGCATCGCTGTTACCTACGGTCTGTTGTTCTTAGCTACCTTATTGGCCTTTACTGCACTCCTTTCCGCCCCTCTATTGGCGAAGTGGTTAGGACCGCATCTACACATTCATCCAGTCGACGTGTGGGTTTAAAATAGTGGAAGGAGTCAAAAATGGGGCATGTATTATCAAAAAAATCCAAGATTTGCGACTACCTCCCTTTCCGCCACCTCCTTTTTTTTCACTGCTGTATCCTCGTTGCTTTTATCATAAAAACTTTATAAGTCAAAAAAACATTTTGGTTGAACAGCTTGCATTCACTGTTAATGGCAGTGGAAGAAGATCCCGACCGAAAGTATCATCCATGGTTACAGTTGCAACGGCAATGGCGGAAACAATATAGTACAAGCAAAGAGTCAGAGCTTGCTATTGAAGGAGCCTTGTCACCTGAAGTTATGTTCACAGCAGGGTCTGAAATGTCAAACTTCGTTTTTTATATTGGTCAGTCTCCATATTCTACCATATAGACTAGCGTTCATCTCTCTATGTCTCAGATCTCAACGTTTTGTATTGATAGGAGTCAGCTCTGTGGATAATTTCTATTATGTACTAGTACCTGACGACTTCTTACCAGCAATACGACACTGCATGCATATGCTACTTGTCAGCCGCTCCAACACATTGTCGTCTTCACCCCCTCTAGCACCACGGGGTATTGGCAAGACGTACAGAAATGTACAACAGGTTATTTTCAAAAGTCGGAGCGCCTACTTTGGGACGATCTCAGAGTTACGGAAAATCAACAGTAGAGTTCGCTGGTTAATGTATCAAATCGGCAGCTGCTTCAAGCTGAGAAAAATACTGAAAGCGCGGCAAATCGTCATATTTAGCATTTCTATCAACATGTCCGATACAAAATCCATAACCGAGATAGCATGGACGATGTTCGACACAAAATATCAGCGGGTTCTGGATCAACACTACATTACGGCCAATGCCTCAAGGGAATCAATTACAAAGGATTCGAAAGATGTTATAAGACCAAAGTCATCTGTAATGGTGAGTACGGAGCAAGCACTCAAATTATTGGAAAAGGATATTACATGGGCCGCCAACAGGGATAAAAGTGTAGCGCTTTTGGCACACGATCTTCCCAGGTGTCTCCTTGCTCTTAAGCACCACGGATGGTCACGGCTATGGACCAAACCTGACGGTAGTGTTGAGACTGATATGTTCTGCTTACGAGAAATGTACGAAGTCATGTCTCAAAAATTAGGACATCGAGCTTCTCTGGCAGAAATTTTTAAATACCTTGAGCTGTCAACATCCTCAATTGGTGACACTGGTAAGTCAAGAACACCATTTGACAGCGTTTTTTATTCGTAATTATGAATGGTTTGAGCTGGCTCCATTATATTTCTTGAAAGTATGAACTGATCAAAACTGGATCTCTGCCATTATACAGGTGTCGTTGCCCAGGACATGTTACATGCAGCAATAGAAATGAGCAAGCGTCGAATACCCGATTTTGAAGACTTTGGAGATATCCCACAGTTTGTGAAAGAAAATCTGCAAGAGTCTTCTTCACCAAATTGAACACTACAATTGGAAATCACATATTGTAAATTAACCTGTTCACAATGGTACTTTGGTACATCTGGCGGGCGATTCCATACGTTTCTTTCAAAAATTAACCATACCACGGAGGTGCAGCTTCTATGTTGAACCCTATCTTTTGCGTTTTCATCACCCAACTAATCGATTTACAAGCATGATGTACAAATACTTGAGGTTACTGTAGTAGTTGGTAAACTCACCCTTCCCACTAAAATAAAACAAGGCAGGCACTTTGCGATTTTTCAAAAGAAGAAAAGTATATATTTCATTTACAAAATGATGGAGTGTAGGTTGATTAAAAACGTGAAGGAAGGAATGGTGTGTGCACTTGATGTCTGGGAATTAACGTCGATCAATACCACGGTTGCGTTCGAGAGCTAAAATTGATCCAGGTCATTAGAATCAGGCTAAAGGGGGTGAGGTTGAATGCCATTGTGAGAGTACGTACGATTGTAATGAAGAAGCTTCTCGATCAAATCAACATGAGTCAAAACCATTCGTCGGCAGCAATAACGCTTAAGACCAAGCGCATCCAACGCTTCACTGTGTAATGAATCACGGCATTAGAAATCACATTTTGACTTATTCGACTGCGGAATCGAATTATGAGCTCAAATGCACATACCCTTCTGTGTAGTCGGCTTGAAGAAGTGACAAATAGTTGTCCCATTTGTTGCCAATGACTTTACCACACGAGAAGCAGCGAACTGGAATGATCATGCTGTGTGGATTGGTGAAGGTGAACTGAGAGTCCCAAAAAAAAAAAAACCTCGTGTCGCTTGTGTGGCCAAAATAAACAGTCACGTAATAATCTCCTCCTTTGAAACGTTGAAGAATCGGGCCAACTCTCCGTTTCTTGTTTTCCTCACTTCACCACCCACACTTCTTCTTTCACGTTATGGCAACAGCCGCTGAGAAAAAGGTGACCCCGCCTCCAGAAAATAGCTCTATTCCTACCGCAACTGTCGAGGATGAACCTTCTCCCGCTATAGACAAGGTGAGACTTCGAGCAATAACTCAGTTTCGATTGACCCGGCTCAACTAATATGTTTCTTGCTTTTAGACTCTAAAGTGGGTATGGTTTGCCGGCCATGCAATAACTATCGTTGGTACCCTCCTCTATCTCCTCTCTGTGGTTCTCTTCCGCTCCAACAGACTGTTCTATGTGATTGCTTATTTGGGCATCATTACGTCTTACGCCGTGATTGTTTACAGAGCGTTTGGAGTAAGTGTGCTCGCCAAGCCATGCCTATGACTTCCTTACGTGATCTAAAAGTCTTCCTCGCTATAGCTTCCTAAGGAACACAAGCCATATCTGTCTCGACTCCTCCTCGATGAAAATGCTATCTATATGTTCTTGGCAATGTACTGGATCATCACCAAACCGATCGCCAGTAAGTGGATGTTATGACGAAATAGTTCCAGGAGGTTCTTATTGACGTTTTATGCTTTGTCTTAAATATAGTTACACTCGCTCCGTATGCCATCTATTCCGCCTTCCATATTGCGGAGTATGCGCGCGTGCATCTTCTCCATCATAAGCCTGAAACTCAGCGCATGCTCAAAGACCAGAACGAAAAGTACTACTCCAGAGCTATGCTGTTGGCGGCAGAAGTCGAAATCTATGGAGTGATGGCAAGGTTGATTTTAGGCGCTATAACGTAAGTCTAGGTATTCTATTGACGGGAAAAGCATCCATCCCATCTAACCAAAACACACTCCGTCAGCTTTCAATCGTCTGCGTTTTCTGTCTTGCTCTTTGCCCACTTTTTAAGACTCCGCTATCATATGAGTGAACAAACCCGTAATGTATTCGCCTCTATTAGCGACCGCCTTGACAAGCTAATCTTGCCACCACAAGCAAACAAGAAGATCCCACCAGCTGTACAAAAGGCTTACAACAAGATGAAAGTATTGTTGACCCGATATGGCGGTTCTCCAATTCGCCGAAAGACAATGTAAATAAAATCTGTTTCATGGAGAAGCCTTTTTTTCATTGGGCTTTACTCTACACTAAGTGATTATTATAGATTGTTATTTGTTTATTTGTGTTCTGATTTTACAAAGATCAACAGCTATGTTTTTTTTTTTCTTTTTACAAGTCTGTTGCGTTAGATGCTAGAAAGGTCTTGGGCTAACCAACCTGGTATTGACGGAGCCTTGTTCATTACGCCTTTAATGGCCTTCAGCCAACGATCGCGAGCCATACTGACATCACAGAGAATGTCTATGGTTGTATCATCCTTGAATGTACATCGGAACGCCAGTGGGTCGTCGCAGTACAATTGATCATCCTCTTCATCTATAATATCCTCGCTGGTGATGAAGTCGGCTAGTCTCGATGACCTCTTGCCTGCTGTTGTTTCAGGCTTGCGAGTCGCTTTAGCGATCACTTGCCGGTCAGCCGTCACTACTTTGACGGTTGTTAAATCAATGCATTCCTGCTGACTGTCATGAATATCCCTATGGATGTACAAGTGAGCCCCAATCAATCTGGCGTAGCGCTTACGCCAAGTCTAAGTAAGACAACAGTGGGTCAGTTTTGGTTCACCATAACATTAGATGATATTTGTGTATCATACCTCATCCCGCTCTGGCTTCAATACACAGATCTCACCAGATAACCAACTTGTGTTATACCATCGCTTGATGTCTAGTCCAGCCTCACACTCTTTGACAGTATTTGGGAGCTAAATGATGAAAGAATGGTTGGGTGGTAAGTTCAGCGATCATCATAACCCACTACGCATGTGCTGCCCACCCGCTAACTTTGAAAATGAGATTGAATCACTTACTCGAACGCCATCGACATGGGGAATAAAGTAGAGTTGAAGCACTAAGTTACCAACCACTACCAAGTTATCTCGCACGACATTTGCCTTTGAGCCAGCTTTGGAAATTGCACTCCAATTATTATAGCAATCAAAAGCAGCAGTATAAAGGCTGTTTCGACACAAGTGAGCAATAGATCGAAGCTGGATACGAGTTTGTCCGAAATGGCCATCATCCTTGTTGACCAGATTAAGCACTGTGTTGGATTGCTTCCGCGCTGCAGTGCTCAGTAGACGGGTCAGTTGCTTCTTAGGCTTGACATATGCATCCGACCTTGCCTGCAAGCTAAGTCGGAATTTCATGTCTGGAAACGCAGAGATGAGGCACCCTTGGTTGATATCGATCTCATTGCCAAGTTGGGTATATTGCGATTGGTATTCGTTTTTGCCATCCGTTAAAATACACCGGAGATGAAATGGTTCCTTTGGCATGATTAAGGTTGGCTCGACGTTGAATCTACAAATACGCACAAGAAGCTTTCCTCTCAGATGAGACACTTGAGGTCGCACCGAACGTAGTGATGTTTTGCCTTCGTGGTTTTTAAGCGCAGGTGGCGATTTACTTGTAGCGGAAAGAGGGACGTCGTCGTCGTCAATGAGGTAATTGCCTTGTCTGGATGTAGATCTCTCTTGTGAACGAGGGATGACTTCACTCTTGGTCTTCTCTGGTACGAGACCAATCGGCTTACGTCGAATGGATTGTGAGATAGGTAGATTGGTCAATCCGGTGCTTTTGGAAAATGTAATGCTTCCGGTATCGATGCGTAAATCACTACCGGATGGAGACGCACCAGCGCCAGATTGAACTGTGCTTTTGGTCTCTAGCGACGCTAAGCTGGGCCGGTCAGAGTCAGTGGACGCTTTCCTGGAGTATGTGCTGGTTCTAGCTACCGATATACTTCCGAAGTAATCGCGTTCTGGCTTTTGCGGTAAGGTCTTATCTAGTAAGCTATTGCTTGACTTTGGTTGGTCATCAAAAGATCTGAATGATATAACGTCGTCATCGAAATTGAGACGAGAAGATGGAAAGCTGATATCCAATATTGACGCCGTATCAGAAATGAACTGGTCGTCATCATCGTTACCGGCCGAATGAAATTTGTTGTCCTGTTGATCAACCTTAGTCATTGTAGATTCCAGCGTCATTACACCAGTGTCCCAATGGGTAGCTGTGTCTGAAACTGCAGGTTCAACATCGTGAACGATCGAGTTATTCGAGACCGCACTTGAATTACTATTGCTTCTTGGTCGCAATAGGGTGGTTTCATGATCGAAACGATCAGTCTCATCTGCGATGTCTTGTGCTGGGGTAATGACAATCCTCTGAAAAGCTGCATTGAGAGCTTCTGGGTCGTTGTCGTCTAGACCCAGTAATTTGATAGGGTATGGTACCGAGTCTCTTATATTCCTTTCGGTAATTTTGGGCTGCCGGAAATCTTCATCTTCTTCTGGTAAATCTACCATAGTGTCTTCTACCGGCTCGGTGACAGATGGTTCAACTTCCTCAGCTTCCTCTTTGGTATCGTCGTCCAAGCTATCGCTATGGGTGTGAATGTCTTCAGTGACATTATCTTCCCCAATATCGACTGCATCGTCATTCTCTTCTTGATCAGCTACAGTTTCATATTCTTCCGTAGATACATAATCTTCATTCATATCTTCCTCCTCGTTATAATACGCTTCAGGCTCCTCAGCTATAGCAGCCTCTTCGTATTCGTCTTCTTCGCCTAGATCTTCAGACATGGCGTTCGAGCTTGCTTCATAAATGTGTTGATCACCGATTTTCAAATGAACCACCTGCTCGTCATGAATAGCATCGTCTGCATCCTGGAAGTTGCTGGTGGGACTACGCTCTTCCGCATCATCCGATTCTGCTGACTGCTGTCGGAAAACACTGGTAGAGACATAAGACTTTTCCTTAAGTGCTGAAAATTTCCGTTCAGTTCCAATGGCAGGAGATGTAGAAGGTGAAACATGTTGATCAGCCGCGACAGGAGCAACATACGGTGTGGACTTTGATCGCTCGGTAACAAATCGGCTCGTGTTGACCACCTTCTTGGTCACCAACTGTTCCACTTCAGCTCTTCTTTTAGCTTGTCGTATGCGCTCTTCTCGTTGCACCTCTTCCATAGATAAGCCCTTCTTTTTCTGCTCCAGCATACCAGGTTGAATGTAATTGCTGATATCCTTCTTGGTAACAACACGCTGGTCCGACCCAGTAGCAGATGATTCTGCCAATCTCCGTAACTCAGTGAATCGATCCTTTGAAGAGTACTCAGGTATCCTGGTTTTAGCCATACGGTTGTTGCCTGTATTTTGAAGGTTTTGTTTGAAAACACTGTTGGATACCAAGGAATTTTGTCGCAATGCCTTGATGGCAGGCCGTTGTTTGATAGCTGCCTCCAAAACAGACCTAGTATTAGCTGAAGCGACGAGATTTTCAGGGGTTGCGTTGTCTCTATTTTTCAGATCAGTAGAAGCACCTCTGGCTACGATAGAAGCAGCCGTATCAGCCAAGTCCAAAGCTGCTGCAAAGTGCAAAATAGTATCTCCATGATCGTTCTGATAGTCCAGATCTGATGCCAGTGAGGTCTATCGGGAGAGGCAATTAGATAGGGGTTTTAGTATGGACTGGGGGGCGGTGTTTCCTGGCTGACGATATTTTTTCCGTTGTGTGAAGACTAGTGCTATAAAGAATATAGATATGGAACGTACCTGCAACAAGAGATCAACTAACTGTTTGCGAGCTTTAGTCAATTGCTTCTCGTTTGGAGACATGCTGGTGTTGTATGACCACATTGTCAGCAAAGTGTATTGTAGGGCTGACATCTCTGATGGGCTTCCCAGTTTCACAGGAATTTGTATATCGCTTGGGATATCCATTAAAGGCGCAGAGACTATGGTCTGATTGATGGTCAGAATGGCGGAAATACGTTTCAAATCTATGGCGATGACGGCATTTCGCCAGTCCATCAAGGTGGACGCGTCCATAATGGTAGGTGAGAGCCAGGTTTCCCCGTGGTGCCCTGACACTGGCACTTGAAAAAAAAATCCCCAAGGTTACACAATAATTTACATGAGCCAATTCGGGGGACGACTTGTCCTGGAAATTATTCCATAAAGTGGCCCAATTTGCAACCTTGTAATAAATGATGATACCACTCTCAATTGACTTCATCGTCCTCTATTTTCATCTATAATATCTCCATGTCTATTAATTCAGCCAACCGGCTATGATGCTCGTTTGTTCTTCTATTGACCTTCACTATTATGCCTTGGGTTCACTATCATCCGTTTAAAAAGCAAATCCAGCAAAAGAAAGACCAAAAAAATCAACAAGACTTAACTCTTGCCTTGATTGAAAATCTTCCGCAGCATGCCACGAGCCTTTCAATGTGGGAAGCCGTTCAAACGGGAGACTTGCAGGCAGTGAATTATCATTTGGCTACTGCCGACAATGCTCAGCGACAGTCCAACTTGATAGACGCCGACCAAGGCTACACCCTGTTACACTCTGCTATCATGAGCCAGGAAAATTCTATCAATGTGTCACGCCTTTTATTGTTTTATGGAGCTGAAGTCGACATTTACTCTGGACACAACGTTCTCCCCATACATACTGTTCCATTATATTGCCCAGATCCAGTAGAATATCTTCAGTTACTGATACACTATGGAGCTAATGTTAATGTGGCTGACGGCGATTATTGGACACCACTTCACTATGTTGTGCGATTTACGAAACAGCCTTTGGAAGCCATGCGCCTTCTCGTACGACATGGAGCAAAAGTGAACGCACAAGATTTAAATCTCAAAACACCAGTGTTCTGTTTGCTCGCTAATGGAGACTACGCAAAAGAACTGGAGTGGTTGGTCACAAACGGTGCTTCACCCTATATCAACGGATTGTTATTAGACTCCACTACTGGTATTGCGAGATCTGGCTCCCTTGTCGTGCAAGCTGCAAAATACTTCAGAGTCGCGTGCATCACTTGGTTGCTCACGCAATTTAAATGGTCAGATAATGATATTGAGCATGCCATTTATACTGCGAATACTCAGCTCTGTCGACATGGCTATCAAACTATCGATAAGGATATGCAGCAACACATGCCCATGGATAAAACGGAGGCTGCTGCTAGAGCCACTGTACAAGCTTTGAGACACTATCTAAAAAGTCGTGACATGACACCAAGTGCCACGGATAAAAGGACTCTCATAGCGAGGAAAATCAGTTTGAAGCTGTTAAACCGTGCCTAGATGTCACCAGTATGTAGTTTGCCCCGTTTAACTTTTTGGAAAATAGACTGCCAATGTTTGCTATATTTATTATGTACATTTACCAAATTTTATCTCTCCTAGTACATGCGAGGGGTGGGCAAGTTATCTATTCTAGTCATGATCCTTGGATAGCCAGTCCCGTTTTCGTTTCTCCTTCTTTTCTTGTTTTTGACGTTTAAACTTTTCCACTTCTTGTTTGGTCAATGGTCGCTTTTTGCCAGCAGGATTAGCCAGCCGTTCTCTATTGATCTGCTCCTGGTATGCATCCACATCAAAATAAAATTGCATTTGTCGTTTAGCTCGACTTTCCAAGCTCATGTAGTCGGGATTATATGTATCAGCTTCCTTCGAGCTCGTGAATTTACCAGTTCGCGAATTGAAGTGAGCAACAGAGTTGTAAGAATCCATCGCAGCTTGTGATGTAGCTTCTGAAGGGTCGAATAATTCATTATAAGACTGGAATGGCCTGGAGGTTTCAGTAGTGTTATCTAATTGTGTGCGGACTTCGGTGTCGATTTTGTTCAATACAGCATCCAATGGGTTGCTCTCGGTAGGGTAACTATCTGCATAGCCTGGGTAATAGTACCCTTGGTTTTCTTCATAATAGCCTTCCGCATTACCGTCTTCTGGTGCCTGATCCTGAGCTAGATCAGGATATGGGTTATCCCATGTGGTTTCGTTGGTGACTGTATTCCACCAGTAGTATGCCTGTGATTCTTCATCCCATGTTGGAACCCAAGATTGCTCTTCAGGTGGCTGGTCAGCCGTTTCTGCCGTTAGAACAGGTTCTTCAGCATTATTTTGAGCCTCTGCATCGTCGGATTCCTCATCCTCGCTCTCTACAGAACGAGAACCTTGCGGAATGTCGGTCGTTTCCGCTTCTTGTTTGTTCGCATCGTCAAGCTGCGAGGCTTCATTGCCATTGCTACTGTAATGCGTATCATTGTCTACGGAATCCCCAGCCTGAGGCTTTTCAAGTGCAGACTTGTTGCCTGCTATGGCCGCTGCTTTCAGATCTGCCATGCGAAATATCAATGAGAAACTGAGGGAAGAAAGGAAAGCCTGTTTCGAAAGGCGTGACCGTCAAATTGCGTGACCACCCGTTTGTCCATCTTCGTCCACTGAACGTTACTTGAAAACCATGGCAGAGCAAGAATCGGAATACGTTAAACTCATTAGCAGCGATGGCTTCGAATTCATTATTCACAGAGAAGCTGCAATGAGATCCGGTACAATGAAGAACATGCTTTCTGGAGCTGGTACTGAATTCAACACCGTTTTTGCATAAAGCATTAAACTTTTACTAATTGGTGATTGGTAGCTAATTTCACGGAATCACTGGAGAATCAAGTAACTTTCCGTGATATCAAGTATGTCTCTCTGAATGTTTGATTGTCCACATAGTGGAGACTAACCTGAATTCTTTTCAGAGCCATTGTACTAGAGACGGCATGCAGATATTTGTACTACAAATGGCAAAATGAGGGTTCAACTACAGAGATCCCTGAATTCGTGATAGAGCCAGAGCTCGCATTAGAAACCTTAATGGCTGCTGATTTCCTTGACTGTAAGTACTGTTGGCCGTGACCACCTTCAAAATTGGATTCGTCGTTAAAACCGCTCGATTTCATCCATATCCAGGCTGATACCCTTTCCCATCCCGACGCTGGGCCCGACTCTTGAATCGCGCCGTCGTTCCATTAACCCAATGCGCAACGACAAAAATAAAATGTCTTGTTTATAAATAAAAGTGGATATGCAAATGGATGATTTATTTACTACGGTATACTGAATGTTTTCACCAGACGTGGTATTCAAAAGAAGAGCGGACCAAAGGGTCACTTAATCTCTTGGTAGGATTGGGATGGAAAATACTGGATGAATCGCTATGGAACCATATTCGGTCAGCCTCATCTTGTTTCGCCAGCGAAAATTGGATGGGATCCATGCTCTCCTCCATTGTGTTACGTGGTGTTTCGTAACCTTCCAAGATATGTTGAGTTGGACTGGCGGTCGAAGTGGACCATGAAAGGTAAGCTGGAGGAAGACTGCAAGGTTCACTGAGAGCGTGAAAATTGTGCGAATACATGTTGTCATTTTGTGCTTGTTTCTCTTTTGTTCTAAAAACCATTGACAACCAGTGTCGTTTTTGAGCTGGCCGGCAGCTTTCGAAATCAGAGTTGTATATTTGGGATGAGGAGTGCTGCTGTCTGTATCTGCGCACTAATAGTGTAGCTGCTATAACGATTGAAAGTGATATGACAATTGTCACCACACAGATTATGACGGTATTGTCCATGGGGTCATCGAAAAAGGAATTGGGAAGAAAAGCTAAAGAAATGAAAAAATCACATATAAATTTTTTTATTATCAGCACTAGCCTCACTCTATGCTAATTTGGCAGGTCACCGAGCCAAATTTATTGAGTTGCGCACTTTCAAAACGATGTAAGTGCGTCTCCTTTCCGCAAGCATATTACCAGCACTCTCTCTTCTTGTGAACAATTCAATTGAAAATGTCTCCAAATCATATATATAAACCATTAGCGACAATATAGTAATAAACGTTTACCTCGAACAGAAAGAAAAATGAGAGATAAAAAAAAGTACAAACTAAAAAAAGAACCATCAAAGTGTGTAATAGCCAAGCCGATGTAAAAATCTCCTATTCAAGCCACCTCCGTATAGCTTCCTTGATATGAAATCCTCCTCCACTGCTTGGATCCTTCCGCTTGACTCGAGCAATTTCTTCACTGAGTTTATGCGATTCACTTTGCCAATTTAATCGATCAATGCTAACAGCATCAAGCTAACAGTACGTCTTTTTAGATGGCAACCCAGTTATAAAACTTTTGACTCGGTGTTCTACTAAGACTACTTACTTTGCCTGCAAGGCTGCTTTCGTCGTCTCGACCTTTTTGGTATCTTGGGTCACTTCCACCGCCTCCTCCACCGTCGAATTCCATGCTGAGCTCTTCTGTGGATGTGTGATCGTCTGGTCGTAATCGTAACCATGGTAGCCGCGGTCCAACAACTGATCGTTCATTGACTCTGAATCCAAAGATCTTGGGTTTATAAATTTGTGTTCGTCCGTCAGGTGCGAGGTCGGGATATGTGAATAATAAGAGATGTGGGAAGGTGGAACCAAAATGAGCTCCTGTAGGATTTCAAAAGTACTTGAGATGAGAACAAAAGCTGGTGGTAAGAATGGTTTAAGTCATTTACCATCAATTGTACTATGTCGGGTAGTTTGGGGTGAATAGACATCGAGACAACAAGGGCAGAAAAATCGAACTGCCTCCGTGCCAGGTTGATCTGAGCGCCCGCACGGAAGGACAGGGCATCGATAGCAATATACTCGAGGACAGTAGCCAAAGTGACCTGAGTTGTATTTCTCTGCCTGTAAAAAATGGGTACACAGAGCCTGAATTAACCAGAGAGGCGCAACGTTTTGCTTTTCAGCACAAGCTGTGGTCCTTACCATTTGCCTAAGTCCATTTCTCGACAGAATGTAGCGCTGATGGATCAACCCATAGAGCATGCCAGCATATCGTTCTAGAGCCATCACATCTGGCCTTTGAGCATTTTTGGGAACCTTTAGTGGAGTTTCCTTCCATAGACCGTCGCTGCCTTCTTCATCCGATGGGTCGAGATCATTACTCATACCATCAGAATCACTTTCCACCATCTCGTCAATATCGACATTCAATATTATATCCAGAGCCAGTTCGTAATATGGTACTATAGCAGAGAGGCCGGTCAGGTTGAATTCATCTTCAATGTAGTCCTCTGGAACCTCAGCGTACAGTTCATGGCCAGCTAGTGAGCAAAAATAGGTAATCCAGGAATCCACGGACGTGAGAGATGATTTCGTGATGGTGGAGCCTGAGAGAGGTGATTAGAAAATGAAAGCTAATGAATGTATGTTCACATTGGGAAAAGGTTGTTTCTGCGTTTAATATGTATACAAGAAAGTCCATACCGTTATCACTGTCTTCCATTCTGTAGTCCGTGCTCTGATACTAACGACAAGCTCGCGAGTTGGCTGGCGGTGTGATCTTTGCCTTTTGACTGGCGCTGTGGCTGCATTTGGTCGTGACTTGTGCAAGTATTTATTTATTTTTTAATTTTGGCAGGGAAAAAAAATGGTAAAACTCGCAAAATAGGGGCAACGCGAAACAAAGATTTCAGTAAATGGGATCGCGTCCATCTGCATTAACGCCGTCATCTACAATGAGTGATTCTGAATCTGTTGCTAACAAGGAGAATGCCGGTATAGACGCCAATGCTGAAGAGCAGAACCTTATGGTCGCGGCAGACAGTGTCAAAATGGAATCAACAGAGACCACGGTGGATTCTAAGAAAAAGCCAACCTTTGAAAAATTTGTCCACATGAAACTAAGGGCTAAACGCATAACAGAAGTGAGTACACGAACTAAGCTGAAGCTGTTTCTATCATCGTCTGCATTTCGCATGCTTACTTGATATCTGACAATCTGCCCCTCACATAACATTCATAAGGAAAATGAAGCTTTAAATCAAGATTTGGAAGTGATTTTCGCTAAAATTGCACGTATTCAGAAACGCAAGAGGTATGTTTGAAGCAATCAACATGGCATCCAGATAACATGTGACTAAATATTATTTTCTAGCGACTTGCTGGTCAAGGTTCGTGATGCAGAGGCTACGACCGATATTCAAGCTACAGAGCCTGAAGGTTGGGAGGAAGATGAAAACATCAGTGACCATAGCGATAGTTCAAGCAGTGAAGAAGACGAACCCGTTCTACCCAGTGAGTTGTTTCCTTCTGATCGGCTCCTGCTGGACAAAGCCAGCATATCTCTCATTCATGCGTATTTAACCTTTTCATCCTCTGCACTTTGCATATCATTGACTTAGTTTTCAACATACGTGCTACACCAAAACGACGACCACCCCCACCAGTCAAGAAAGGCAATCTGTCAAAGCGAATGAGAAAAGTGGTGGAGATTCCAAAGGACGAAGATGGCAAACCAATTCTTCCAATTCAAATCGGCTCGTTTCAACTCATTAGTATCGGTAAAGTGGAGTTACGCGATGGCTATTATAATGAACGTTATATATGGCCAGTGGGCTATTGTATTAAAAGGTATAAAGCGTGCCGATCAGAGGTGTGGACGTGCGAATCTTAAATATCTGACTCGTCTCTCTAGGAACTACATGAGTATGAAAAACAAGCATGAAAACACCGACTATACCTGTACTATAGAAGAGGATGGAGAGGCCCCCAAGGTAGGCAACCGCAATTCATGCCGGCATGGTTCATAGTCATTGTTTTAACCTGCAAGAGCTTATTAGTTTCGAATTGTGGCTGAGGATGATACAGATCATCCTATAGAAGCTTCCACGGCTACGGGAGCGTGGGGAAATGTCGTAAGGCAAGCTAATCGAATAAGAGGAAGGGGCCATCTAAGCTGTTCGGTGTCTGGGCCAGAGTACTTTGGATATGCTCACCCAGCCATAGCTGATTTAATCAACGAGGCCAGGACCGATAGAGAGTAACAATGGAGTTTTCAAGAAGATTCCCAAATCGGGAATAACCCAGATATGTCCTGTGAAGTCATCCCGCACTCCTCTTTCGTCCCCCCCCCAAACTCTTTTTTTCCCACTTGAAACTCCGGATCATAAATATCCACAGACCGTTTTACGAGCAAAAGATCCAATCTCTCTTCTCTTTCCATTTGTTTTCTTCTTCATCAATTTGTAGCCTGCGTTTTTCTTTAATTACATAGTTTTCTGTTCTTTCTTATCAACAAGAAAACAAACATATGCACTGTTAATGTCCAAAATGTCTCGCGAACATTTGTCCATAACCTCTTTGACATGTACGACTGATTCTCCACTCTATAAACCTCCACCAAAGCCTTCATTACATTCCGCCTCCAATGACGGTTACGGAGGATCTCCATCCATAAAATCATTTGATTCACCCACCTCGTCATCTTCCGCCGCGTCCTGCCTATCACCAACACACTATGAAGTACAAATGTCAAGGTACCCCAATTCAATGTACACATTGGACAGCGTCAGGAAAGATTTGAATCGCCAAGCGTCACCGGCAGATCCTAACAGCAGTAGCGGGAGCAGCTATGGAAATCAAAGCGGATACTCGCTCTCGCATGAACCTATGTCACTGGATGAACGAAGGAAACGTAATAAGGCAGCCAGCGCAAAATACCGAGCAAAAAAACAATCTCAAATATCACAAATGTCAAGCGAGATTTCTCTGTTAACCGAAGTCAATGTTGATTTACAAAAGCGCCTTCAACAAGTATACGATGATAATGAACGGCTTCGAGCCCAGCTAATGGTTTTGCAAAGTCAATCGGACCACCCTGCTAATGACAAGGAAATGAAGCGAAGCAGGGACAGCGATCATATGCCTATTTACTGAGCATGCCCAGATCGATAATAATACATCAAGTTGGATCGATTCTAGCCATAAGAAAGGAGTCATGCTAAGCAAAACATACACCCGAAGTATGGAAAAGCTTACGTGTTCGTCATCTGTCACTTCATCTTCTGCCATTCCACCCCGGCGGTGGGGAAGATGGTGAAAAACGAACGATTTCAACTGCAATCAATCAAATGTATATACTGAATGTCTATATGACCTTTTTAATTTTCTTTGACCTGATTCTCCCAGATTTACATTTATTTCTTAATGCCTCAGCAATCACACAGTAAAATTAAAAGAATGCCTTGATCACGGTGAACCACTCTATCTTGATGGACTGACCCCCCGGACCTTGTCCCTGAAGCTTTGATGTTTACTATATCGGGTTAAATTCGTCATTGGATGACGTATTTAATTTCTATATTAGGTAATTGAAGTAAAGCATCAACGGCTGTGTTGAGGTTCTCCCAGGAGGACCATACGTTATTACGTGTGTGGGGCCGCTATTTGTTATCGAAAAGAAAGCATGCTGTCTACCCGAATATATTAAACTCTCAATGTTACACGTGGTTCAATAGATGCAAAGTTAAATCATTTGCCTGAAACGATATCAAGTATCTTCGTGGCAGTAACGATGAGAATTTTTCGAAGCACCGACTCAAAAATGACGGTAACTACAAGTCCACGCCTTCGATTCACGCTGTGTTCTCCGCCTTCAGTCTGTATACCTTGGTTTTCTGGCATATCAAGTGATTATATAATCTACTACATTGTAACTTGGCTAGAGGGTGGTCCATGGGTGTTCGAGGACGCTCTAGCCCAACAGAGATCGGCGGGGTCTGTTATTATGCACAACTCCTTTTCGTGATACTTAATGGAGGTATGAGTGCCTTTGAGCACGGTCGAAATGGAATATTCTATACGTAGATTTGAGAGCAATACTTTATTCCAGAACTTTATCTACGTCATTCGTAAATGGTTAATTGCCCCCATCGCCCCCATACAACTGTGAATTCTAAAAGCGAAATGGGTAAAGATCATCCGACAGCGCGCAAGGTGGTGAAAATCAGCGGAGTCACGAATTGGAAAAGATTCGGTAATCCATAGCCAAAAAAAAAGGATTGTAGTCCGCAGCTTTACTCATCCCTTCAAGACAGTCAAGCGAATCAGAGGAGTTTAAGCACCGTACATCATCGGCGCATTACGATACAAATACTAGAATGTGGAACGCACACGGAATAAGAAATTTGATCAACGATGAAAATTTGTTTGACAGCTTGCCTCAAAAGATATTAAAGTTTTCACTGACACGGTAAGAGCTGCGTTGACGCCGCGTGCATGTCGTTGGACCATGTGGTAGTATAACTGTGTTATAGAGTCATGCTATCTACAATGCCTTCACTTTATAATAAGTCAGCGCTTTCAGGATCTGACATTTTGCCCAAAGTTACGGAGTAAAGGTATTCACGAATGCAACCAAAAGTCAAACGAATTACTATTCAGACGCAGGCGATATAGTGTTTTTGAATCGAGGTGTACATTGCTCGCTTTGTATATTTTTTCTTTAAGGAAAAAAAAAAGACTTCACTGCTAACTATAAACAAAATACAGTAGTATGAGCCCTAATGCATTTATGGGCCAGCGGTAGGAGCAGGGTTCATCTTGCGCTTGCCACCGAAAGCAGTGGTAACGTTAACGAAGCGGCGGCTGCAAGAAATTGGTGAGATGTCAGCAAGTAGTTAAGATAGGTATGGGAACTGTGGCAGGTCAAGTTGCGAAGATGCGAAGATGAAAGTTCCGTTCTCATCGATGACAATGACATGCGTTGTCTACTGGTGACATGTCGTAACAAATAGCGTGGTTTATAGCTATGAGCATTGATTTTGCTTCCCACTGTCGGAAGGCATTGCATTTGTATTGCTCGAAATCGACATAATTTTGTTGATGGGTAGTGAATCGTTCGAATGCTGCAAAGCACACAGTCTGCCAATTCAATGATGGTATATTATATTGTCGCTCTGTGCTATTGTTGTTGTTTGACCTGCCAGTTTCTGTTCATTGCAAAAACAATTTTACTTACTTGTAGATGATTCTCTTCTTTGCGCGGCCAACAACGGGCTTCTTCTTTTCTTGCTTAGCGACCTTGGGGCACTGAGACTTGACCTTACCAGCACGAGCGAGGGAACCGTGTACTTTACCCTGATGGATGAGTTAGTAGCTGGATGGATGGATGGATTGATAGTCGATGCATCCATTGGCTTACCATTCTGTGAGATGGAAATCAAAAGAGAACGATACTGCGGTTGCGCTTCTTGCCTCCAGTTACCCAGCTGCGGCGAACTTCCTGCCTCACGCTGAAACTTGTACATGTCATCTTTTCAATTAGTAAAATCTAATTTTTCTGGCAGTCACAAAACTTGATATGTGTGTTTTGTGGAAGCGCGTGAATTGGGAATTCTGCTTGCATGCGCTATGAGGTAACCTACATTGCTAGCTATACTCGCCTACCATCGTACGTTACGTACATGACTAACTCTATGTGTCGATGATCTCTTTCTAGTGGCCGTAAACCTGTTTTTCGCTTTGGAGCGGGCGGATCAGCCAAGAATACCAAAGATCCTCAGGTGAATTTTGTTTTTCAACTCCCAGGCGGAGGCACCTCTACACCTGGAGGCTTCAACTTTGCTCCTCCTACTACGCCAACTGCGACCTCATCCTTCAATTTTGGTGCGAATACGGCAACTCCCACTCCAGCATTTGGAAATCCTTCATCTACGTTTGGAGCTGCTCCTCAGCCTCCCACTCCAACCAACCAGCAACCCTCGTTTAACTTTTCATCACAACCCGCCAAACCATCACCGCTAGGCTTTGGTACAAATAATACTGCTCAAAATACGTCGGTATTTGGTGCTCCTCCACAGGCAAGTCCGTTCGGCGCACAACCGAGTACACCAACCGGAACCTTTGGTCAAGCAGTGCAAAACAATGCATTTTCATTTGGAGCCAGCAATCCGCCAGCCGTAGCATCGCCTTTTGACAAGCCTGCTTCCACCACGACACCGACATCCTCCGTGCCAACTTCACAGTTCGCCTTTGGTAGTAACCAAGCTGCATCATCTCCATTTGGCGCAGCGTCCAATAACGCGCTCCAATCTCCATTACGACGAGCGGTATCCGATGTGAGCGGATTAAACCAAAACTCCCCACTTAATAAGCCCACATTTGCAAGCGGAAACGTTTTTGGAGGAATGGCTGCTACCAGTACACCATCAGCTACAATGCCTCCATCTGTAGCGCCCGCTGCTCCTTCTGCAACATCTTTTTCGTTTGGTAGTGCATCGTCTGGCATAAATGCTACTGCTGCGCCTGCTACTTCAGCGATGCCAACTGCCTCAACTTCAGGGTTTTCTTTTGGAGCGAGCTCTGCTACACCAGCGTCTCCAGCTATAAACGCATCAACCTCCGGGTTCTCCTTTGGAGCCAGCTCTCCGGCATCGACTCCAACGAAGACCGAGCCACCAAAAGCAATTGGAGGATTTTCGTTCGGCGCGCCAAGCACACCTTCTGCCACTAGCTCTGCGGCCTCCAAGCCATTTTTTTCTTTCACGAAACCTGCAGAATCAGATACAAAAGCAACTCCAGCTACTACCCCCACCTCTGAACCGAAAAAAACTGAAAGTAGCTCATTTAGTTTCCTCAAATCTGAACCATCCACTGCCGCCACTACCACTTCTACATCATCCGCAGCGCCAACATTTTCCTTCAGTAGTACTAGTACTTCCAAAGCAGATCAGACTCCTTCGCTGCTTACTAGTAAGCCGGCCGATGGTGGATCCGCCGCGAAGACCTTTACGTTCGGAACGAGCACTGCAACTACTCCCAGCACGACAACCACAGCAACCAGCACAGCACCTAAGTTTAGCTTTGGGCCTTCTACATCTGAAAAAAAGGCTGACTCTGCTACAACTACTGGTGCGGCCACTACTTCAGCAAGCGCTGCACCTGCTATACCTACAATTCAAGTACCCGCTCAACCATCAGAGTTTTCATTCGACAAAATATTAGAACAAATGAAAGTTACTTCTATATCAATGCCACAAGAAATTCAATTTTCTTTGGCTAATGCTGGCATGCCTGGAAAGATGATGTAAGTAAAACTGTTTAATCAAGTACATTTCCCGATGATGGCCACTAATTTATGATGTTCGAAACAAGTGGTCAGCAAGCGATGATTCTACAATCCACGACATTTCCCTTTGACAAGATTGAGCCTATAACAAGACACTCTGAACTGCCAGATGATGCTAGGAATCAGCTAGATGAAGTTGAAAAGTACATGAAATCAGAAATGCAGGTGTGCGACTTTCTGACAAAGAACAAGATGGTCAGCAAGGCTGAGCAGATTCAACGAGTTAAGAAGGATACTGAGAACATGACTAAAGTAGGTAACGGGTAACTTTCTGCAAGAGTTGGGCTTTGTTTGTACTGAATCCTTCAATTTATTCCTTTTTAGCAAATGGAGGGTCTGCATAGTCGACTGAAAGGTCATTTGGAGATTATCGAACAACTTTGGAATGGGGTGGACTACCAACATCGAAACGTGGTTCAAGCGAGTGAAATCGTCGATAACTACAAGAAGCTGAATCACCAAAGTCGATGGGCTTTTGGATATGGTGTTCATAATAAGTAGGTGTCATTTGTTCTTCCTTACATGTCAACATCGAAAGGGCGACATATGTTAATTTTTATTGCTTGGGTAGCTATTTCGCCTTGTTAGCGCGAAATTTTGAAATCAGGCTGGAACGTTACCGACAAAACATTGTGGTAAGCTGAGTTGCACAATTTATTTGCTTTTAGTTTTTCTGCATTGCTTGGGATATTTTTTAGTCTTAACCATGCTGCCTATAGGATATTGAGGCTACCATAACATCAATGTCAAGACATAAGAACGTTGGACCCAAAGGTATGAGAATTGATTACTGTACACCTTGTCCGTTGTGAGCCATGGTACTCATAACAGCACACGACCCCTGTATAGATGTTACGGACACCATGCGACTGCAACATGATTCATTACTACGGGCTACTGGCAGAGTGGTGGAGGTTCATGAAGATCTAGAGATTCACAAGCAAAGATACAAGCAGTATCATGAATTGCTTTACGGACAAGTAGTTGACCCCTTAAATGAAAGGAGTAATCGGCCATTGTCGGATTTCCAAGAATATCTACAGCCGTTGCCTTCCACATCTTAGTCCATGCAAAAATGACTAGAAGCTTTCTCTTCATTTGATGTATGGAAGTATGATAGGGTTTAAACTTGTTTCATAATATACATCCACCTACAACCAATTTGTTTTCTTTAGTTGCCTAGCCTTGTACCTATGCATAATTTGCCAGACACTGAATGTTGAACGTTGACGATCAAACTATTTGCAAAATGTATACTTTATTTTTCTTTAGCGGACGTCAATTTGCATGCAGCTATTACAATTGTAATTCTGGTTTAAGAGGACACAGCGAAATTCTATACTTTTTCATTTGGGTATTGTATGCTATTCGTGTCGCTACCTGCTCGCTCGAAAATGGTTGTTGTACCGGAACAGGCTGTGCCAGCAACTGAAATAGAAGAGGTAGATGAAGCTATCCAGCTATGTTCGGTTGGAATGCGGAAGGTTACAGGATTGAAGTTGCGTAAATCATGAGATCTCCAAGCTCGTCTATGCGAACTTTTGGGAGAACGGTGCGTTTTGGCATTGAGTGACTTGTGATGCCGTAAAGGGGAAAATGGAATGTGGTTAAAAGTAGATGAAGACGGCAACTCGACAGATATGGTATCTCCACCATACAGTGAGTAGTCAGCTTTGCCATCCTCCTTCATGTATGTGTCTCGCCGAACACCATAGGTAGAATCCGGCCGTTCCTTTCGCCACTTTGGGAGCGCATGTTGGGATGGCCACTTGATTTCATGGAGATGCTTACTCAACCGTGTGCTTACTCTTGTTAGAAGCATATGGTTTCGCCAGTGATCTAAACGCTTCTTGGCTTCTCTGTGTTCTCGATGCCACGATCGATGACAACTCCAAACCCATACTGAAATGTACAGACTGGCTACAACCGCACAGAAGATAGGGAGGCATATATAGATTGAGTTATTGTGAAGCGG
This sequence comes from Umbelopsis ramanniana AG, assembly GCF_025399195.1. Taxonomy (NCBI): domain Eukaryota; kingdom Fungi; phylum Mucoromycota; class Umbelopsidomycetes; order Umbelopsidales; family Umbelopsidaceae; genus Umbelopsis; species Umbelopsis ramanniana. The sequence goes on from NW_026252108.1 coordinate 301,655, forward strand.
CCCATGCTGCTCAACTATATTATCAGTGGTGTTTGCAGTAGGTGTTACAGCGGCTGTAGCCGCTAAAGCAGACCGAATGATGGATGGGGACTCTGCTGTTATTAGTGGCTCCATTGCGGTTGACACGCCGCTCCTGAATACGCTTGTAGACGTGGCTCGTGATATGAACATTATGTAAGTCGTATTAGATTCTAAAATTATGATTGATCGTACGGTTGCTTCTCTTTTTCTCCTAGTTGGACCTGCCAAATACTACATAATGTTCTAAGTAAGCCAATAATCCTTAGTCATACAGAGCGAGAGCAGTATCAATCACCTTTACTTAGTTAGCAATTTTGGATCTGATCTGCAGTGTAGATCCTGAACGAGCTGTCAAAATCTGACAGTAGACGGTGACGGTAATGTGCAGATGATCGAGCGTAAAGAAAGAAGGAAGACAAAAGAGTTGGACAATGAAAATCGTTTTCAACAACACGTTGTCCCAACTTTTGGTATATCTTGCCGATCTTTGGTTGATATGCCAACTGCAGTCTCGGTTCATATTAGAATCAATCACAAGCTATTACCAGATACTTCTAAGCATCATATCGCACTTAGAGGTAGCAAGCTTATAAAGCGAAACTAGTTCGCCTACTATGAATAATTGTCATTACTGAACCCTTTGTTAAGATACTTATAATCAATGACTTTATTCCGTAGTTAATTTGTACAAAAAATCGAGGTCACTTCAAGCAAAGTAGACAATTTGGCTCTTGACTGTGGGGTAACAGCGTTTATGCATTTCTGCATCGAAACGTCATGTTATTCTAAAATGCGGCTCTTAGACCAAAGTTGCTATACTGTTACTGATGACAAACCAACTTCATGTCAACAGGTAGCATTTTTTATATGTAAAGGAGCAATTTACACTACACATCGTTCTTATTTCAGCTATAATGGGCCAACAATGGACAACTAATACTAACAACGGTTCTTCTTCTCTAAATTTATAGACAGCATAGCTGTTGAGCCGGCACTTACTGTATGATAGAATTCAAAACCAAAAGAAACAAAAAGCATTGAGTGTGGGTATTTCAATGTGCCTTGTTGCTTTGCATTTGAACCTCTGATTTGACAATGTTATAGTTATTAAGCTAACTAGTGAAAATACGAATGAATTGAAAATAATGTCATGATGCTCGTGAGTGTGAAAATACATTCGCTCCATGAATTAACTCAACAACGTTCAGTAGTTTTTCTATCGTAATTTTTTCAACAATTCGTCTTTCTCTGCTAATGAACCTGCATATTACGCTTCTTAATTACGATTGATACCATAAGGTCCAAATTGCAGGTGAAGTATGGGATGTAAAATAGAAAATGCCAGATGAATATACATTTATTAGCAAATCAGCTTTGTACAACAGAAACAATAATTAAGCTACGGATACAAAAAACGAACAGTAGATATGTCGCAAAGGAGCCTAACTGTACGCTCATGTACAGATATCTATGCTATAAGCATGGAGGAAGATTCTGGCATAATCTACCGATAATTCCAGAAACTCTCCAGGTCATCGACATTCAAATTTTGCAATGTGGAGGCTTTCCTGACATCCCCATCATTTCGCGATAATATATGATCTCGAACCATTCGCAGCCTGCTGAGAGCTGTTTGCACATGCTCAGTCTCATCGGAATTTGATTTATTCTCAGCAATCTCTTCCTTCGCTTCCCGAATCAGCTGCTGAAAGAATACGGGGAGAGAGTATACGTCGTCTGTATATGTTGTTTGCGACAGGTACTTTTCAATATCCTCTGCTTCTATTAAATTGGCAAGGTAGAGGTTGGATTGCTGGGAAGGGATAGGTGCATTTGGAATATACGGCTGTGATGGACTGGGGGAGTAGACGGCATCAGTATATTCTCGGGACTGAAGTAGCTCATGTATTTGGATTGAGTCATCAGGGTTCGTTAATTCATTGAAAAGGGTTTCCCTTATGCTATACTGTGACAGTTCAGGTGTGAATGGGACGCTGCCTTGAAGGTTGGAATTGAAGTCGGACCATTCGCTATTCACGACTGGGCTAGGTTGGGCAAGGCTGTTCGCAGACCGAAAAGTAGACTTTTCGGCTTGTCTACTACTCTCGGTATATTGATTGGACAACTCTAATGTCGAGGCCTCATTCTTCCAAGACGATGTTGACGCTTTGGAAAACATCGTAAGAATGGAGAAGTCAGCAATTCAAGCTGAGCGGCAGTTGTCTGCTTGTGGCTCAGTACGGAGTTACAGACGAGAGCGCTTGAAAATTTGTCATGATTGTTTCTGTTATTGTAACCTGGATATCGGTCGAGTGTGGCCTATTCAAGCAAGGCCGGTAAAGAGCCCAACTTACTATTTCATTCCATTCCTTGTTGAAAGGACCTACGATCAAAAGAAAATGGAATTGTCAAGGATTGGAAAACAAAAAACTTTATCTTTTTTTTACTGCTGAGTTAGGCGTGTATGGCAAAAAATGGAGGTATGACTGACTAACAGACTACGCAAACAACTACTAACAATAGCCATTATCATCTATTGTGATTCTTCTACTCTTGCTTGGCTTCTGGGTCCTTGACAATGCGAGCCACCAAATCTCCAGACATGATGGAATCTCCTTCCTCGATAGGAATGTACTCAACAATACCAGATGCAGGGCTGGAAACAATGGTCTCCATTTTCATGGCGGAGAGAACGCAGACCGGATCGCCTTCCTTGATATGAGCACCAGCCTTTGCCCGAACCTCAATGACAACACCACTCATAGGGCTGCCAACTTCACCAGCGACACCAGGCTTGGCCTTCTCGCGAGTGATGTGATCAACAGCTGCACTCTTGTCCTCGATACCAACGACACGAGCCTCACCGTTCAATTCAAAGAAGACGTCACGCTTGCCAGTACCATTGATGGGACCAACAGCGAGAAGCTTGATAATCAACATCTTACCCTCCTCAATATGAACGTTGAATTCTTCACCAATCTTGGGCTTGCTAAGGAAGAAGCGGGTGGGTATAACAGAGAGATCACCGTACTTCTCCAACATCTCTCGGTATTCATGGAACACCTTGGGGTAGATAGCGGCGGAGGAGACATCGACATCACGGATACCCTTTCCATACTTTTCAACAAGTTCAGCCTTGAGCTTAGCCATATCCAAAGGAGCCAAAGTGGCACCAGGACGACCATCGAGACGCTCCAAGTCGCGAATAATCTTACTTCGGAGAGGTTCGGGGAAACCACCATAAGGTTGACCAAGGTAACCTTGGAAGAATTCCACGACGGAAGTAGGGAAAGACAAAGAGCCAGCCTTTTCAATGACTTCCTCCTTTGTGAGATTGTTGGAGACCATGAACTGAGCAAAGTCACCAACGACCTTGGATGAGGGAGTAACTTTAACGATATCACCGCAAAGTTGGTTAGCCTCAATGTAAGCCTTCTTAATTTCTCTCCATTGAGTACCGAGACCCAATTGTTGGGCTTGGAACATAAGGTTAGTGTATTGACCGCCAGGCATTTCGTGCTCGTAGACGCCAGAATCGGCAGACTTGACGTTTGCCTCGAAGCAGGAGTACAGCATACGGCATTGTTCCCAGTAGGAGTTAAGAGCCTGGATATCCTCCATACGGATACCAGTGCCAAGTTCGGTGCGCTCAAGAGCGGCAACCAAAGCACCCATAGAGGGTTGCGAAGTCATACCAGACATGGAATCAATGGCGACGTCAACAACGTCAGCACCAGCAGCGGCAGCAGCCATCATAGAAGCGACACCAGTACCAGCGGTATCGTGTGTGTGAACGTGAATGGGCAAATCGGGGAACTTTTGGCGGATAGTTCCGATAAGCAAGGTGGCGGCTTCTGGCTTGAGAAGACCAGCCATATCCTTAATACCAAGAATATGAATACCTTCATTGACGAGCTCTTGAGTCAAGTTGACATAGTATTCGAGATTGTGCTTTTGCTTGGATGGGTCAGAGACATCACCTGTGTAGCAGATAGTAGCTTCAACAACACCACCAGCCTTCTTGACGGCATCGATACCGAGCTTCATGTTTTCAACATAATTGAGAGAATCGAAGATACGGAAAATATCCATACCGCTCTTGACAGCCTTGTCACAGAAATCATAAATGACGTTGTCAGGGTAGGAAGTATAACCAACAGCGTTGGCACCACGGAGCAACATTTGGAAAGGAATGTTGGGAATAGCCTCACGGAGCTGCATCAAACGGTCCCAAGGATCCTCATACAAGAAGCGCATGGCAACATCGAAGGTGGCACCTCCCCAGCATTCTAGAGAGAAAGCGTTTTGAAGAGCATGCGCTGTAATGGGAGCAATTCTCAAGAGATCTTATGTGAAATGATAAATTAAGTGAGTCCAAGGTTGTCCACGCAAATTTCGATAAGGAAAAAAAAATAAAAAAAAATTCATGACTTACCAATGGTACGGACTCTGGTAGCGAGAAGAGATTGATGAGCATCACGCATAGTGGTGTCCATAATCAAACAACCAGGATAAGCACGAACAGCCTTGGCAAAAGCTTCAGGACCTTGCTCGACAATAATCTTACGCCATCCTTGAGTAGGCTTTACGGAGGCGTCGATAACCTTACCAGAGGCATTCTTGATGGAAGGCAAATCAATTTCATGCTTGTAGCTAGGTTCGCCAACTTGACCCTTGATGGAAGAACCATTGACGACAACTTCTCCAAGGTAACCAAGCATACGCTGAGCACGGTTTTGAGATTGGACCAAGTTGAAAAGATCGGGAGTATCATCAATGAACGTAGTCCAACAGTTACCGGTGACGAAGGTGTCGTGAGTCAAAAGACGTTGCAAGAATGGAATGTTGGTCTTGACACCGCGAATACGGAATTCAACCAAAGCACGGACAATCTTACGGCGAGCAACTTCATAAGTAGAACCAGAGCAAGTACACTTGACGAGCAGAGAGTCATAGAAGGGAAGAATCATTGATCCAGCATAACCAGCACCACCATCCAAACGGACGCCGTTACCACCAGATGAGCGGTAGACTTCGATTTTACCAGTATCAGGTTGGAAATTCTTTTCAGGATCTTCCGTTGTAACACGGCATTGGATAGCGAAGCCACGTTGGTGGATGCGTTGCTGAGTAAGACCCAACTGTGGGAGTAATGCACCCGCAGCGATTTGGATTTGGGCTGCGACAATGTCAATACCGGTAATTTCTTCGGTAATAGTGTGTTCAACTTGGATACGTGGGTTGATTTCGATGAAATAGTGACGACCTTGGCTGTCGACCAAGAACTCAGCGGTACCAGCGTTCTTGTACTTGACTTGCTTGGCAATCTTGATGGCATCGTTCAAAATGGCCTCACGAACCTTTTGATCGAGATTCTTTGCAGGGGCAATTTCAACAACCTTTTGATGGCGACGTTGAACTGAGCAATCGCGTTCGAACAAGTGAACGACGTTACCAGCACGATCAGCAAGAAGTTGGACTTCAATATGTCTAGGCTTGTCAACGAAGCGTTCGATGAATACAGTACCGTCGCCAAAAGCGGAAAGAGCTTCCGACTTTGCACGAGCGAATGAATCCTCAAGAGAGGCTTCATCACGAACAACACGCATACCACGACCACCACCACCCATGGCAGCCTTGATGATGATGGGAAACCCATGTTCCTTGATGAACTCTCTAGCTTCTGTGAACTCACTAACAGGACCGGGGGTACCAGGGACGACCGGAACACCTGCCTCGATAGCTAAGAAAATCGTGGGAAACAGATGTTAGTGGTCGGGTTGAGTTACGGAAATTGCCATGGAGTGTGAACGTGATTATCATACCAATAGTTCTTGCCTTAGTCTTGTCACCAAGCTTTTCAATAACATCATATGAAGGTCCGATGAACGTTATACCAGCAGCTTCGACTTTGCGAGCGAATTCAGAGTTCTCAGATAAGAAACCATAGCCAGGGTGAATCATGGAGACACCTTTCTCCTTGGCAATTCTGACGATTTCATCTTGAGCAAGATAAGCGCCAACTGGGGTAAATTGTCCGAGTTCACCGATTTGATAGGATTCGTCCGCCTAAACAAGTAGATGGATATCACCCAACAAAAAAAAAAGAAGGTGTTTATCAAAATCAGATCAACGGATTTCAAAGACCGACATCACAAACTTTGGTTGTTGGCTAAGATGCATCATCACTAGACCCCATACCTCACCAACAACACAAACAAGGCACCGCCCCCATCCTTTACATTTGACACGCCCCAACTAAAAATGCAAACATACCTTGTAACGATGCATGGAGAGACGATCTTCATTGGAATAAATGGCAACAGTTCTCATAGACAGTTCGTGGGCAGTTCTGAAGACTCGAATAGCAATTTCCTGCAACGAGCAATATCAATATCACTGAGTCTCTATGCTTCCATTTTGTTAATAACTTACACCACGGTTGACCACCATGAGTTTCCTCAGGTGGCCCATGACCTCGCTGTTTCTTCGAATAGTCTCGACTGAGTGTTCGCGAGTGTTGGGCATACGACTTACTGTACAATAGGTATAGGATAAGGGATGTTAAGCTTGAAAAGGCTCTCTCTCTGATAAGGACTTCAGAAACAACACTTACCGAAAAATGGGAGTAAAGGGTTAAAAGAACAAAAGCAAATGGAAAAACGGCGAAGCGTGAAAAAATTGAGACTGTGACGGGGAACATGGCCACCAGATAGATGGAATAGGGAGATTACGGAGCTTGAAAATACAGACCCTGCCAATGATTGTTCGTTCTCCGATCTGTCTTGTCAAGCTGCTTTAATGCTGACTCACAGCGGCCCCAACGAGATTTCTGGGATTCATCTACTTGTTATCAGCTGACGTCATTGTGGAGGATAAACCACCGCATTGCATTCGCATTGTTTATTGGTTTGAGATAACGAACCTCTGGAATTTAAAAAACGATTATGAAGTAAAAGAACGAACGACAACGTCGCTGACCATCAAACTAGCATGTTCCAATAAAAAAATTTCAAGATCCTGCCACCCTCCTCCAACGCGCACCAAAACCTTGTTTCTACTTGCGGTAGGCTTTGTTCTTGTTCGACTTGATAGCAGCGATGGGTCAATGTTACTCTTTTCCGCGTAGTTCATCAATCTGCAGAGATACATTTTCTTGCCTCCCCCTAGGCTGGGACTTAGATCATTCCCAAAATAGTATCTGCCTCCACCTTGTGGGCTTCGCTGACATTTAATAGCAATAGGACTGGCATTAAGGATTTTGCCTACTTCAACATCCAGGGGGTCTTTTGGGTCCGCTACATAGTGCGGTATCTCATCAATGTTAATTTGCATCTCGTTGGTATTGGGAGTGAATGCCCGGTGGTGGTAAGCGCTGCGCTGGTTCAAAACAGGTGTGGATGACTTTTTGGATAGCTGTGGTATAGACGGAGATGTGATGTTTAATAAAGAGCCGTAAGACTGTACTGGAAGCCACTCCTCGCTTTGAACACTTTTAGGCAAAGGAGGAACAGGTGGTGAGCTATGGCCAAGCGCAGACCTTGCTCGTGGAATAAGACTGGGAGACGACGGTGTTTTTGGCCGGCTACCTGGTCGAACTAACTCACTAGCCATAGGAGACGTTGGTCGCGAAGTGGGTGTCTTAGGACGAGGTATAAGAGATGGCGTTTCAGATCGACGAGACGAAGGTGAAACTGCGCGGTCGCGGTCAGGATAAGGTATAGGCTCATGGAAAGTGTAAGGCGATAGAAATTGTCTCGAAGGCGGTTGAGCAGTTTTAGTTGGGGTATGAGAGCGATTGTTTGGTGGGTTCGGCGTTTTGGGTCGAGATGTTGGTGTTTTGGGTCTATTTTCCGCCTGCCTACTTAATGCACGGTCCATGCTTTGAGCGCGCCGTCGCATAATCGTACTCTTTGTTGGCTTCATCCAGGATGCACCATTCTCGTCATTTTCATCTGGACGTCCGCCAAGTCGTGTTGGACTTTTTGTTCGCCCACGTCGCATAAGCTCTTCATCTTCCTTGTCATCTAAATCGCCCAACTGTCGATATTCACTTTTCCACAAAGGCTCATATATATATTGCTTGCTATCTTCCTTCGTACTCGCATTCCAACCAGGCTTATTCTGACTAGTTCCTGGAGTGTGCGTCTTCCGCAGGCGGCTAACAGACAGCTGACCGTCAGTAGATCTATTTGTTTGTGATAACGGTGGTCGACCGCCGTTCAATACAGGGCTAGGACTGGCTCTTTGATTTTTCTTTATCGGTCGCAAATTTATATTAGTTGGGCTAAAGCTCCTTCCTCTTACAGTCTCCTCAGGGCGCTTAGACACAGGTGAAGGTGAGTTGAGCCTTCTGCAAAAAGTAAATAAAGTTAAAATCATTACAAAATGATATCGCAACCAATAAACAAGGCCAACAGAAAAAAAAAATCGTAGTAGATCATATGTTTTTCAAGTTACGCACCTTATTCCTTTCCAATGACTGTGTGATCTCTCACTGCGATCTGTTGTATGACTATCTTCGCTCGTTCCTGACCACGCTGGACTTTGTGGCCGGTCAGATAAAGTTCTTTCAATCTCTGGAAGCTGATTTGCTCGCAAATCGTCCATAACAGATCTCAAGTTCTCCCATCGTTCTTTAATGGCATTATGTCGAGTTTTGGCTTGGGTATCATGGGTAACTCGCTGTGAAATGCCGGTGCCAAGCATGCCGATCATTCGGTCAATAGCAGGAGTATAATACTTGTACTTCGCTTCAAAGCCTTTTGCCAATGACCTAAATTTCTCTCGGTCCAAGGGTGGCCCAGATTGATGCATCGAAGAGGACGATGTGTTGGATGAATTGGATGCTACAGATGATGCAGAAGTGGAAGAGTGATGCGATTTTGGGTATGCTCGAAGAAGACTTTTCGTCAGTCTTTCAAAGGAACCAAAGGCTGAAGACGGATGGTTTCCTGACGTAGAAGTCTGCTTAGTAGCAACATCCGACGATTTCCAATCTCTGAACATACTGACAACCTGTTGACAATGTGAAACTACCCTGTCAAGGCCGTCGATCATGACATCCACTTGATTAGCTACTTGTCGGAACACCGATAGCCATCTATCTTCTTTGAGCTCATCCTTGAGTTCATCTATTTCAATTCGAAGGTTTTCCCATTGCTGCTGCACAACCAAATGTTTTTTGACCAGTATACCCTCAGGATCGTAGGGGGGGCTTGGAGATACAAGCTGAGTGTATATGGAATCGACTTTTGCGAACAATGGCTCCACACGCGAGTCAATATGCATAAGGGTCAAGTCATCCCTGTTCTTATCATTTTGCGATAATTCTGCTTTATCATTTGATTCGCTGTTGCCTTTGGGAGCTCGTGTCGCAGCGGCGGCAGCTGCGTGTCTCCGTTCCTGAAACTCGAATATGACGGTCGAAAGTTCGTCGATTTGAACTAGTATGTCGTTCATAGTTTCCAATAGCTGCCTTCTTTCCCTAAGTCCCCGAAACTGTTTATTCACAGAAGTAAAGTAGTGTTTGAATGCAGACCATTCAGACTGAAGCTTTGTGATCGAGAGTTTCACGACGTTGACTTTCTGCCGTAGATCCACATTTTCTTCCTGTTCCAAAGCGATCATTTCATCTATTTTCTCCAAAATATCTTGTAGGTATGAGACGCAACTCTGCATACTTTCAACGGCTTCATCGAGTGGGCGCAAAGCAGTCGTCTCCAAGTCGCCGGATATATTTTGTTCCAAGGCATAAAGCACCAGGTTCGCAGCATCTAACCATTGCGACATTGTATGACATGCTTGTTGTACCTGACTGAGCGTTTCTTCATGTGGCTGCTGCTGATGACTTGAAATAATGTCGGCCAGTCGTTTTTCGGGAGGCAAAATGGCCAGCAATTCTGCGATCCGAGACTGGACTACACTGGTCTCTGATGACGGTTGATCTTGAGACTTCTCAGGTTGCGAGGTTAGTTTCAGGTCCACCTCATCGGCTTGAGAAAGGATATTTACTTCCATTCTAAACGTTTTGTACGTTGAGAATGGAATCGATCAGCACTAAAGACATTCTGCGCCCTTTGCTTCTCGTGCCTCGGCTAAGGTTCCGCTGGGGATGACCTATTAGCCAATCATTTTATTGGTCCGCTGACGCTGTGATAAATGCTGGAGCTTCACGAATGGAAGCAGTACATATCATAAACCTGTAAATGCTTGATGGCTAACAGTGTTGATGAAACCAACGACTACTAATGCGCGATAAGCACCTTCTTCAATATTAAGTTAAACTATCCTTACTGCTACACGCAGTTTTTATTTCTAAATGTAAATTTCACAAGGTACCATCGTAGCACTTGCCTGCAGAGTAAAGACGTATCTGACCCTTCTGTAGCCGATAAGTAAACTGTCATGTACTTCGATGCCAACTTTAATTATGAAGCTGCTGGTATCCAAATCCTTGGAATACATTATCCTTTAGTTTATATCGATTTTGAAACGCTCATTTTCTGGAAGGACATAGCGTTTGCATTATGGAATACATTCAATTGTCCATCTTTTGAGAGCTCCAACGTATAGCTAGGACTAGCGCCATCAAGGATCAGCACCATTATTAGTATGGATACAGGATATTAAATATGGTACCTGTAATGAAAGGTGCAAGCTGGAAACCCTTGCTGTGCTTGAAGTTCAATAAATTTCAGTCCCCTCTGTAAGCCAAGATTTGGTATCAAGTCAACCTCATCTTCAACAAATGTGCTGAAATAGTATTTGTTTGCCAAAGAAAAATTGAATATGGTACAAGTAAGAAAGCACTCTTAAAAATTAATCAAACATCTGTATGCTTAGATGGCTTTCCAAACAGATAAGAAGGAGATATACCAATCTCGACATATCAATAGCGACACAGATTATCAGTGCAAAGCTTAATGGAATATAAATGTCAGCGCATGACTCTAACGCGCCTTTTTGCATGACATGCAAAAAAAATAACGAAGAAAAAAAAATGGTCTTGGATGTACATCGAAAAGAATTGACTTGTAAACGTGAATGTATAATCGTTTCAATGACAAAAAATTTGATACAATTGAGTTGTTGATATCAGCATTCGGTCAAACAGATCAGAGAGCAAGTTTGCATAGTTTCTTAGGATAGTCTATACCGCGAAAACAACCATTAAAGCCATTCAAGATGCTGCATCTATCTTATTACTATTGGCATTACTTGGTTGCATTGCTCCAATGGCCCATATGCACATAATCTGTGGCGGTTTTCTAATTTGAACTGATGTATTGCAATGAGCCTTAAGCCAGAAACTATTTCCTTCGCTGTCTTCGTTTTATCCTCAGCCTATCAACTCCCGGTGCCAAAATTTTCAGAGTGAAATAATCACCATCCCAAACCTAGTCATCTTCAAGCAGTTCATTCACTTATCTAATAACTTTTGCAACTAAATTTAACTTGTCATGGAGTAGTGTTTATCATGGGGTATTTTGGTTCATGCGGTTACAGTAATTCTCGTCAACTTATGTGTTGGACTTCAGGACGGCATACGGAAAAGGGTAGTTTCATAAAAGAATCAATCATTTGTTCACATAATCGACTGAAAACGCTGAAAAGCGTCTGAAAGTGAGCATTTACGCAAGATACCGTAAACGATGCGCATTGACAAACTGTCACCCGTACTGCTTCGGTTGAAAATTGATGAGACGTCGCCTACCCATACTTTGATGCAGCTTCCAGTTTCCCTTATAATCTACTGTCTGCATCTAAAACAACACGGTATTTGGGCACAGTACCCTTTTGATGATGACCGCAGCTAGGAGGGATCCGTTTTTCTTATAAAGCAAACTGATTTTTATTGACACTATAAGTACTTGGCGACATGCCAAAATATAATGTGGGCATACACTCTTACAAGAAGGGTTCATTTTTGGATTTGAGGATGTGGTACTGTTGTTTTTGTTTTGTTAAGCCAGTTAAGCTGGTTATACGGTTGTATGTAGGGGAAAAGGATTAAGATCGATGTTCCATTTGTGGTTTTTTTTTTTTTTTTTTGTAGTCAAGGAATTTATTGGTACTTAGGGAACAAAATATACTGTCGAAACGTTATGAGAGTCTTTCAGTATGTTTTTGACAAAAAATCTTTGGATCTAATGGTTTGTAAGCACATCTGCAAAGACCATGGTTGTTGCTCCATTGTGCAAAACCAATGGCTTTTCCATATGGCTGCCCATAAAGAGCTCATGCTAACTAAAGGGTGACGCTTCCCTGTGCTAACTGTTGTACTAACCTGAAGTAATAATATTTGCCAGACATCCAGTGGCTTCATGTTCGATGAGGGGTACTGGACTAAGTCCAACCCTTTTTGCCATGCTTCCCATTTCACTTGGCAATCGACGACAAAGTTGTATTCATCTTCATCTTCCTTCTTGCAAATCAGGCATGTTGATGAAGGATATTTCAAGGGATCCATTGTATATAACCTTTTTCGATGCAACAATTTGTCATGGAGTAACCTCCAACAAGGTTATCTTGCTTCGTGTAGTATCGGCAGCTTCCAGCACATGGTCCATCCAGACTTGGAATAATTTCGTACCTCTACTTGACAAGCGCATAGGGGGCATTAGCAGTGGTTTGGAATCCTGATCTCTCCAGTAGTTCCGAATGTTACTTGTTGTCCAGGCAGACATACTGATGGACTGGTACGCTTTGTTCTGCATCAGCCAGTGGTCGAGCTTCGGGATGTCATCTACGGCGTGACATTCGAATGGGCGTTGTATGCATTGCGGGTTCCATATATATCTCTGTTGGGCAGCTGGTATGATCTGTAACCTGTTGTTTTCCAGCTCATTTAGTACCCAGTTTGTCCTTCTATCCCAAGCGGGGCTCCTGCGTCTTCTCCTAATGGTATCCTGTGACCAGACGGAGAAGTCATCGGTCATATAACACTGACTTATGTTCAATTTAAGTTGCATTGACAAAGGACGGTATATCACAAGAGTTGCTGGAAACTGTATCAGAAAATGGCTAGGCCACCCATCATCAATTTTCAGCTGCGGTAGTTTGGACAGTAACTTGCATATGTGTACCATTTGAGGCATTTTGCTAAAGTGCTCTCATAAACCTATCTGGAAGAAGAGGTAGCACTACCAAATTGACTTGTTCCGTGTAAGCGCGAAATATCGATCTCAATAGGATAGATGCAAAGTTGGCCTCCTTTTGATGTAAGTGCATTCACCATAAACACCCAATGTAGGGTTAGGTATTGAGCCTGTATATTGACCACAGACAATATGAGTGAGAAAGTTAATTCTGTCGGCGTTTGTATTAGCTTCTTGGGTAGCGATGGTATCGGTGTTGAAAAAGAAGGAAAGTTAGCCTGCATTGGTTTTGGCTTCTTGGATGATGATGATGGTGATGGTTCGAGTGGTAGCGTTGTGCTGGAGTCCTTCTTAGTCGTTGCTGTCGTCCTGGAGATTCTTTGCTTTAAAAGGTTCCGTTTGTACCCGCCGACGCTTTATGTGCCTTCAGTCGTCTTCGACGCTTTTTTTAAGTCTCCCTGAACTGTCTGCATCAGTGTTTCCCAATTACGGTCCTGATTAGCACCAAATTACTGGTTTTCAGCGGCTTCGTTATCATTATGATCATTTTCTTCTTGCATTTTAGTCACTTTCTTCTAAATTCATTGAGGGATATTTCTACATTTTCGACTTCGCTTTTTTCAGTATCTTGATGATGTATCATCTTCGACATCTTCCAGTGAGTTTATTTGGGTCTTCTGTATTTATGTCAGAAACTTTGTCGCAAAAATGGAATTCTGTTGCGATTTTTGCTGTTTTTACAGTGCTTACTGATATGGCCATAACCTTGGCAACAATAACATAGTATAATTTGTAGTTCAAATATTCCTTCCTCTCGTAGTCGGCTAATTGACAGTACAAATAAAATTTTGGAGCCTATTGGTACGTGGCTGGAATATATGTATCCATTTTCTCAATGTAGATCATTCCCGCGAGTTCGGGTAAACCAGCAAATCCGATGTTGTCTTCCATTCTATAGCGGTAGAACTCCCACCTGTCACGTTCCTTACGACTTTCTTGTGTGTGCCTTTCTTTTTTTTTTTTTTTTAATGTGTGCCTTCGCTAAAAAAAAAAAAAGCGGCTAAACTCGAGAAGCCGGTGAGGTAATTTTGGACACCTAAATTTTAATTCCAAATGTAGTTTCAAAATTTAATTATTACTTTGCAATTTAACTTATTATTATTTTGTTATTACAATATTTATATTTTATAATGCCATTTTAAAAATTACGTTTATAAAATTTAATATTTTATTATGGCAATTTATAATGTAAATACGTGCAAATGTATGTTATATATTATATTATGTAAAAATAAATATTATATGTTATATTATGTTATATATTAGCATAATTACTATAAATGGAATTAAACATTTCATAAATGCTAGCCTTCAAAATGGCGAACACTTTGCCCTCCGGCGATTGGGCAAAAGCTTTCTTCCATGAGCACGCTGGGTTCTTCCGGGTTCTTCCGCTATTCATCACTTTTTTGAGTCTGAAAGCCGAAAACCAATAAAAGTCTATACAGCTTCAAAGAAACCACTCAAACCTAATCTCAACCGTTACGAGACAGACAATCTTAGAGACTAAGCACTCTAGAATGTCTGTAGCTCTCTCTAGCTTCTCCCAGGTTGCCTGGACGGATATTGTTCGAAGAGGAGCAAAGGCTCCAGCTCCTTCCATGAAGAAAAAACTGAGTACGACACCACATGGTAGACGAAGCATGGGATCAGTCAACACCGAGCTGATATGGT